>NC_057950.1:2348714-2681214 GCF_018555375.3 Anguilla rostrata | reverse complement strand
CAGACACACACACACACACAAACATCCAGACACAAAAGCACAAACACCAAGTGATACAGACACTCTTTCCTCAGATTGTATACTAGCATGCAAATACAATTCTAATTTTAATGGTGGAGAGTTCAACATCGCATTATGCACTTAGAGGTTACAAACTCCTGCATTCTGGCAATTAGTTGCCCTCTAGTGTGAGTAACAGGTACTGCTCTGCATTTAAGCAATAATGACCTCACATAGATGGAAATAATGTTGGCTATATTTCTCTGCACTGGCTCAATGAGAAAGGAGAATTTAACTAACCACTTCACTTCTGGACAGAATTATTCCATCATCACATCTGGATTCAAGCAGCTTTGACCATTTAATTACAAAATAATCTCATATTTAAAATTCCTCTGCGAAGCACAGCCATGTATCACATGATATTCAAACTGCAGTGTACAGCTGACACCAATATATCTCCATTTAGATTAGATATTAAAATGTCTAACGTACAAGGGAATAAACGTGGAGGGATGTACTTTTTCCACACTGAACTGCATTATGGGGAGAATGGCGTCACGTACAGAAAGCATTAGCGACTGTGATGCTGCCGTTGTGATACGAGGGCCATTAACCCAATGGACAGTCATGTTAAAAGACAAGATTGTACTGCAGACAGCTATTTAAACTATGTGCCCCCTGCTCCCCCCCACAGGTACGCCCGTCCTCCTTATGCAACAGTGATTAGAGCGCCTCCCAATATGGCTCTTCCACGCTTCCACTTCACTTTTAGAAAATTTGTTTAGGAACAAGCGTTTGGAGTGACCACCCCTGGGCAAATATGAAAGATAATTTGGATCCTCCAACATCATTTCACTTCATGGTTTACTTGAAAGTTTTTTATTATTATTATTATTATTATTATTATTATTATTAATAATTAATTTATTGCTCATTTTTTGTAATATTTTTAGTGTTTTTTTTCATATTCTTTTCAGAATATTTCTAATAAGATGTCATTCCTCACCCACGCTTCACAGCCCAAAGCTTAAAAGCAGAAATAAATAAAAAACCCTTGAAATGAAATGACTGTAATCTGACACGTGTCCTCTATGCAGTCAGCAGTTTCTGAAGATAAAGGCCATATTAGAATCGGGTGGTTGGGGGAGTGGGGGGGGGGGGGGGGTCTGAACTTTGTGGTATATAATAAACGGACTGTTCTATAAACAAAACATGTACAATGAAAGAACTGTCACACTCTGGGAAGGGGGGTGGGTATGGGGGTATAGAGGGGGGTATAGGGGTATGGAGAGGGGGGGTATGGAGAGGGGGTATAGGGGGTATGTATGGGGGGTATGGAGAGGGGGGTATAGGGGGTATGTATGGGGGGTATGGAGGTATAGAGGGGGTATAGGGGTATGGAGAGGTGGGGTATGGAGAGGGGGGTATAGGGGGTATGTATGGGGGGTATGGAGGTATAGAGGGGGGTATAGGGGTATGGAGAGGGGGGGTATGTATGGGGGGTATGGAGGGGGGTATAGGGGTATGGAGAGGGGGGTATAGGGGGTATGTATGGGGGTATGGAGAGGGGGTATGGGGTATAGAGGGGGGTATAGGGGTATGGAGAGGGGGGTATGTATGGGGAGTATGGAGAGGGGGGTATAGGGGGTATGTATGGGGGGTATGGAGAGGGGGGTATGGGGGTATGGTGGGGGTATAGGGGTATGGAGAGGGGGGTAATACCCTCTGCCTTTAATCTCAGTCACTCTGAAATGAGCAGTAGAGAGGAAATGTGCTTCCCCGCGGTCCTGATGGTGGGAATGGATTTCACCACATGCCAGAATGACCCAGCTTCTCCCCCCCCCCTCTCCCCCACCCCTCCGGCACCCCCGCTCCCGATCACTTTTTCTGAAATAACGCTAATTCCTTCGTGGGCAACATTGCCGCTGGAGTTACTGCGGCTGATAAATGCACTTCCTGCTGGTCCCCAAATTTGGATTTGTGGCGGTTGGTATGATCCCACAGCGAGACACACTTCTGTCATCTGGAGCCTTCTTTTCGCGGGACTCCGTCCAACATTCTAAGCCCTCCTTTCGCGATGGATTTAATCCACAATTATTTTGGATAAGGAGACACGTGTTCATTGGCTCAGGCAGCGCATGCATACGCACTGTAACGTCCAATGGCGAAACGTATTGTTCACATCCAGCAGTTAGTCAACATTAGAACGTACTGCGAGCTGAAATAATGTGCTGGGTAAAAAGCAGGACGAAGACACTGGCTGAATATTTACGATTCTCCAGATTAGGCCCCAGGGCAGGCAGGAGACACCAGTCACTGCTAATCACCACCGTACAGTCTGCTGGCCTTGTACCACTGCTCCCCCTCAGAAAACTGGACATTGTTTTTGAACATGCATTTACAAGAAACTAAATGCAACTCCCTTCTCCTGGTGAGCTGCTGAAAATTCACTGTAACGAGTGGATCATTTATTCCTCTATTACACTATATAACACTGACACATGTACACACACACACACACACACACACTCACACACATACACACCCACACTGACATAAGAGGACATGCATGTACAGACAAGTGAGAACACATACACGCTACAAGAGAAGAAACCAATGTAGTGACAGGAGAGTTATGTGTGTTATGTACACACTGACAAGAACGAACATACACACCCTGAGAGGTGAGACCTACACACATACCAATGAAAGCATACACACACACACAACCAACTGCACACTTGCACACAGTGACACTGTGAGACTGAACACATAAAGATAAAATAAATAAACATACATAAAATATAAATTTGTACATAAAAGTACAAATATTGAGTAAAGTGGATATATACACACTGACAAGAACGGACGCACGCACACACACACACACACACAGGGACTAAACGATTTGCACACGTCGTCAGTTATCCAAACGGTTTAAACAAAACAGATAAAAAACTAAAATAACAGCACGCCGTCATTCCGAGAAGTGATAACATCCGCTTACCCTCCGATATCAGACATCACGTTTGAGCGGATGATACTGTAGGCTAGATACACCTCCAGCTAATGCATACGGTTATAAAAAAAAACACCCATTTAAATGCACATTCAGCTGAACGTCATGCTTAGAAATCTGTTAGGATACACAATGTTATCTGAAATCTGTTCACAGAAAAGTGTGATCACCTGGACGACGCTCCGAGCTTTACGTTTGACTCTAGGCCCTCGCGGCAGCTGTCGCTAAGGGAAACCGTCTGGTTCACGCGTGAACAGGAATCCATCTCAGTTGACAGCAACGCCAATGCGAACGCAACAAAACGACCTTATGAATCATACCTCAGTTCCCGTTCCCCTGGGAAATTTCAATGCCTGAGAAAGTCCCTTGCAAGTACCACAACATACACAACCCACTGAAAGCAAACCAGCAGTCAGAACTCCCCTGACCATAGCCAACCATGCAGGTACCCCACAGGTCCACTTCAGATTCCCAACGGCCTTCCACGATACCAGCATTATCTACCACCAACAAATTCTGCATGCAGCTTAAAACAATGTTCGAATTCTGTACATGCACTACTAGCTGTGCAAATTTGCATATTTCCAAATAATAAAATTCAACCATGGGTCCCATCGCAATTGTTTTTCGAGCTTATCAGTCCAAAGAGCAAGGGATGAAAATTAAAGTGCATTTTCGGATAGGCTACCAAAGCTACTTAAAAGCAAAATAGGCACAGCAGCTTTTGTTTATTCACGCTTATTCCAAATACTTGCAGTCGTGGCATTATTTCTGAAACGTGTGCACGTGAGAGAACACGTTTTTGCGTTCACTGGATTAAACGAAGCGAAAACAAGCACTTCCAGGAAGAGGCAATTAAACTCTTCAAAGGACTTTATTGTCAGCTTTATGAATTCATTCATAACCAAAAAAAAAAAAAAAAGCGTTTAACTTGAGGAAAAGCAGGTCTCATTGAGTACTGTTCATTGGCTCTGTTATTAAATCAATGACATCTAACACCCCCCACACCCCAGTGTACTCAAAATCCCACCAACACAACATTTAGAAACAAGGGGAAACCGCCGGGAATCAAGTTTAACGCCATTAGCTAGGATTTCAGCGTGATCGAGGGCCCCCTGGTTACACGGAGAGTTGTGAACTCGCTGCACGGAATAACAGTCTTTTGTAATTGTGATGTATGACTCTGACATTACATCACTCAGGTCTGATCATGCTCCTGAATGCTGAGACAACTGTAAAAATTCCTCTGACAAAACCGTGAAAGATGGCCTTCGTGGGATCGCCCATCAAATATTTGCATGTGTCAAGTGAAAAATAATTTGCATTTATTCCACTGGTTTGTAACAACTGCGGTAATAAATGCCCTCGCTGTCCGGTAAAACCGACACAGCTGAAGTACCACTGGGGGACAATGCTGCCGTTTGACTTAAACAAGCACAGAAGCACCACGACTTACTGTCTTAGACTTGTGTGTGAAATGTAAGCAATTCCATGCTTCGTTTTGACAATTACATGGGCGTGTGCTGAAATTATTTTTATTCAAGAATTTCACCAACCGAAAAGCCTAAGGGAAGTAAAAAAAACAAACAATATTTTCATTAGTGTTTTGTAATCTTTCGGTACTTAAGTTTTTTTGTGGTTGCAAGTCGCAAACAGGATGCCAAAGTGAGAATTTATGGCATGCCAGCTCGAACAGAACAGAACAGAAGACCGTGACGACTCATCACGATGAATGCCAAAATGAAGCTCCGTCATGTCGTAATTATTCCTTTCAAACTGCCTTGTTGATACAGTGCGCTTGCGTCGGCGTTCATTTTCCCAAAATGAGGCGCGATTTGGCCGAGTATTCTTCCGCGCACAAAGAGGAGAGCAGAGCGCAGAAACTAATGGACTAACTGAAGCGCTAGCCTATTAGAGCTGTGCGCGTACAAGTCTCCAGCGTACGTGGCCGCCTGTTATTTCCGCATGAATGGGTGCATGCTATGCGCACGCATAACCGACACAATAATGAAAACAACGGCCTCTACATATGTTAGTATGATAAATATGACATCCATGCAGTAAAACGGACAAAAAAAATACTTTCATCGTTCCATACGTAGTTGCACAGCAATTGTCATTCACACAGAGCACTCGTCAAATCTGTGCCAAAGTAGGCCAAGCAGACAGATAATTGCTGTGAAAATATAAACTACGCAGCTGAGAATTCTTAAGAGAATGATATTCCAGAATGGGTTTTACAAAAAAGAAAACTGAAAATATGATTCACTAATTCTTCAACACAGCCTGCATTGCTCAAAATTACACTTGGGCATGAATGTGTTCATACCTTATCGATGGCCAACCCAACAAACTCTCTGTGATCTTTTGTGTAAATTTGTCGCACTACTGGGTCTGGTCCTTTTGGTTTTGTTTTGCAGAAATGGCAAAATCTTTGCAACAAATATGCAATGAAATTTCCAAACATTCACAGAAATAATTTGTATTCTTTTTGAAAGGCACATAAAGACCAATTACTCCAGGGGTGACTTTGAAAACTATTAACTTATTTTTTTCTGGCTGAGCTCGGAGACAAAGAGTGAGGCTGTTCCCCTTCTGTTCCTGAAATTTGCGGCAGGTCATGTGACACCCTCCTGATCTCCGTTAAGTGTCACCACTGCTCATTAACGGGCATCACAGTCACAGAGTCAATGCTCGGAGCTTTGAACCGGGGCTAATAGAACTTTGACCTCTAAACTAATAACTTTGACCTTCCTTTAAATCCCAGAATCCCACTGTGATTTTTTAAACATGCATTACCTTCCCCTCGCCTCATCCCTTCCTCAAAAAAAAAAAAAAAAAATGCTGCATGACACAGCCATGGAAGGAAACAGGGGAAGAAAAAAGAAAGATTAATCAGTTTCCTGGTCTAAAAATACCCATCTGAGCAGTTCACATGTTAAGTCCCTCTCAAAGCAGCTTTGCTATGGCTGCTGTGCTTATTGGCTATTGTTTAGACAGAAAAAAAAATCCCCTTTTAAGGATGAAATTGATGATAAAAGAGCAGGGCTGCAGTAAGCTCAGAACCCTCCGGGGGAATTTGAAGAAATACATTACGCAATCAGGCAGAATCAAAACACACAGCCTTCAAAAATGTTCCACATTCATTTCACAGACAGAGTGGGCTGGATTTCTTTTTTATTTTAAATTCATACAATGTGCCTCGCATAAGAAGCAAGCTTGTAGCAGAAATCCACCCAGATGTTATCCATTACGGTGAAATCACATTGTGTAAATCAAGGACTACCTGGAGAAATGAACTCATACATTAATAAAATGTGCTCATTTTAATGGGCTGCCAGTAAAATTGAAACATTTCTGGGTAATAATCAAAAATTGCATAATTACTGGAGCACTTAAGTCATCCACTAGCTAATAATAATAATACCGCATACAATTTAATACTTTCCATGATCCATCTCTTAATTTGTTTTATTAATTTAAAGAGGCTTGTTCTGACTGTTCCACAAACAGCATGCCTTTGCATATACAGCTCGTTGTGCTCTGCTCCCGAAAGCAGCCGAGTCTGGCTTTAACATTCACTTGATATTAGCAACAACTGTTACAGCAGAACTCAACTACAGGTCTGGTGGCCTCTGCACACCAACCCCCATACCCCCCCCCCCCCCCCCCACACACACAAAAAAGGAAGAAAGAAAAAAAGAGAGATAAAAATCTTCATAGCAAATCACCGTCCAAAACGACAACTGTTCATGAAGGGGAACGAGTGAAGAGGTTTTGGGCCCGTTTGAGCAGAGGGGGGTTTGAGGCAAGCACTCTAAGAGATTAACTTTTCTTTTTTTTTCTCTAAATGGCCAGATTAAATTACAATTTTGAGCTCTTTCACGTGGAGTGTGTCAGGGCCCGAGCGACAGCATCTTTAAAACGCGACCTCCGTCCGTCAGCGACCGTCGCATTGTTGAGTGTCAGGAAAAAGACCTCCTTGGGGGCTGGAACCAGGAGCAGCCCCCACTCCTCTCACACTCCTGAACTGTGTGTGTGTGTGTGTGTGTGCGTGTGTGCGTTGACTGGTATAGTGTGTGTGTGTGTGTGTGTGTGCGTGTTTGAAGGGTTGTGTGTGTGCGTAAGTGTGTGTGTGAGTGTGTGAGAGAGTGTGTGTTTGTGTGTGTGCACGTGTGTGTTACTTCAGAACCACATATTCAAACTCATCAAATGTTTGGGGGGGGGCGACGTATGTCAGTCTGGTAATAAATCACTCCCACCAACAAATCCGCTTAGAAGCAACAAACAACCAGAGCACCTCAGCCAGAGTGCGACCTTACAGAGATTCAGAGATTCAGAAATAATAATTAAATACTGCATCGCGCTTTAAGTGACTTTTTATGTCCATAAAACAGTCATTTTTATCGGTGGCATAAAAACGAGACAGGAGCTTTGAAAGGTAGGTTCCATTTTTTATTTTTTTTTGGCCATGAATAATTCATACCCCCCCTTAAGTCGCCTGTTGAGGATTGGAGGCACTAAAAAAATCAAGCTCAACGTTTTCTTCCTCAGTGCAGAATTACAAATCAATGCACTTCATACAGAGGGTATATCTTCAAAGTTAATAACCACTGTGGAAACAAAGAAGGGAAAAAAAAACATTTAAAAAACGGAGCCTCGACACGCTGCTTGTTCGTCAGAATAAAGCCGAGCATCGACTTTCCATCTCAAGACCAAGGACTTACAGCAAGGAGCGGCCCTTCCTGACTTGTGAGAACGATCCGGAAGGCATTAGCCCAAATCATAGACTCTAAAAATAACAGAGCCACTTCAAAAAAAAATCAGGGTTAAAATATGGTTTTATTCCGGGCAAGCAAAATGAACGCCATTATTATTTCATACAGAAACGCCCGCTGGACAATCGTCAGGGTTATGCTGACGGAATTCTCCCGTGCACCATTTTCACAGCACCTCAATAAAGTTTTTTGAAAATAAATTCACAGCTCGTCTGAGCATTGACCTGCAAAGGCGCACACTGGCATTATGGGAAAAACGGGCCATTCTCCCGTGAATTTGACGTAATGGATGCCGAACAGTTGCTGGGAAATGTTACATCGCTTCTTCCCTCCTCTTCAGCAGCAGAAGAATTCCACAAACAGAGTATACGGTTACGTCCCAGCTGCTGCGGAACGTTATTACAACATTCTGGAACGCTGTAGCGACGGGGCTGTGATGAAATACACGATCGTGCACATGTTTTTCAGCTGTGCGTGTTCACCGCTCCCAAACCACTAAAGCCCCCAGGTATACTGCAAAGAGATCACATTCATCCATTTTCCATGGTGTAAACGTTTTCGCAAAAATGTGGTCACAGCCCTCCAAAATCACAAGAACAAAGTTTTCCAAACTTTTTCACACAGAAAAAAAAAGTATATAAAATGTTTTTTTTAAATCACAATCCAGCTTCATTTTCTGGCCTCAGTAACAAAAACCAAAAATACGTCCTCCTGAATTTTGCATGTGGTGTGTACACATCAACATCAATGGTAAAAGAAATGCCCCTTCCCCCGAGTGATTCAGCTTGGTGAATTCCCCATGCCACCCCGTCTCAATATCATTTTGATTACTAATCTCAGAGAGGATCCAGCACCTACTTCCCAGTCAGAAATCACTCGGCGTCCCTTAAAAAAAAGATTTACTGGGCTCTCAGGAAAGAGGGTCTCAATGTCGCAAATGCTGCTAAACGCCTCTGCCAGCGCCTGAACAAGGCAGCCCGTCCCTCAGGGCTGGCGTTTGGGATTAATGAGGCCAGACAGAGTGCCTGTTTAAACCCTGCCCCTCAGGCCCACCCCATGGAGCCTTTACACCTGCGAGGCTCCCGTTTCCAAACACAGCACTAATCACCGAACACTGAACACTGGGCCCTGTGCTCTCAGCTCTCTGACCCTGTGCCCACAGCTCTCTGACCCTGTGTCTGTGCTCTCAGCTCCCTGACCCTGTGCCTGTGCTCACAGCTCTCTGACCCTGTGTCTGTGCCCACAGCTCTCTGACCCTGTGTCTGTGCTCACAGCTCTCTGACCCTGTGTCTGTGCTCACAGCTCTCTGACCCTGTGTCTGTGCTCACAGCTCTCTGACCCTGTGCAGACTGGGCCCTGTGTCTGTGCCCACAGCTCTCTGACCCTGTGTCTGTGAAGGCCATATTAATGCGCATGTGAATGGGTTGCCTGGTTCTCGTTAAAAACAATATGGGAATACTGCAATTCACCATGTCAATTATGCAAATGCCAAACCCGGAGTAAAATGTTTTTCAGATATATCAAAAAAAGAAAAGAAAAATGTCTATTACCTTGGAGAAAAAAATGGAAATTGTTGTCACTGAAGAAAAAAAATCATATCAATTTCTCCTTGATTCTACATTCTTATTCATGAGAATAAGGCATACGGTAGGGTTGTTTAAAAAATTCATGACCTATAGTTAATACAAACCGGATATAAGATCATATAAGGGAGCACTGGATGCAGGAAATAGTGTGTAAAACTGAGTCAGCTTTGGCCAATCAGCTGCCAGAATAAAGCCAGGATCCAACACCAGATGTACTATATTAGAATAATGCAAATTATATATATATTATATATTAGAATAATACATATGCTCAGTCTACACATTCCTCAGTGGCTCTAAAGTCTTAGCAAACACAGAGGAGGCGATGCATTTCTTTATGGTGTTTACATAACTGTGCATACAATCCACGCTCTGGTACATTCAATCATTATATCATTCATATTCAGAAATATGACGACTCCAAATAAAATTCCCCCTACTATAAATTCCTGTTTTTCTCTTCTCCAAATGTAATCGGCTCTGTTCTGTACACAAAAGACAGACAAACAAGCAAACCACAGGGGTAGAGCTTTCCCTATTTTCAATGCCAAAATCCAGTTCAATATTCAGTGTGACCAACAGAAGCGGTAAATGCAAACAGCATGAAAAGATCATTGAGCAAACAGCTACACGCTAAATCAGACTGTTAATTCACACCCCATGCCTCTGTGCTGGGCTGCATTTGCTGGGCAGGAGGAACTGGGTAAAAGGTAAATCTGTTTACCTTTCCTGGATTATTGGCAGGCGGAACAAGTTGTTCTTGATGTTGTGTTACACTGTGAACAGGTATGCCTCTGTGCAGTTTCTAATGATTCAAAGGTTCCATGAAGCACTTTTTTTTCCTGTTTAAGACGTGCTTGCTAACTTTGCACTTTTCCCCAGAGTCTAATATTCCATTCAGTGACATTCTCTGAAAAGCTCTGCATATTTTTGATGTTACTTGGAAAGAGCAAATATTATCCTGAGTAAGTCTCCTGAGAGGCAAGACAATATCCGTTTTCTTCTATTAAGTCTACATGGATTCCTCCTATCATTCCCCCCCCCCCCCCCCCAGCAATTATACAGAAGTTTTGTAAACGAACCAAAACGATCCTTCGGTTCAGTGGAAAAGGAATTCCATATTCCTACTTCAAAACACTTTTGATAAACACGACAAGAAAATGACTCCGTAAATAATACGGAACGTAAAACTTTCCAGACTCGTATAATGTGAGTCACAGAGAGATGATATACAGTGTGTGTCGTGTTTTATTTTTTTGCACAGTTTGATTTGTAAAGGCTGAAATTAAAAGCTTCTGCGGAGGCAGTCTGATCAATGGGAGTGTGAAGCGCCTTCCTCACAGGGTATCATTCATATACCCTTCATTATTATGCGAAACTCATTCTATAAATACACATCAGCCACAGAGGGCTGTTCGGGGCAGAACACAAAGAGAGTTTACCCCATGAAGCATTAAGAAACCAGCCATGATAAGTGAAGCTCAACACAAAGGGACAATAACAGCGTACTTTTAGGACATAACAATGTGGATGCACTACAGTAACAACACAAATTATAAGATTGCCAGAATAGTTAATCAAATAACATATTACAGTGACTACTGTTTGCATTGCTTATGGTGCAGTTGCTACTCCCCCCCCCCCCCCCCCCCCCCCGCCCCACCGCCACTTTACATATTAATATTAAGCCATGCTATTTCTATCACATTAATAATGGCATATGGTTGTTTTTACTTGTTTGTAGCAGTAATTAAATACAGAGGAGGGTGTTTCCCTTAAGAATAATATGACACAGTAAAGACCAATAACACGTCTGTATTATTCACAGATCTGCATGCCGTTCGAGTTCTCCCGGGTGCGACAACGGACACGAAAACACAAACGCTGAAAATGGCCGAATCTGCATTTTAATGAGTCAATGCATCTCAGCGTTTTCTGCAAGTCAGGAGCTATTACTGCAGCTGCTACTCCCACGATGAACGGGAACAGAATCAGTCATCCCAAATTTACCTGAGTTAAAAGAATAAAAATGCTACAAGACAGGCGTCTAAAAAAAACACAGTTCAGCACTAACAGCATTTTCACACTCGTCCATGTTTTAAAAAAAAACCAAAAACAAACCTTTTCACCCCTGCAAGTGCCATTTTAAACCCAGGCCGTTGGGTTTTTAAAAATATAAACTTCAAGCTTAAAGCACATACAGTAACATGTAGGTGTTTAGCAGATACTGTGACTAAGACAGAAGCACATATGTACAAGTTCAGGCCATCAGGGTCTAAACCGAGAGCAGTGCTCTGAACATAAACCTACAAGACAGCCTGCAGGTTTTACTTGTTCCATCTTTGGTTTAAGAGGGAGATAAGAGTATGCAGTGGTTTCATCAGCAAATGGGATTGAGGATATAAGGTTAGACACAGCGCAGGTAGGGCTTGTAAACGCACACCCAAATGTTTAATGAGCCAATTAAATGAATTAGTCGAGCCAAGGTGCATAAAAGGGTTAGACTACCAGATTGTCAGCAGAATAAAAAAACCTTTTATCTCTCCAAAGTCACATCTTCAGGAAATGAGAAAAAGTTATTTTGTTATTACGTTAGACTGAAAAGACTGTTGCCTGGCATTCTGAATAAACTTTATCAGACACAGAGCCATGAAACACAGACAGGACCCATCTGATGATGCAATCCTTTGATCCTTTCATACATAACTCAGAAATAGAGATACAAGGTTGTTTTTTCATGACATCATTGGTATTTATAATTTCATACACACCGATGTAAAAATATCAAGCCCATAAAAGTACGCCCTTTCTGCTCTAGACCCCGAAGCCAAAAGTAGAGAATGATTCAAAGCAAATAGCTGAGTGATTACCCACAGTGCACTGCTGAATGAGACCCTAATGTCTGTCCAAGGTTTTCACGTCTCATCACTCACAGCTGGGCCTTCTGAGCAGGAACCCAAATCCACACACTGTTTGTTTCCCCTGGCTGGTGTTAATGGGGGGACACACATTTAAAACGCACGGACCTGGACTGTAACGTATCCAGGCAGTATAGATGCGGGTATCACTTGGTTCTGTGAACTGCAATGGTTGGTTGGGGCGTCCCTTCCAGTTCTCCTCAACCAGTTGCTGCACAACACCCCTAGCCTTCATCCCCCCCCCCACCGCCCACCCCCCCCCCCCAAAAAAACATGGGCCAGATAGTGGATTTTCTGTTTCTCCTAAGAAGAGGAAGAACCTAACAAGGTGCCATGAGGTCAAAGATGTAAAAACGCTATAGCCAATAACCCTGACATCAGCGAGAAAACAAAAACCCCGTTTGACTGAAAGGTATTGTGGAATCATTTGGCTCCTTTGTTAAAATGTCAGCCGGCACACTGCTATTTATAATGCATTTTCCAGAAGAATGAAATTGCTTCCCACTTATCTTCTCTCTCAGGTTCCAACTTTCTTACCGATTGCCTCTTTTAAAACATAAAAAAATCTCTTGGCTTGTTTCACCATTTGTATGGATATCAAGCAGCATGATTCAAGAAAGCTCTGAGCTACAGTCGTGTTTTAAAAGCACATTTCAGCCAAGATAGTCATTTAAAGAATAAAAACCGCTTCAAGGAACGCAATCTCAAAAGTGCTCGCATAAATCTTTCTCCCAAAACACAATCCATACCGTTCTAGCCGACCCCTGTGTGAACCACGGCATCATGCAATCCGAGCAGGCTTCAATAAACAAAATTATTCTGAAATGTTAACATAAAGACTACTTTTTACATTGGGTCTATTATCCCTTGCTGACATACTTTCTGTGGTCTGTGGAGAATTAAGGCAAAATTGCATTCCTATAAATCGACGCACGACAGTAAAATCTCACAGAATCATGTTATTTGTTTTATTTCGGCTACGGAAGTACAGCGTTTATAGCACGGGACGTTTCTCACATCGACACCGTCCTTCCATCGGTGATCGAGCAGAGAAAACCAACGCAAGGAATTGTCGTGTTGAAATGCTACTACAGCTGCAGCGTAAATGCCTTCTCCATTAAAGTGCAGACCATATTTGGGTTTGTTCTGAGCCATTCAAAGTTTAGCTCCTGCTCTGGACAACTGAGCCTTCCTCTCTCTGGAAATTCAGCTACATCGAACGTTTCCTGCTTGACCGATGAAGTCAATATTGAAGCAATACTACAGATCCCTGTAAGCAACATAGATGCATTTTAGATGTCATTATCGCCTTAAAATGAGTAAGATTTATTTGTCTTTCTAAAGAAAAAGCATAGTCAAAAGAAAAAACCCAAAATGTGATGATCAAGTATCAATGAAAGTTGTTCTGCTATTGTATAATCGAGCACACATCAATTCTGGATTTTGGGTTCTGTATCCCAAAAACAAAGTTCCTAAAGGGACAAAAGGTTAATTGACTGGTTGATTGATTTAGTGATTATGGAAAAGCAGACTAATTGCAACCAATTGCCATATTTTACAGGAATGGTACTACTTAACTACTACCAGTACATTTCACAGATTTCAAGTAACATTTCTTTACTACCTAATAAATGCTGCCAAAAACGTTCCCAAGCCTGTATAATATAACTTATATCCAAAAATGGGTGCATGATTTCTTCTTACAGGGTGAAGTCACACTATACCACACTATACCACAACTATAGTCAAGTGTGTGAATATGCCTGAATGTACGATACCACACATTTATCAGTCAGCTTTTTAAAATGATACTACTCACTTTGTATTGTACATTCAACAAAAAAAAAAAAAATGGGTTCCATTAGATTTTTTTTTAGAGTGTTTCCTGAGAAAAATCCGGATTCAAACGGAAGAGCCAAGCCGCCCGTTTACGCGAAACGTTCGCTGTGTCACATGTTCCTCTGTTCATTGGGGAGGACGCGTTGGCGAAAGGCACTCACCGAATTCTTCGCTGATGCTCTCGTTCTGGATGAGCGTGGGGTGCTCGAAGGTGTCCCGGCAGTACAGGATCCGCGTGCGGCCGCTGAGGGAGGCGATCCCGCCCAGCGCCAGGACCACCTGGTCCATCAGCAGGGAGGACGGTCTCTCCCGCAGCCGGGCGACGACGGACCGGTACCGGCAGTACTGCGGGTAGCTCAGAACCAGCGCCCGCTTCCCCTCCTCATCGTCCCCTGGAGGAGGAAGAACAGCGGGGTTTCCTTACATGATCTTCCTCGTCACTTTAACGGGTCCGACCCCAGGCGCGCCCTCTCTCACACACTGGACATATACTAAAGCGATGCGGGTTAAGTACCTTGGCTCAATGGTACAACGGCAGTAACCTACCTGGGAATCAAACCTGTGACCTTTTGGTTACAAGACCAGCTCCTTACCCATTATACTAAACCTCCACCACTGCAGACCTTTAAACTAGTCATATGGGTGAACGTGAATGCAGCTCTGCAAGGCTAGCCCGCTAGCCGCTAGTTCCAAGCTAACAAGGTTCTAGGGAACATGCTTTTTGCTTCTGAAGTCCTGCTTGCTTTGGTCTTTGACATTGCACAGCTGTAGACTTTTTTAGCCTGGCTTTCAGGAAGTAATCACAGTTACTGGGCCACAGCTGAACATAAAACGCCGTCATGCTTCGTTGCCAGGTGAACAGAAAGATAACTTTTAAAGGGGACAGACAGCGACCATTTAAAATCAGTCATCTTCAATCAGCCGTTGCTAATGAAAGTGATGTGTGGTTGTGGATCCTGAGCTTGTTTTTTTTTTTTTTTTTGGACAAATGCGATCAAAATTCAGTGACAGCATCCGTTTGAAAAGAGAAAGAAAGGACAGCATCTTCATCTTCACTCTCTGCACCAATGTGAAGAGAGTGAAAATCCGCCTATAAGTGAGAAGTAAGCCGTACCTGGGGTAGGTAACCACTGCAGGTTTAAAATCACAAACCCCCAGCTCTACGAGCGAGCTGATTGGACCTGCTGACCCCTGTGGCCCAGGCAAGGGGGCGTTTCCCACTGCCCACCAACGGATGACATCACAGTCTGATGGACATTTCTCACATCAACGCTGTGCTTGCAATGGTGATCGAGCAGAGAAAACCAACACAAGGAATAACGGTGTTGAAATGACTACAGCTGCAGTAAATTCTATTTATATGTAATTTTCACCTTAAAATGAGAAAGATTTATTTGCCTTTCTAAAGAAAAAGTGTGGTCAATAAGATCCCTAAATGTGATGATCTAGCATCGATGAAAGTTGTTCTCCTATTGTACAATCGAGCAAACGTCAATTCTGGATTCTGGGTTCTGTATCCACAAAACGAATTCCTCATGCTAACTCACCTCTCTTAACCCTGTCACACAGGTGCCGGGAAGAGCATCTGTCTTAAGAGTCCCCTATTGTACAAACACAGAGGTGACTCACACAGCCAGGAGTGCCAGAGAGTATTAAAAAATGGCGCCTAATCTAATGAAATTCAGGTATTTAACGCGATGAGTGTGTGTGACACCGGCAAACAAGCTGTTGCATCACACACTGTTGCTTTCCAAGGTTTGACAGTCTGTTATGTCCTTAGGGTTATATTAAATTAAATCCCAGTCCTTCTGTCAAATGAATTCATTCTTACCGATAGCGGGTGTTCACTAGTATTTTGGTTGTGGGTGTACAGCACATTTACCTGACCATGTTATGCAATGCCTGCTATATCTGCCACTGTATGCAAAGCATACAGTATGCCTGTGGCATATCTCTGCACAGTTACTGAGTGTGCTTGTGATTTCAGTAGAAATGTCAGCCCTTACAATGTAATTCTGACATTGCCTCACCATGTTTGAATCCTCATCAACTCGACTGCAGAAATGTATTATAAATCCGCGTATGACGACTGTATCAAAACTCAATACACTGAAGCCCTACTTGATTATTATTATTATAATTACTGCCCATCAGGTTCACAATGCCTGTACTTCTGCCCTTCCTATTTGTAGGGCTGAATACAGAATATTACCCACGCCACCACCCCCCCCCCCCCCCCCCAGTAAGAGTCCCATTACAGATCTCTTGGTCGAACTCCTGATGC
Organism: Anguilla rostrata; assembly: GCF_018555375.3. Lineage (NCBI taxonomy): Eukaryota > Metazoa > Chordata > Actinopteri > Anguilliformes > Anguillidae > Anguilla > Anguilla rostrata. The sequence goes on along the minus strand of NC_057950.1, from coordinate 2,664,787 downwards.
TAAACAAAGGCCTGAGATAGCGGATGTAGTGCGCTTCTCCGGCTACGATACTACAATACATTCAGTAAAAACCGAATAAAATAAGGAATATTTTCCCAAGTAGTACATAAAGACAATTTTTTACGTTCATATATTCGTCAGTGAGATTGGGGGGGGGGGTCTCTCAAATGCACGATGGGCTGGGGAACAAACCCGTCCTCCATGCTCCCAGTGCACCAAAGAGCACGGAGAAGAGGAAGAGGAGCTAAACCATTAAATCCCATTCAGTTGTGCTGCAGAGTGCTCTGTTTATAGGCAAGGGTACGTACTCATTCATTTCAAATTCCCGGAAGCATTGTGGTTTTTTTTTTGTGGTCCCCCCCCCCCCCCCTTCTCCTTGTCACGTGACTCAGCCTGGAGAACGACAGGCCCGGAAACCTTTCAGATGCGTTCAATATTCCGCTGACAAGCAATGCGATGGAACATCCACTCTCCTCTCCATGCAGGACTGTGGGCTATAACCAGTTACCGCAGTTTGTTTGGGAGTATGTGGGTTTATTACTTTTCTTTCTTAATGATTCACTCTGGTCCTACTAATCTGACTGGCAGTCCCCATTATGTTGCGCTGATTACACTTGCTTCAGGCAGCAATGCGAAGAGAATACTCTCCGAGCTTCGTTTTTTGTGAATAAAAAAAAAAACCCTCTTTCTCAATAAAAGAACCCTTATCTTTACATAAGCAGTTTAATTGGCCCTGCACTGTCATTTGAGTGCAGAGAAAGAGAGAGAGAGAGAGAGAGAGGGGAAAAAAAACACATTTATGTAATTTTCCATTAATACTTTTGAAAGGCCCCCTTTGTCAAGAAACCAGGTATGCACTGATTGGTTGCAACATCAGCTCGAAAACATACCCAAGCTTCACGTCTTATCAGATCAGGGAGAGCTGGTAGAGACTCTCAACTTTGTCAATATTCAACTGATTTCGAGCTCCAGTACTCCAGGAAAACGTCTGGCTAACTGTGGGAATATTTACATAACGACTTTCTGTACAGCCCTGGTGAAATCTGAAATGATCCCAGTGAAAACATTTGCCCAATACTTTCCTCACAATACATCGACAATTAAGGTTATTTTATTGCTTGGAAATGAAATATAGAACATAGTAACTGTCTGCTGGGAAATATCCTCTGCAAACACAAGGAGTAACTTAAAGAAACAATTCTTGGAAACAGATTGAGTGGAATGTGTTGTTTGTGCTGATTTAGGCTTGGAATAAATTCACTTAAAAGCAAGTACCTGCTGTTTTCTGGCTCCCAACAAAAGATATTTTTGGACATCGACTATTAGAAAAGGGAACATTCTTTTTATCAGCGCAAATACAGATAGAAACAATTACAATACCCAAAGCCCAAAATGATACGAGAAGAACTAGAACATGCAGTACTTCATTTCATTTTTCCACAATAAAAACTGCAGGTCCAAGCATTACCTAAGCCAAATCTGGTACGAACAGTTTTAACATAACCCTGCATTCTAAATCGTACATCACTATAAATGAGTAACTCCTCAGTTCCCAACTGAACATCTCAACACAGCAGGTCACAACAGGGGCACTGTGACATGTTTCCACAGTCACATGACACCAGCATCCATAATCCAGCTTTGAGCCCAGGACACTGGTCCTGATTTAGCAAAACAAAGTCTCATCTGATCACAGGATATTAGTCCAGACACTCCGCTGCGCCCCGAAACAAATTAATTTTGTGCTCGGTTCATTAATTTACATAAATTTGCCACCACTCACCTCATCACCTTTCATAACTGCTCTTAATTTTATATTATTTGTTGTTATAAGTACAGTGGTATTAAACTACTAGGACACCCACCGGAATTCAAACAAAATCACTTACTCCGTGTTTTTTTTTTTTTTAATATTATGTTTAACTTCTTTGAGTGTTATACATCTGCACAGTAAAACACCATTTTGTGTCCCAAAAGGAACAGTATGTTTTTGGGCTTGTCCTAATGTGACATGTACTTACTGTTCCTCAGAACCCTCGATTTTCAAGTCACAAGGGCGCAGGGGAAACCCACCGAGGCTTTTCATTTGCCTTCAAATTTTCCCGACAATAAATCTGACCTTTGATATATCGAGGCAGAGGCTCCTCCTATTTGACAAGTTCCTCTATTTCTAGTCTCTCCCAGCCAGCCATCAAGTTTTATTTCAACTCTATGACAATATTCTCGTGACTCTTCTCATCCATGACCCTGACACAGCTCCGTATTTGACACAGTCATTTCCACAGTGAATGTAGCATGATGACACTGTTGCCATAGTGATATTTTTATGTTGTCACCTCACTTGCGGCATAACACAAAATCCAGGTGGTGTCACACCATGGGTATGTCATAGTTATGAATGGACATGACACCCCGTGCCTGTCATTTCCATGCCATTAGGACTATAGTATGTCAAATAAAGTTTTACCTTGATCCTCAACTGTAAATAGCCACCAAGGCTCTTGAAAAATATTTAGTTGCCGGTTTTCGTATTGCTGGTCCATTTTCCATCATCCAACTAACACGACCTGCTTTTACAGTACATATTCACACCTGTTCATTATGTCGTTATGAGAGACTGCTGTTTCAGCTAGCTTGCAAAAACAAAATAATAACACGATAAAATAAAACCAGCAACGAATTGATGTGTTTGTGAATATGCATGCTTTTGTTACAGAATTCTGCAGTGCTCCCAGGTGCTGTGTTAGCAGTGGCTAGCATAGGTCCGTTCCATCACCAATAAGCCAATGCCAGCTACCCCGTAACTTTGCTGCATATGACAATGTAGTGGGAGTTTTTGCTATCGGCTATGTCAGGCGAGCATTTTGGCATACTAGTGACTTCCTGGCTGATATAAATGCAGCTATTGCTATATTTCTGAAAGTGACGTGATTCCAAACAGTTAGCAATACGATGTTACAAAGCCAGCCACATAGTCAGCCAGAGCAAAATTCAGTTTCTTTCTTTTGGTGCGTGAGCTTCCTCATCTTGGAGGTCTAGGCATGGCTGAAAACGAAGGAGGAGACGATTGTAAACACCGGAGCAAAGCAAGGAAAGAAGTCCTGCATAGTATGACTTTAAGTGTAACCTTAAGAGCATGCTCCTATTCTTTGCTTCTGAAACGGGTGGCAATACATTAAAACTATTTATTTATTGAAAGGCCACATATTAATATTTAAAACCAGTTCTTGCTTTCAGAACTGGGGGGAATGGATTATGAGTGATATAAAGACATATGTTACAATGTTCCTTTTGGGATACCATATGGCAAAACAAGTCTGCCACAACTCAACATTTAATGGTAGGTGCCCTACTTGCAACACATATCAATCCATGGTAGATTAATAGGAAGTTCTGTCATCTTTCCCAGTCCTAGCTGCTATTATATAATTTACATTTCATTGAGTATTTGCCCACCCACCCACCATTGGGGGATTGCCTCAGGTTCAGTATTTTCAGTCTGGTAGTGGACAGCGAGTATTTCGCCACGTCTTGTTATAACTAATGAAGTTGCTGCATTACACTGAAGCACAAGCCGGTGAGAGGGTGACAGATGAAAGGAAACACAGATAACAATGCTCTGTGTAAACAGATAATCTCTCAATGTCTCACACCAGCATTTGATAATCGTGACCTAATTAAAATAACTGACAGTTGTTTAGAGAGTTAAGCCAGAATAATTGGTTGGTACGAAAAAGCCAGCACGCAAACACAGGCTGTCCAGGACCAAAGTTCTGCAACCCCATGCACTATAACCCTCAAACTGCATATGAAATATATGTTTCTAATAAAGCAGACACTTTTTTGTTTCACCTCTTTAACGAACTGAGCCAGGAAAATAATCAGCTGCTTATTTATACATTACTGTAGGTGGCTCAGTGTGTACCACAATTTCATGTAATTTTTTTTTAAATCTATGGAACATATATTAGATCCGGTATAACAGAAATATACAATTACAAAACGTCGACTAGAACCTTCCTAAAACATGCTAGCGTGTCAGAAGTGGCACTGATGTCGGAGCTATGATTAGATCACTGACAGCTGTTGGATTCCCGGGGGCGGCTGGTCTTGCGTAAGCTCCAGGTTCAGGCTTTTTCGCGTCAGATGTCATAAAAAGCAAAAACATTATTCTAATGTGATGTATCGCTTGACCGAGGTGGAATATGGAAACCCCCCTCCCCCGGGCAACGTTGCCAGATTATTGAATGTGTCAAGGAATTCACTGGACCACTATTCTACGAGTCTGCAAGCTTTGATGCATATCATCCGTCAAACTGATAGATGCCAGCTCCACTACAATGGGACATTGAAACACATGTAAAATATATAAAATCAAAAAAAAAAAAAAAAGTAAAAAAACCAGAGAGCTGCTTTGTATTCAGTGAACGGTTCCATTTGCTCTTCTGCTAGTATTGGTTTCAGGGATGCCCTGTTTTCATTTAACCAGACCTCTTTCGTATGTACAGCACAGCTCCCATTCACCCTCTCCCTCCTGCAGCATCCACAGACTTTAACAAAAGGCACGTTTAGCAGCAGGGAGGACCCTCTTTAAATCTGTTTGTCTTCGTTTTAAAAAAAACAAAAAAAACAAAACAAAACAAAAAAAACAAAAACAGAAGCTGCCAAGAAAATATGTGAGAAGTCCAAAGACGGACGGTCTTCAGACGGAGTGTCGTGTTGCTAACAGATATAAATAAGAAAAAAAGTCCCTTTGATATTTAAATGAATCTAATAGGCGCCCCGCACCACTTCACTGTCTTCTCTTGTGAACTGTCTGCTGCTGGCACATGCCTGCCCGTGAAGAGGAGAGAGGGGACTGTTGTTCTTCAGCTTGGATCTGCTCGCTCTGTTCATTAGGACCCATTAGGGGACAGTGCTGCCCCCCATCTCTCAGCATGCCATGGCCCCAAAACTATTCAAAGCATATCATATTTGCACTAAGGTTACAGAAAGCCACAGGAAACCTTCTATTGAGAACTATCTGCCTGGAAGAGGGGAAAAATAACTGCAAGTTTGTTCCTGCTCTTAATTATCTAAACAGCCTTGATGGGCGCCTCTCTCTCTCTCTCTCTCTATCAATCTCTCTCTCTCATGTGATTGTGTTTTTCACAGAAAAAAAAATTAAATTTGGCTTTAATTTACTCCCAGTTTACTTGAAAACAGAAACAGGCGACTCAATGCTCTCCGTTCCTCCCTTTGTGATACGATAACACAGGTTTGTTTGTTTCAGGATTTAACAGAGCTTTTGTTCAGGAATTTTAAATTTTTTGGTTATTTTTTCTTTTCTTTTCTTTTTTTTTGCTTCGTTTTTTTTTTTTTTGCAAATCCAAATTGCCTGAAACCATATTTTCCCAATATAACCAACAGCAATGGAAAACACTTTGCTGATGATTAATGTTGGCTGGTGTTATTTTATTAGATTAGACATTCCGTTTTCCGAGCGCCCTGCTTCCAGAGTAGCTCCCTAGCAACAAGCCAAATCACTGCTCGGAGTTTTACGCGTCTGGCGCCAGTCCAGGTTTAACTGTCCACGTTATTGATTGCCAGATTGCGAAGTTTGCAGTTAATAGCTTCTGTAATGCATGACAGAATTATACTAAACTCCTCTTGCCGAATTATTCATTTGCCTAACAAAGAGGTCTGCTGTTAAAACCATAAGCAATAGATCACTGTTCATAAGGAAGAGTACTCCAAAAATATTACCAACCACCCCAACCCCCCACCCCCACCCCACCCCCCCATGAAAAATGAGCCTGAAAATGTCAAGATACCGCTATTGTTTGAATCCAATGTACGGGTGAGCAGAGCAGAACAGTACAGCTGTTCAAGTTCAATCCGCAAAATACATATTGTCTATTACTCCTGACATTCTGAACTGAAACCAAATGATTTTTTAGCTCGGCTTTTTTGTGGCTTACAACTGGACCCATAAAATACATCACAGTAATCAGTAAGGTTATGGAGACATCGATTTATCTGAAGACCTTTTTTTAGCCCTGTGAGAATGGCTACGGTTTTTTAGAAACGTGTAAGTGTGGCTGCAATTTAATTTAAACGTCTCTGAGCATTCCTTCCTCAGGTTGACGCGCTTAAACTCATAACGTTGCTAGTGATTCAATTTGGCTGGAATGTGAGCTCAAACGAGTTATCAATGAGCTCTTAGTCTTAAAAACCTAAGCGATGCGAGAAACGGATGTCTTGTTTAGCGAAGTGTATTTCTCACGAAGCGGAGAAATCACATTTCAGCCGAGCCTTCGATGGGACGAGAAGGGGGGGGGGGGGGGAACTTCAGTGAAAAGGATGTTGAGGCGGGTCAAGGGAATTACATGTCACTTCAAACGAAACTTTCAGAGTCTATATGCTCAGGGAAACCCACAACAAACGGTGACAGATCACTGAAGACACAATGTGGTGCTTTATGTAATATCCCTCACGCACGAAAAAGCCAAAAGGGAGGGGGGGGGGACTGTTTGGGGCAAGCTCATCTCTTGGTTTGAGAGTGACAGTGTTCATTTCACTGTGCTTGCAAGTCATCATAATGGCACTTAACCTATCAAAAGATCTGGAGGGCAATTTTGAATAAACAACTGCCAACTGTGTCTATCCTAACTGGTTGCAGTGCATCGAACCAGACAGGCCGATTCACAGACGGTACTTATGTGAATTACGGGGGACGGAAACACATTTGCGTTATATAGTACATTCAATTATTTACGTTACCTCGAATTTGTATTACTATTGATTTAAGTTCTGAAGGGGAAATGGCTAGCTTCCAGTGATGAATGCAAAGTCATTTCCTCAGTTCATGAACATTATTATATGCTCACTTTAATGAGATAATGTGCCACAAACAGTAAACAGTACATATATTACAGTGCAGAAGCTGGTTACGGTGAGCGTACTACTGTACGCACAAAGCACATAACACATTTGCATACGTAATAATAAATGCACGCGTTATGCCAGAGGCAGAGAAATATGGAACATCAAAATATAAATAAAAATGCTTTTCTTGTAATTCCAGAATGTACTACAACTGACATAAGTGTCAGAAAATACAACAAGCGCCGCAAAATGAAAAGGCAAGTGCAAAAGGACACCGAACAGTGGTTACTCTCCTTTTTTCGGATGATGAGGGGATGAAATGATTGTAATTTTCCACAGCGCTGGATGAATGGTGGTGCATAATGGCATTGCTCGATGAAACCAATTAAAGGATGTTTAGAACCTCACACAAAGGAGGAATTAGACGGGGGGACCGGAGTAATAAGATTGTACATAATCAATGCGCCATTGTGCAGTTTTCCCTGTTTCGCACCCACTTCCTGAGAGGCTTCTCAATCACTTTTTTTTTTTCCAAAGAATAAATCATTTGGATTTATGAGGCCCGTCACAGAGAACACGCATGTTAAAATCACTTTTGATCAATTTAACAAGAGGCCTGGGCCTATTCTGAGTGGGGTGGGGGTGGGGGAGGGCAGGGGAGGGGGGGGGGAGGGGGGGTGCATGAATGCTGCTTATCTGGGTTGTAGCGAGTCCGAGATGAAGCAACACCCCGGTCTTTAGTACTGAACTGTGTGTAAACAAAAACAGACTCACCCCCCCCCCCCCCCCAAACTCCAATCAGAATGAATGGCACAGCACGTGCTGACCAGCGGCTGTCCCTCGCTTGGAATCATCCATCAGGGTGGGGGGGGAGGGGCGGAGTCACTAAGGACACTGCTTTGGGGGTGAAGGGCAGGTCTAGACCCAGGGTGTGAAATGAACACCCACCACCACCCAAGAGTTTTTACCCTAGCAACCAGTTTGGCAGGTAACCAACCAGGTTGCGCTATATTGTGAAAAGCAATGTGGCTGTTAAAAATGTTGAAAACGGCTGGTGATTTTTAGGGTCCACAAGCCACTCGGGCCAGTGGGTGGTAACTGTCTCGACCCCAGCAGATGATATGCTGATGCAGTGAATCTGTCCATTGAGTTTCCCATTGTTGCCACGTTGACACATGGCCCTGCCCACACAGACCACACCATATATTCCAAATATATTGAGTTCGAAAATGCAATATATTTTGCAGCAATACATTTTTCAAAACATGTACTGCGATATTTGAAAGTGGCAATGACTTGCATATTTGCCACTTTTATTGTGAAGTGTTACAGTGCCTTTTCTGATCTTGACAACAGGTTTCATTTCCAGTTTATGGTGTACATTACATACATGTGCGGTTATAACTGCACTGCATTGTGCTCTGTCATGCTGCAATGCAGTCACCAGGAAGACAAATGTTTTGTCCTGGTGGGTCTACACACCCAGCCCCTTCTCTTCCCTGGACTCCCCTCTACAGAACGGAATTCATCACACACAACCACCACAGTGCCCTCCTTCTCAAAGCTGTAAGGGCAATGAAATGAGCCGCTTGTTTTGGAAATGGACGTCAGATTGCAGCCGAGGCGCGTGGCAGCCGGTGAGTAATTAAATCCGCGCGTGTACCACTTACTCAGCATAGTCTTGCCTGACCAAATAGAATATCCTTGCATTTATACAGCACTTTTTCCTGAATGCTCGAAGTGCTCTACAGTGAAGATTGGGAACTCACCTCACCCACCACCAACGTGTAGCACCCACCTGGGTGATGCACGGCAGCCAATTTGCGCCAGAAAGGTCACCACACATTAGCGAAGGTGGAGAGGGAGAGAACATTTATTTAGCCAGTTAAATCTGGGGATGGTTTTGGTGGCAAGTTTGCGAGAGCCAGAACTGGATTATCACACAAAAATATCTTCTGACCCGACAATGTCAACTAGTTTTTTTTTTTTTTTTTTGGATGCACATTTTCATACAATGTGCCAAATACTTAAGGTGGGCTGGTGGGGGGGGGGGGGGGGGGCAGTCGTCAGCACCATGTGTACCGGCAGACTGGCGGCAATAACAGATTAGTCATTCTGATATTATTTTGGTCGGGGGGCACCACCCATTGAAGAAACCACATTGTGTTTTTGTGAGCACACTGCTTCTCCTTGGGTTAATATGAGTAATGTCACAATGCATGTCGGAGGTGTGGGGGAGGGGGTGGGGGGTGTGGTTGGCAGGGGGTGGGAGACAGTACACAGGACGCTGCACAGCATCAAAACTTCACCGGACAATCAGCAAATTAAAATTATACAACTGCAAATATAAATCTCATACGTCATAAATCAGCTAAGTAGGCAAATGTTAATATTGAAGCGGGTTATTTTATGTTCTGGCTGGGAGAGGCTATGTTATTAACTTCGCTATTGTTTCAGCCTCAGCGCTGGAAAGACAATAAAACCGTTCATTTCCTCTAGGGTCAGCGCTCAGAGACACTGACGTTGTTCAACAGCCGTGCGAGCCATTACTGCCTCTACGAAGTATGCGGGATCCAAAAGCATCTGGAACCATAGCATAACAAAAACACTGTATATGGAATTAGGAGACGATTACAAGGCACGTCCTGCATGTCTCCACCGTGTTCAAAAAAACTCAGACATTCCCTGCGACTAATAGATTTTTCCACTCCAGCTCACACACTGCTTACAGAATTAGAAGCGTTGGCACGGGGCCAAGCTTTAGTCATAAGGGAAGTAATGATATGAGCAGAGAGCCGCGCTGGAAAAAAAAAAATAGCACATGTAAACTTCCAACAGGCCTGCAAGTAATCAAGGCATAACTGTAAAAGAGAGAGTGCCTGAAAGTGCTCAGAGCAAATACCGAAGCACTCAACGATCCCCGGCTAAACTTAGCGAAATTTAACGATAAACGAAGCATTGATTTCATTACGGTGGAAAAACGAGGATTTTTTTTAAAGAATGAGCATAATGAAAACGGCTCGAGAAAACTTCACGACGGCCATGATTCAGTTTCTCTTCATTTTTGCCAGCTTTCTGCACAAGAATATCCGTGATGATGTCTGCCCGAGATACAGAACATGGCCCAGTTTTCCTGCACACCGTTGCTGTGCTGCTTGTCAAATCATTTGAACAGCGTTCGGGGCAAAAGTAAATTACCTGCCCGTTTGAGCCAACATGGCATCTGTTTCCACTTTTCTGCCTTTATGCTCCTATGCGTTGCACACATTTGGTGTATCGCACAATATCAGGCATCTACACATTGGAAAGTGCTCAAAAAAAAAAAAATCACAATCACCCTGTGGCCACTCCATAGGGTTTTCTGACAGGTTTGTTGACTATCAGCTCCTTTCAAAGCATTATGCAATTCAACAAGTGAGCCTGGTGAGCTTTTTTTTCTTCCTTTGAGTGTGCGAGCGAGCCAAGTTTGGTGTGTTTAGTAGCCTGAAATTGAGTGCCGAGTCAGTGCCAAATACAGTTAACAGATGAATCCGCTCGGTCTTTTTTTTTTCTTCTTCTTCTTTTTTTCCACTGGACAGCAAGTGGACTGTGGACGAACGCAACGCCCGCCGCAAATCGGCACGCGGTACAGGGCCCCAGTGTTGCCCAATGGGCCCGCATCGACGCGGGGCTTCACCCCGTACATCACGGTCGGGCGATGGCACAGGCGCGGGCGCTCCCTGGCGATGGCGTCCATTTTGGCTCATATGGGTGTCAGTGCGCCGGAGGCCCTGTACCCCTCTCCTCTCTTCAGGAAGCAACCGGGCACACTGGCGCGATTCAAAGACCGCCAACTGCACCAAGGCTGCCATGCTCCGCATGAAGCTCAATAACACATCTGAGGGTTGAAATTCATCCAACAACATTTTTTAAAATTAAATGCGTGCATTAAAAAACAATTTTTATTGGTATTTTCCTTTTACCAAAATGGGAAATACTGCAATACACTGAACATATACAGTGCTGAGAAAAAAGTCAGAGACCACCCTTTCTTTTATTACTTTCCAGTGAAAACAGTAAACTTGTTTAAAAAATGTTTAACTCAACATTACACAAAACCCCACACGGCCATGTACAATATAAAATATTTCAGTATTTACTCTGTCCACCCTTCGCCTTCATTACAGCTTCCATTCTTTTCGGAAGCCTTGCTTCTGAGGTTTTCGAAGAAATCTGCGGGCATACTTTCCACGCTTCTTGTAAACACCTCCGAAGTTCCTAGAAGTAGATTGCATTTTCTGCTTGCAAGTAAATCCCAAAAACATTCAATGATGTTGAGGTCAGGGCTCTGCGGTGGCCATTGTTCTGGGAACACCAGCGACTTGATCTTCTCAGCTGTGTGCTTGGGGGTCATTATCTTGCTGTAGAATGAATTTTGCTCCCAATCAAGCATTGTCTAGAGGGCACTGCATGATATGTTATTTGTTGTTTGTATTTACCAGCATTCATGTCTTCTATTTAAAACCGAATCTCCAACTCCAGATGTTGTTATACAACCCCAAACCTGCACTGATCCTCCACCACGCTTGGCTGATGGTGGTAGAAACAGAGTCTTTCTGCGTCTTTGACATACATACGGCCATCTCTTACTTGATAAAATCTCAAATATAGACTCATCAGTCTATAAAACCTTCCTGCACATCCCAGGTGTCCAGTTTTGGTGTAGCAATGTAAATTTTCTTCCGTTTTGTTTAGTTTTTTTCTTTTCTCAGGAGTGCCTCTTTGACAGCTGCATGTCCTTTCAGACCCACTGCATTGAGTTCTCACAGTGGGAGAACTGACACCTGTGGATTTCTTCAGATCTGAAGAAAGTGGAGTTTGATTTCTTCCTATCTCTAAAAAATAAAATCTGTTTAAAAAAATCTATAATAAAAAGTACTCTCTTTGTCATGGTGATAGTTTTGCTGGTTTACCAGGTCTTGCAAGGTTGTTCCTTTTTTCTCTGTATCTTGCAATAATCTTTTGACATTTTTTTACACTTTATTTTCTTTTGACTTTCATCTGACACAGCTGAATTATCTTACTATATATGCTCTCTTCATAAATACTTCCTTTAGCTGTTTTATATGCACATGCCAAAGGAATCTGCAAGCCAGCTTAGATGTGTTTGGGTTGTTGTTCCCAGGGTTCCAATATCGGAATGGCAGTGTAGAATAATGTGTAAGGGTGCTAGTCACAACCGAAAGGTCACAGGTTTGATTCCCCGGTAGGACACTGCCTACCTTGACCAAAAGCTACTTAACCTGCATTGCTTGAGCATATATCCAGCTGCATATTTGGATACAATGTAAATGTTGTGAGCGTCTGCTAAATGCCTGTAATGTAATGTAATGTGTTGGAGAGCAAAGGCAGCCAGACGTTATCAAACACCGGTATCATACATGTTCTGAAGCACGATTGCTGTCCTTGACCCCCCCCAAGCATGTGCTGATACAGGCGAGCTGCTTTCGGCCCTATTGCACAAGGCTGTTTGACTGCATATGCACAAGTACGTGACTCACTCAATGAATCAAGAGCCAGTTGCCATTTCATCACTGTCCTCCAATTACAGAGAAAGAGGGAAAAAATACAAAACTACCATCGCCACGTTTCTCAGTAAACCCTGCCGGGCTCCTTAACCGCCTCTTTACGGTAAGGGTGAATCTGTGGGTCTGTGGATCTCTGGGTCTGTGGGTCTATGGATCTGTGGATCTGTGGGTCTGTGGGTCCGTGGATCTGTGGGTCTGTGGGTCTGTGGATCTGTGGATCTGTGAATCTGTGGGTCTGTGGGTCTGTGGGACTCTGGGTCTGTGGGTCTGTGAATCTGTGGGTCTGTGAATCTGTGGGTCTGTGGATCTCTGGGTCTGTGGGTCTGTGGGTCTATGAATTTGTGGGTCTGTGGGTCTGTGGGTCTGTGGCCCTCCCATTGACAGACCTCGGCGATCGAACGGGAATGCGCGTTCCAGAATGCGCCATTGCAGCTGTGGCGCTATGCATGCGACAAGAGCCTAGCTGCATGCTAACCTCACCAGCGGCTCACAAATCAACAGCAACCATCGCGGCTCTTGACAAACACATAAGAACTACAGCTTGGCCTTAATGCCGGCTCATGTGCTTAATTCAAGCCCTTGCCCATGTGGCATGAGCAACCGTTAAAGTCATCACAATGCCTGCGGGTGAGTCAGACACTCATCCCACTGCCCTAAAGGGAGGTTAGAGAGCATTACTGCCCACCACATCCTCTCTGGCAGGCAGGGGAATGCTTGCTTTATAAAGCCCAGATATGCATGGGTTCCTGCCTCGATTGCAACAACAAGACTCCGTCACCTTGACCTTGAGTTGGGCATTTAGCTGAAATTATATAACCCTCTTTAGATGCTAGCAAATTTTGAAAACACTCCTGAAGGCCTAGGCTGGGCAGCAGTGTAGTATAATGGGTCCTAAAGGTCACAAGTTTGATACCAGGTAGGACTCTGCCGTTGTACCCTTGAGCAAAGTACTTAACCTGCATTGCTTCAGTAATATATCTGGCTGTATAAATGGATGCAATGAAAAAAGTATGTCGCTCTGGATAAGAGCATCTGCTAAATGCCTGTTAACAAACCGAAGCACAAAGTGATAGCAGAGGAGAAACTGGTTCCGAATGTTGTTAAGAATCTATGTTTCTGGTAAATCTGTCAACTTTTCACTGCCGCGTAAAAAAAAGGGTTAAAGCTTTTCAAATAACTATTTGACCCAGCTGTGAACTCCAGGCCCAAACCGCAGCAAAACAGGAACATGGTGGGAGAAATGGAAAGATCTCCCCCCGCGAAATTATACTGAAGCAGTAACGATATCACCTCTTCTGAGAGATCAGATAAGGGCAATATTACTGTTAGACTAGCATCTCCAAGGTGGTGGACCGGAAAAGACTCATAGCTGAGCAGTGAAACTCAAATGATGTAGAATAATGAAAATTTCAGTGTTCAAAGGGCAGACTGGCTTTGCTCTAAACAGGGATCTCAAACTGAAATCTGGGAGGGCTGCTGCGTCTGCTGGTCTTTGCTGTGTTCCTGCACTTAAGTGCTTAATTAAAGTCAGCGATTGGCTACATACCTTGTTTTCAAGGCCTAAATTGGCTGCTGGTTGAAAGGAAATCACAAAAGCCAGCAGAGACTGCGGCCCTCCAGGACGGGAGTTTGTGACCCCTTGCTCTAAAATAATTATCGTGCAGTAGCCCTCGTCCCAGAGCGCCATTCCGATTTTAGACAAACACATATCACAAGGGCAGGTTCGACCTTAACTCACACGAAAATACAGAAACCATGTTTCCGCTTTAAAAACCGTCATTGCAACACACTCTTCCTTAGCTGTAGGTCACCAGAAAACCTCTGCCTTCTCTTCTTCAAAGTGAGGGATGATTCTGTTCAGTTCAGTTAAGACAAAGCTAAATAATGAATCACACATTTTAATTCAATTGAGAACAAAACCTTCGCCCCTGAGCCGTGCAGCAAAATATTTTTAGGACCATCCAAACTAATTGCTCACCGCTCACAGCTGTGTTTTGACCTAGCTGTCAGCTTCAGTGGATGCACAGTGATTCCCTGAAAGCTGTTTCACGTAATTATTTAAACACACCGTATTTCAGGACAATTAGCAGCTGCTGCTAAATTTGCATCAACAGGGGTGGGTCTGAAATTTATGCTGCTTTCCCAAGCCAGTTTTTCTTAAACAGCTGACATTTACAACAGAAAATATAATAAGTTTGTGTACTGACATGGTTAAAAAAAAAACCTTTTGCTACAATGCCAAAATGTCAACAGATTCCAAATTATGTTGTTCTTTGACTGAAACTTTGGAATGAGTACAGCATACTGGATCCTCCAAATAATAAACAACCTTCTGCAGAAAGACAAGCAGGCCGCTCTCTGAATAAAAGTTGCATTACACGCCAATCCCATGTAGTAGTTCAAGTCATGATTTATTTCCATCAGTAATGCTGCTTTCTCCAACTGAACGCATGCTTTCCACTGAATTGTCCCTTTTGTTCTCTGACTAAAAGGAATTCAAAGGATTCAGAAATGATATCACCACATTTACTGTCCTGACAACACAGACAGGAATGATGTGCTCATTAAGAAACAACTCATTAGCATTATAAAATAAACTTACACATGTATAATAAGGCACGTGTGTGACAACCAATAAATCTCTGAACACATTTTGTTTTGCTGTTTCCCAGATTATTTGTGGTCTTAGTTCAATGTGTAGGTGAAAAAATAGCCATCGTTGATTCATACATTAATCTCTGTATAAGAAAGTACAAAAGCTGTTTCAAGGGCGATACTGCATTTGAGACAAAGCAAAGTGCGAATGGAAATGACTGTAATAGGTATAAAAACTTCAGATTCATTGTGTCCTTCTCTAAGTGCATCCAGCAAGTATAATGTTCTCTGTGTGTGTGTGTGTCTGTGAGTGTGTGCCTGTGTGTGAGATGTGTATGTTTGTGTGTGCGTATGCTGTGTGTGCGTGTGTGTGTTGGCGTGCGTGTTATGTGTGTCTACTGCATCCGTTTTTCTTCTCTTCTTAACCATATGAGGCCCTATGGCTCCTAAAACAGCAGAACTGAATGTAAAATACACAGCGGTTCTAAAAGCAGCACATATGTATTGTGACATAACCTGAGCCCACAACAATGTACAGAGCCTACAGGGAGATTTGAAGGCCAGGCATTCTTCTGATTGGGCAATCAGAAAACCAGTACAGTAAATGACACATTTATGAGCCAATAAACTCTGCATTGCAGGCTTTACACAGAGCTGGGAAGGGCTTGGCAGGAACACAGGCATGTTAAAGAGCTGTATAAATATGTGTTATATTGGTTTCAACTTCACTTAATGCTGCAGAGTAAATGTAACCACAACCTTCAGCACGGATGTGTAGATTTCCTTAGAATGAAAATAGTGCTTCAGTTCCTCATTACTCACAAGTCACACTATGACACTATGAAAGAACAGAAATTACAGTAAAAATAACTTCCCGAGATGAAAATGTCATCCACAGCAGTGGAGTTTTATGCAGTCAGTGTTCTACCACTGTGTGCTACCTATGGCTCAGTCTTACCAGCTTTTCGACACCAAGTGAGTCCTGTGTGAGATAGTGTGAAAATATCTGACTGAGATCAAAACCATTGAGGAGATTGATCTCCAAGTCTTCACGTTGTCTTTTTGGAAGCTTTCAGGCGTAAGCCCTCCAGAATGTAGCAAGATAATAATGGTTGATGAACACTGCGACAAGCGATGATTAGGTGATGAACTACCGCGCTAAAGATGGATTCCCTTTTACCAGAGCAGTTAGGTGCCCCCCGCCCCCCCCCCCAACGGATCACTCCACAGCTCCCTCTCTTCCCCAGAGCGTGCCCACTGACAGGCTGTCGGCCCTGTGAGGCCCCGCCCTGCTCATCGAAGCCCCGCCTCCACTATCCCACTGCTGACACCAGTGTAAGGACCGAGGATCTGACGAGGCTTCTGAACTCGGGTCTCCTGGGTGAGGGGGGGTGGGGTGGGGGACGGGGGGGGGGGAGGGGGGGGACACTAACCACAGCCACAGCACTAAAGACGAGTCCACCTTTAGCTTAGCAGTCCGGCGGATCGCTACGCACAGGACAGGACAGC
This sequence comes from Anguilla rostrata, assembly GCF_018555375.3. Taxonomy (NCBI): domain Eukaryota; kingdom Metazoa; phylum Chordata; class Actinopteri; order Anguilliformes; family Anguillidae; genus Anguilla; species Anguilla rostrata. The sequence goes on along the minus strand of NC_057950.1, from coordinate 2,648,249 downwards.
GGCCGAAGGAGCGCGGCGAAAGGGCTCACCCAGCTCGGCCTTTTCCCGCAGGACGTCCTTGAAGTTGAGGCCGCTGTTGAGGGTGGACTCCCGGTACTTGTGCAGGGCCTCCCGGCGGCCGTTGTTCCCCAGCTCCTTCAGGACGGACGGCTTCAGGGGCTCCGCCCTGAGGCCCCGCCTCCACTGCGACGCGTCTCGCACCGTCCATTTCACCAGGTTGTCCAACTTCACGATGACCTTCTCCGAGACGGCCACGAGCTCGTCCTGCAGGGGGGGAGAAACAGGCGCGGCGTCAGGCTGGTCGACAGGAAGTAGCATTTTGGTTTTTATCTCTGAGCATGTGACCCGTCCTGGGTTTCCTAACTGATACTGCGAGAAACCGGGTGAGTAAAACAAACATTAGGCAAAGGACAACAGAAATAAAATAATCTTTTTTTTTTTTTGTCTTTATGTAAACGTCTCCATGGTGAATTTTTGGATGGCACCGCCCAAATTAATTCAGGAAAGGTTTATAAGCACGAACCACTTGTTTCAGTTCCTGGATTTCACACGATCGTCTGAACTGCACTGGCTTATTCTCCGCGCATAATGCAGAAGTAAAAAGTGGTTTATAAATTCACTGAAATTTTAGGTCCCTTGTATCACTGCATGCTAATTGCACGTTAGATAGTTCTGTGAAACTGCCCACGCCACACAAGAAAGTTAAGAGAGTACATTTCACGGCATGTGCTCAAAAGGTTGGTCTTCAGGCGATGACATCATGGCTCATAGGTGCACCGTGCACAAAAAAGGAATTGCTGGACAATTAGACCCTGATATGCCTCAACCGTGCAGGCGATGCCGTCAAAAAAGTTCTCTCTGCGGCACCCTGACAGTGAAGCTGTGCTGTCTGAAGAGAGCGCCGGATAATGTTTGTCTCCATTTTCCAGCAATAATCAACAGCAGATAGGCTCACACGACTCCCAGTTCCCCGGCGTGCAGGGGAAAACACCATAATCTCATTAAAATTAAACGAGAAGTCAACCTTGTGCTTTAATGCTGCAACCTTCAAAAGAGAAATTACTGTGCCACGGGTGTCCAATCTAATCCAAAAAAGGGCCAGGGTGGGCGCAGATTTCTATTTTAGCCCAGTTCTATGACATCCGAGTCAACTAATTGACTAATTGCGCTCTTCAATGAAGGCTTTGATAAGCAGAATCAGGCATCGTAGTGCTGGACTATAGACAGAGACTGCATGCTCGTCTCACTGGAAAAGTATCCCTTCAGCGTACCCTAGCATACGCTTTACGGACTCAACTGAATGAAATGGAAAAAAGCAGGACATAAAATCATTGTTAGCAATTTGGCGTTCACAATAACATTACGTTACATGCATTTAGCAGACGCTCTTAGCCAGAGCGACTTACGCAACTTTTTCATCGCATTTACATTGCACCCATTCAAACAGCTGGAGATATACACTGAAGCAATGCAGGTTAAGTACCTTGCTCAAGGGTATCGAACCTGTGACCTTTAGGTTACAAGACCAGTTCCTTACCCATTACCTATGATACTACACTGCCGCCTAGAAAACATTCGGGTTAATTTATAAATGTCTGTGTCCTGGCCCGTTTCTCTCCCTTTTAAATATGGAGAGTAAGGAGTAACAGCTGACTGTGGAAAAACAGACACAACATACTGGGAGCGATGGTGAAAACATAACTGAGACGGGTCAAGAGAGGCTCCCTGTCCTTCCCCTAACCGGCAACCTACATCCTACTTCTCTTTTACATTTCTTTAGAAATATTGCGCCCTATCTTTACAATTATCTCACGTCATACTGGAGACGCCTCCTCTGGAGATCTGGCCCAGAAACCTAAAAGGCATGACTTAACAAATGAACATTGCAAAAAAAAAAAAGTCCTATTACAATAGCTACCTCAGAAATTCAGCCTAGCAGGCAAGGCAACTTTCCATATAACTCAGTCTCTGATCTTTCAAAACACCTCCACAGTGGTATCAAAATAAACCATACATTATAGAAGGCACATAAATTCTGTGCTGTTACATGAACAAAAAAAAATCTATACACAGTTTACACATTTTGAAATACAGACACATGATTTCCCGCACCTGATTAATGTCAGCTTTGGCCAAGTTCCAAAAAACACTTCCTTTTAACTCATGAAGGTGTATCAAATATCAATTAGCAACAGCTGCCAAAATAAGCGCAAACAACTAACATATGCAGATGTTCCATTGTGCATTAACACAAAACTGATCTGCTATTAAGCCTAAATTTAAATGTAACTGAAGACAGGCCAAATATGCCACATTTTATATTACATTACATTTTTATGTAATGTAATGTAACATTTACACAAGAGTGAGAAGTAGGAGTAAAACAAAATGGAATTTTGGTTCATTGAGATTTATTTGCATACAGTTGGGCCCGGCTTACCGAGCTACTCCCTTTGCATTAATACTAGGGAGCTCACAACAAAGGTCAAAGGTCACAAAGAAATGGCATTGCTGATGGACGGATAATAATGCCATAATAATGCTGCAAGGCAATACAGAACCAGCTGGGTTACATCAAAATGAGATTACCATATATCAGTGCATTTGACAAAACTGCATACTAGGCAATGTGGTAATTTCATATCCTCTGTTGAAGCACTCGGATGAATATTCATCAGTCATGAATATATGGATCAGTGCACATATTTACCATGCCTGTATATCTTTTAATATAGGGCCTGATTCCATTAGTGCTTCACAACCCCCAGTTTCTCTTTTACGATTCACAAAAACAGCATTTAAAACCCACTTTTAACACAGTGGACATGACTCCCTAACATTGATTTACAAATAAATGCAAGTGGTTTGATGCTGTTCTCTCGCACGTAGTTTGGCTAGCTCAGCTTTTTACTGAAATCACTGAACAAAGCCACTGTTTCAAATCCTCAAAGCTGCTGACAGCTTAGTTTGCCACTGGGTTTCAAAACAATGCTTGTCCTGTCCACGTCAGTTCTTGACTTTGTATTTGTATTAAACAAACAAAAAAAAAACTTCTAAATCATCAGCATGCCCTTTCAATGACCTCACTCTTGGCTTCTTTGTGACAGCTATAATAGCATTCTTATGACTGCTTACATATGTGCATGATTTCAATGTTATTACACATATTATGCCTATTATTACTCAATCTACAAAATCAAAATTAACTCAAACTAACAATAACGTCTCCATGAGATGTGCTCGGGTAATGCTTTTAGGAACCTTGAGATCTATGGCACACGTTAAACAAAGGGTCTACTGTAGCTTCTAGAATGCCTATCGAATCACTGTCGTGGTAACAGGACACGCCCAGAGGATGCCATTTTGCAAAGTCAAATAATCACTCTTCTTTCCTGATAGCTGAGCTTGCTCACATCCACAAATTGACAAGATCACACTGTCGTCAGGGTGCGTAAATGCAAACACAATCAGACCTGCTGGTGAACCTGAACAGAAGTGATACATATATCTGTATATGAATACAATCTCTCCTGCTATTTGTATATCACATATACTGTGTGGATAGCCGAATAACTAAAATACTGTTGTTTAAACTTAACAAAACTGTATACTGTACACAATATTTTTCATATTCCTAAATTTTACTTGATTCCCAGGTTGCTGACTGGCCACATGCAACATTCTACTACTACAGAAGGCGACTAAAACTTCTCATTTTAATCACATTTTTAAATATTCATTTAAAAAGTACACTTTAATTCTTCTGGATATATGCTGAAGCAATGTAGGTTAAGTACATTGCTCAAGGGTACAACGCCAGTGTCCTACTGGGGAATCGAACCTGTGACCAAACCTTTAGGTTACAAGACCAGCTCCTTACCCATTATACTACACTGCTGCCCCATTATACTACACTACCTCCCCATTATACTACACACTGCTGCCCCATTATACTACACTTCTCCATCCAAGCCTCCTGTGGCTCGGGTATAATTTTTGTTTTAACAAGAAAACTCTGGCATGCAGTGATCACAATGTGGGTAATGACCAAAATCTGTGAATAATTTACATCCATTCCAATAAGAAAGAAATCTGCTGAAGGGCAATTTTCACACTCTATTCAAGAAGCGGTTAGGTCTGTTTTTTTTTTTTGTTTTTTTTCCACCCCCCTTCAGAATTCCAGGCATTGTTTGAGGCATGTATCATGTGGCTTGTCGCATATGGTCCCTATGAAATACATATGGTCCCTATGAAATACATATGGTCATTAATATTTTCCACTTGTGTCCTAATTTTAGGAACAACCCCTATGGCGATTGTGTGCCAAAAAAGCCGCTAATATCACATTAAAGAAAGTTACCTTTAAAAAGCAAACAGAACAGATCATCTCATTTCAGTTATAAATATATCCAAAGCACATGGGTCTTTGCCAAGCAGAAAAAAAAGATTTCTGGACCCATGCCACAAATTTCTTCCCTGATAACAGTGTTCAAGTGACAACCGTCATGACATGCTGCTTTGCAATTCAGAATAACAGCGGAGAAACTAATTAGATACTGCTCACTTCTCCCCAGTCCACCTTGTAGCCTGATCACGTTAAAGCAAATTGAAATCCTGAGGCACAAGTCAGCCCTAATATTAAAACTGTTGGAATTCTAAATATGATGCTAATCCGTGGCGCAGAAAGTGTACAGGAATCCATACCGCAGCTGCCTGTCGTCGCAGCTATCGCTCCAGATAAGTGGGGCACTGTACTGTTATTGTGCAATTCAGAATGACAAATGCTGACACTTCCTGAATGGAGTCTTTATAAATTATAATAACAGAACATACAGGTTTGTTTTCACCACAAATAGCACTGCCGTATCAAAACAGTAATGTGGGAAGTCCACCTGTGCGTTATCCACCGCTAGGCCGCTAATATATGCAAAAATAACTGAAGCACGTCCAACACCCCCGTCTGAGTGTGCAGTTATTGTTAGATCCACTGTTGTTGTTGTTGTTGTTGTTCTAACGCTTAAAAAAAAAAAATTTTAAGCTGAGCTACACAAACAGAAATTAACAGTAATCATTATAAGCGACCACGTTGCTTCCTGTGACAGAAATGGCCTCTTGCTTGCTCAGTTACAGGGCAGTTGTTTTTGGCAACTAGGGTAGTGAGCTGGGCAAAATAAGAGCAGAGCATGTATTAATCAGAGGGTGATTTTTCCCTCCCAGAGTTCCCACCAGCTTTTGACAACACAGTAAGCAGACTGGCAGACCAAGAGCCCTGCAGGCCTGCTGCTGTTCCTGCCACTGCTCTCTTTGCTAACGACTGACAATGTCAGACCAGAGAGGAAATGACATCACCCGAGCCTACAGAAGCAAGCCACCTGGAAACACACTACCTGCTTTCATTACCCTTGGTAACCGTTCATATGCTCGCCTTCAGCTGCTGTATTATATTCAATGCCTCTTTTGCTTCTTTGATATGTACAGTATACGTCTTACTTACAGTACAGTGAGTAATGGGTTTCAAGAAACCACTTCCTGAAAGACTGAGAAAAACTGGTTGCCAGATTGGAGGTGTTTTTAAAAAATGAACTGGGAAGATTCAGAATAAACATGCATGGGAGTTATAACAGATGGGATGTGTGTTTAGGTAAAGTATTAGTTAAAACTTCATCAGTGATCCTTTGTCTGAAAAATACTAGCCAGCCACTGTACCTACTTTGATTCCTTTGTTACTTCAAGGACAGTAACTACCTGTTCATTGCTATGCTAGCTAACAATAAAACACACACAAGCTGGCTATGAAAACTGACAGCTGCCCAGCTAGCTAAAATGCTGAAATAATACTTACTCACAACAAATCTAAAAAATATACATAAAGAACAAATATCTAAACTGTTTATTTATATCTTAGCAAAGGCACTACCTTATAACATGTCAGTTTATGAGCACCTTCATTTTACACCATCACTGTTCTGGTGAAGCCAGCAATGGAGTTGTCCTGTTTGCAGGGTAGATGCAATATTATATTAGCCATACAAAACTACATAAATCACATGACTGAGACACAATGCAAAATGCCAACCAGTGCACAATGCACGGTACTTACATCTTATTCTGTGCCTAACTGAGGTCAATGACCCAGCCAGTTAGCCGAAATGCCAAAGGCAGTTTTCATGAGGGAGTTTATTTCTGCGACTTCCAACACTCCCTACTGCCCCCTGCTTAAATACACATTTTATTTACGTGAATGATAAAGGGAGGATTAACAAGCTAATTAGTATCATTACAATGGACGGCGCCTTTTAAAGTGCTCACAAGACAGGGCGTGCAGACGGGGTCACAATCAAAGAATGTACCTATAAGATATACCTTCAATTGATGGGGCTAACAAAGTTCTCCAGCTTTGAAAAGCACAACAGTCCCATATGTACTATGGTAAAAATTCTCAAATTAAATATTGACTAAGCAAACTGATTAAATAAGCACACCTTCAAGCCTGGAGCAAAAAAAAATATATTTTTGAGATCTGAAGTGGAGAACAAAAACACAAATGAACATTAGAGGAGGACAACCTGTTCTGCATTGTCTTCCTCTCCTCCCTCCCTCCCTTCCTCCCTCCCTCTCTTATCCTCTCCTCTCCCACTGGGGCTGCTGTATCTAAAGGGCCTCAAAAGTCTGCTTGCAGCTGAGCAGTAATCAGCGTTTGCAATTTACCAAACGACAGGGGTCACATCCAACTTCACACCCACACTTTGTTAAAAGAGCGAGAAAATAACTATTTGGTGCATTTAAAAATAAATAAATAAATATGCAAGTGATTAACTATTTAGCACAGCTTTTTAATTTTTTTTATTTTTTGAACAAAGTACTCTAATTTGTCCACTTAACAACCTATAATGCAATTGAATTTTTAGAAGAGACAGGCAGTTGTAATAGCACTGGAAAGGGAAATATCTGTAATAATACTGGTGCTTTGTGCATATATGTAGCACGTTTAATGATAATATAAATACTGATTCAAAAAGTAAAGGAAAACAATGGCTGCTAATAGTAACTATTATCATCATAATTTAGGTAATTTTATTTCAGTTATTTGATAGGGTACTTTCTCTTTGGAACATTGTACATTTATAAGCGGTATATTTATGCCTCAAACAAGACATTATGGATAGTGTATCAATTTGTTTTGCATGCGTTGTGTGTATTTGCAATGTTTTAATTGAGTAGCAACTCCCATGCAAGGGCATGAAACTTTTTTTCTTCTTCAGTTTTAGCCAATGATACCACGCACCGCTCTTGGAATGCTAATCCTGCACAATAACATGCTCAGAGGTATCCTGAAGTACAGAATACGTCAATATTGCGCATACACCTCTTGGGTTCATATTAACATATTAACACTGAGCATGTCGCTCTGTATCTCTTCTCCAGATCACCAGTCATGTCATACAAACGTTAAACGTCTCGAAAGCAAATAATTCACATCGTCATTCTAGGGGGAGGGTATGAAAATAAAAAGTTGTTGGGGAGCAGAGGGTCGCAAGAGTAGATTAAATGCATCATCAGCTATAAACGTTTGCAGTAGTAGCAGCAGGTAACAACGTATTCTTTGTAATCATTGGTGCACATGGGTTAAACAGAACATTCCCAGCTAAACGCGTGCTGCACGCTACTTTTTGTTATAGGCTGTATACAGTTAAATATTAGCATCTCGCTAAGGTCGTCCGCACTTGAAACCTGTTGCATATTAGCCTACGAAAAGGAAATTTGATTCTTAACTCTTCACGGAAAACGCACTAAAACAGAAATAACCGCTTGTCTCTTCAATCTGTCGATTCTCGGTGTTTACACAGCTCGCAAGCGAGAAAATGTTTCACTTTCATTAAGCTACCTACGCTTAACAAGCAGTTGTTATCTTTGTAATCTATGTATTGAACTATCTATATATTGCAACAGAGAATTAAGATAATGCAAACATATCCGGACTGGCTCTCACAAGCGTAATCCCCGATCAGGACATCATATTACTTTAATTACAGCTGCATGTGTATAGGTATAGGGAGAGAAAAGGAACTGCACCGCTCTGACATAATAACCTTCATAAATGCCACGCGTCCCCTTTAAGGCATAGAATCAAGCTGCCGTTATCAGATTGCCATTATTAATCGTTGCAGACCGAAAGCAGTTGAATCATGCTTACATAGAAAATGACCGTTTACAATACGATCTTGACTGGAGCTATGTAATTTCTGCCTTTAAGATTGCACGGTAACCATTCGAAGTTGTAAATTAAAACTGACAGATCATGTTTTATGGATTAAGTGCGAATGTTTTGCTAACTGTTAAACATGTTGGTGCTGGTTGGTTACATGTCTGTTTAAAAATACGCCCGGACAGATCTAGCCAGAGAACTGAATGCGGGCTATTACAGTAAATATCATGTATCATCCTATTACGATGACTCTTAACGTGACGGCTTCTGTTACTACATTTACATCCATTTCGTAATTTCCGTTCTAATTTACAAAATAGCTAGCTCTTCGTCTAAAACGCGTGGTCTAATTTCTCACTAACTTTACTGAACATAATGAAGTCGGCTATAACATTTCACGATAATAATTAGCCTACATCTCATTATAAAAACATTCACGCGACAGACCGGTAAAAATGTGCAGTTAAAGAGCAAACCCTCAAACTGCTATTCGTATTTAAAAAATTTTTTTTTTTTTTAACTTAGTCAGATGTTACCATGGGAAACAATATACTCCTCCATACGATTACTTACACTCAACTGACTGTTTCTCTGATAAAGCAGGCTGAGATCTGAGCGCATGATTCGGTACGTGCTGTGTGGCTTTACGTCATTGAAAATTCAAAGTAGACTCGATACATATAGGTCATATATCCCAAGTGCTTCAATTGAAAATGATACCAAACGCCATTTACCAGCAGTATTGTAAACGTACAACTCAAGCTGTGAATAAACATCGGGAAATATGTTTGTAATCACCTCGCCGTGATTGACAGTTCTTCCCTGGGGAGTGTCTTCTGGTAGAAAATAAAGTTTGGAGCTAGATAAGAGTTGCTTGGTTGTCCTTTCTTCCCACAACAGCTGGAGCTCCGCTATGCAGATTGGATCTCCCGGTTTACATCTCACAAAGAAAAAGTCGCCCAGAGACAGAATTCTTGGTTTGCCTTCAAGGTGAAATTTAAATGCCTTGTAGAAAACGTAAGGTCCGTGCAAACCACAAGGTGAGCCGACCCACTGCGGAAACGATAACAAGCAGTTAATTCAATAAATTATCACATTCTCATTCAATAAACACACAATCTAAACAAACGACTTGGATTAGTTAATTCGTGAGTGAGGAATGAATGAGCAAAAAATATTTCAGGGAACACGAGAAATACATGTACATTATGCGATTTTAGAGATGAAACGATGTATTTTCATGTTTGCTAACACTGCATATTTTGTAATAAAAGTTTCTTGTTAATTTCGGAGTTTCTAAAATTGCTGCTACGTATATGCAAACGCAGATGTAACAATAACGCTATCAATATATCAAAAAAATCTACAGAGAATTGCTAATACCTTAAGTGAGTTGGGCTCCATCTCGACGTTCTGAATTGATTAAACACAACATTCTCTCCAAACTTGTTGGCTTGAATGGATTGCTAACGGTCCTGGAAGGATACAATCTTTCCTCCGCTACAGCTGTTACACCCTCAATATGAAATCAAGACGGCACCAATGCAATAACACACGAATGCAAACTATGTTGTCCAATTTTTTTGCATGAGTCTACTGTTTCAAAATCCGTGACTGTTATTCGGCTCATTCGCATAACTTTCGCATTAAATTCGAAATTACGACGGAACATACGTTTCTGGACACGTTTATTTGTATCGATTCAGTCTTAAAATGCAAGTAGCTCTCTGCGTGCTGATATTGTTCTTCCAATAAAAAGATACACGTGTTTAAATGTTTACTACGTTTACGCAATACATAAAATAGCAAAATTGTTACTTTGTTATTTTAGGCGACGTGATTAACAAAATATACAGCGTACAGGACCTGTGTCGAGGACGACTGTATGTATAATAGAAAGAACATTTCCTGCAGAGATTCGGGGGCGCTCTTCTTTTTTTTCCAAGTTATGCGCGTTTACTGTAGCAATTTGGACAGTGTTTGACTTTGAGCTGGGCTACGAGTCCAAACATTAGACTTGAATGTGTCGGTTTTTGCTTTAAATGCATTAACTGCTTTGTTTTGTTGTCCGCTCTATACAAAAATATATGGTCACCACTGTTCGCTTGAAGAAAGCGTCTCAACTGTATAAGGGCTATAGGCTATAGCTGGCAAACACGGAAACAGCAGGCGCTCGTCGATTTACTGCCATAATGCTTATAACATAAATATTTAATCACTGTAATAGATCACCGAATGTCTACAGCTTATATTTTAGGAACCTTGTTGATTTAATGAATACGATGTATTCAGATCAGGCTACACGATTACAAACATTGGCTAGAACTGCAGCAGTGGACTAACCGATTTTTACTGGGTAATCTTACTGTAGCGTAGTTATCCCGCATATACCGTAAAATAACAACTTGTTAAAATACAATCAGAGCGCTCAGTTTACACGTTAAATGACAAATTAGTATCCTAAGACGTATCATCAGACGGATTCATAGAATATTTCCCCCAAGACTTTAGGCTAGTCTACTGCACATAAAATTTGACATCGCGAATCAGAGGAAGCAGCAAGCTTCTATTAATATACGGGAACAGAAAGCCAACGACGACCATACTGTTAATGCATTGCCTATTTTATTTTCTTGTAATGAACATGACTTTTGGCTACTTAACGCTAGTGAATTGTACAGCTGCGTGACTTCTACCATGCAGTTTTATTATAAGCTACAATGCAAATAAATTGGAAGGACAAAAACGAAGTTAGAACATGTTTAATACCCCCGGATGCACTGCGGTAGTTATGCGGGCTATTTTTATACCTTATGCAATGTGTTGTTTGAAGTCACGAGGGGGTACCGATGCACAGCCAGCTCAATGCGTATGCGTGCTTCTAAGAAATTGATTTGCTTAATACTTTTACGAACTGTCCGTGCACTTTCTTTTTTTTTTTTTTTTTTTTTTTTAAAGAACAGTCGATTACGGTCACGTGGTGTTCGAAAATGTAGCCATTAACGTTCAAGGAGGTGTAAAAAGTAGAAACAGTGGCATACAAAGGGGATTTTAGATAAGGCTGTTGATCCGGAGATTGTGACAAAAAAAGTAATTAAGTCAAGTGGCTATTGCGAGGAGATTAAATAAGCGAGACAAGACATAAGGACTGTTCACGACATACTGCAATGCAAAATTAATGGCATTACGTTCAATGCACTGTTCGTGTCAAATATGTCAGACTTATTATACTTTTTGCTATTATCCAAGTTTATATCTAATAATCATAACAACATGATAATGACGACGACAACAACAAAAAAGCAGCAAGAATAAGAATATGATGATGATGATGATGATAATTGTAATTACATCTTATATATGTAAGTGACAAGTATTTTGAAATACAAACGATTTTTTTCGACTATGTCAGTAGTATTCTATTCCAGGTTGAAGAAGACATAAATGTTTTTTTTTTTTTTTTTTTTGTTTTTTTTCTTGCTTTGTTTTAAAGAAATAAAATAACTGATGTTGGACTTGGAGACAAATGTAAGACAGTTGCACTCACTCATCTGCTGAATGTGACAGCCACATACAGTAGAATGAGCTTTCAGTGCCCTCTCTGTATGGTAGACACCAAAGACACACACACACACACACACACACACACACACAAACACACACACATACAGACATACACACACACGCATACACATACGCACAAATACAGACACACACACATACAGACACACACACACATGGAGACACACACTCACAAATACAGACGTACACACACAGAGACACACACATACACACAAATACAAACACACACACACACACATACATACACACGCACACAAATACAGACACATAACACATCAACACAACAACACACATCAGCATAAGACAACACTACATACAGACATACACACACACACACACACACACAAATACAGACACATACATACACACATATAGACACACACACACACAGAGGAGGGAATGAAAACAATGTTCCTGCACAGCAGCATTGCTGAGAATATTAGATAAATGCCTCCCATAAAATATACATGCGTGCGAGTATCAAGCTGTCCCATTATTAGCCTGGCGCTATCATCTCGCAAATGTGTTAAGGGTTCCTTTTGATTTAGATAATGCGTTTTAATAGAAAACCAGGCACAGTACATCACACCTTTTCATTAACACTTGATTCCATTTACATAACAATGGTGGGGGGGGGAAGCCTCTCCCTCTCTCTTTCTCTCTCTCTCTCTCTCGCCGTTATCCTTGCACACATGCACACACCTCTATAAATCAACAGCAAGTAGCGGGATTGTAATTACTAAACGGTAGGCTACATGACAGAAATTTCACGTCCGCACTTATATAATCCCCGCTGCTCCTGCTAATTATTAGCTTCAGATATCAAAGGCTGATAGCGGAGGATGATGTAATTGCCCGGGATAGTGTGATCCGCAGCTCACTTTGCCCCATATAGATCTCCACTGCGGCACGCGTTCGCCCCGGCGTGTGGCTGTACGAGTGTGGCAGATTGATGGCCTAATCTTTCTCTCTTTTCTGAGCTGCCGAGAAAGTGTGCAGTTTGAGGGCTTGCGGTGAAATTGAATTCTTTATACTGTATTAGAAAGAGGGAAAGAGAGAGAGAGAGAGAATGCATTTGCGTACATCTAGGCAGAATAAACTAATCATCATGCCATGGTGAACAAAGTCAGAATGATGATTGGATGTGCTTTCCAAAAAACATGAGTCGATTGGCCTGAATATAAATACATTCATCAAACTAATTAATGCGTATTATTTTTGAATTTACATTAATTAAATGCAACCAGGACTGACACATATTTGGGATTAGCATTTGTATTTACAGTGCCATTGGTATTCAACAAATGTACTGATGAAACGTCCCTGTCAGACAGTCTTTGGAGGTTTCCAAACCTGTTTTGAATTCAGAGTAGATCTCCCGGGGTTCACACATGCTTTACCTGAAGTACTTTATAGAACTGGAGCAAGGGAAACTGCATCAACGTTTTCCTACTTTTATAATTGAAGATAATGCGTAAATTAATGACAAGCCATCAGACTCAACGCTGGTCCCGAAGGAGAAATGTACATTACAGAAACTCCATTGTACTGAAATGCACTGGACACAAGTCAAATTACTGCACGCTTACGGAAAAAAAAAACATTTGCTAACCATTCAAATAAATAAATAAATAGCACTATCAGGTCCTGGGTTCGAATCCAACCTGGGCCTTCCTGTGTGGAGTTTGCATGTTCTCCCCGTGTCCGCATGGGTTTCCTCCGGGTATTCCGGTTTCCTCCCACAGCCCAAAGACATGCAGGTAGGCTAATTAGAAACTATAAATTGCCCATAGGTATGAGTGTGTGAGTGAATGGTGTGTGTGCCGTGCAATAGATTGGCGACCTGTCTGGGGTGTATTCCTGCCTCTTGCCCAATGCACGCTGGGATAGGCTCCAGCACCCAAGAGACCCTGCCCAGGATAAGCGGGTATAGATAATGGATGGATGGATAAATAAATAAATAACTAAAATACACATCCATTTATCCCTTCATGTGCGGACAATAGTTGGCACATAGTGTATACCATGGATTGAGTTCCAAAAGAAGTGATTCTCTGTACTCAAACCGACCAGGTGTGCCATTACCCGTTACATGCCATTTTTGAGCATGGCACGGTTCTTCCAGAGAGAGCCCGGGTAACTATACCTGGCCCAGCAGTGACATACTCTAACCCAATGGTGTACATACAATTCAGATTTGTTTTAAATTATGACTGTGCCCAGGTCTGCAACAGCAATGTGTTAGCGTTCATTCTCCTGCTGGCAAAATAGTAAGTAGTGGCTATGAATAAATTAACAATGTATCTGCTTTGTTTACACACGTACAATGCAGCTTATGCATAAATTGTCAGATAGTTAGATAGTTTGTTAGATAGTTTGCGTTAAATGTTTGGCTTATACATCATTTAAAAAAATAAGAATCTGGCCCCCAGGAAGAAGTAGTTTAAGACTACCGATGTACAATATGTTCTCACAGTGGGCAGGAGAATTAAAATAGAAGAAATTCCTTATGGGAAATATAGTTATTTGTGGTGGACGTATAAAGTGAATAAGTAAGTCTTCCTTTGTCTCAAAAAATTCAGCATTTGATTGCGAAGAACCCGAACTTTGTCCAGAAAAGTAGTCAATCATCGACGATTACATCCATTTTCTAGTCAGTCAGTAGATTCCGAACTGAATCCAAATTTTTTGAACTCCCCTTTATTTTCCATGTTCATCCCAATGTCATGGCTCTAAATTAATGCTGAGGAAATGAAAAAAAAATGCTTGGGAAGTCATTGAGCTTCACACACTGCTTCTCATCTGAATAAGCGGAATGTCACAAGAGTGCATGGTGACTAACACTGGGACCACAAGTGGCAGCTTCCTGTCTTACATAGAGCATTGCTATTTACGCTTGAGCGTGGTAACCAATCATCAGTTAGTACCCAGCGGTATAAGGGAGTACTGTGTCCTAATTTAAGCGACTGTGAGCCGCCCTGCATAAGGCTGTTTGGTCCTATTTACTGTGACTATACAATGATAAATGCAAGTCTGCTGTGACCCCATAAACCATGAAAGAGGAAGAAACAAAAATCCTCCCCCACCACACACACATTAAATTACATTACAGGCATTTAGCAGACGCTCTTATCCAGAGTGACTTACACAACTTTTTACATAGCATTTTTACATTGTATCCATTTATACAGCTGGACATATACTGAAGCAATTTCGGTTAAGTACCTTGCTCAAGGGTACAACGGCAGTGCCCTACCCGGGAATCGAACCTGCGACCTTTCGGTTACAAGCCCAGTTCCTTACCCACTGTGCTACACTCCGTCACACACACAGGCACACACACGCATGCACACACACAAGCATGCACGCAAACACACACACAGGTACACACGCACACATGAACACACAACCTGGAAATGTGAACACATTTCAAAAATAACATTAAAGTAGCTGACAAATATTGTGTATTGTTCCTGCAAGGTAATATTGAAAATCATGCCCTTGTTCTTGTGGTACACTGCAAAAGAGCTTGAAAAATATCTTGAAAATATTTCTTGTAATATCTTTCCCACTGAAGTTTCAGCTCTCGGGTTAAAAATTTATTTAAAATTAAAATAAAACAGCACAAGACCATTCTTTAAAGTATTTGGGATAGTGTTAGTCTTAAAATGATCATAGAAACAGCAACAAAAAAAAGGTGTATCCTGTTAACAAAATAAAACAGTGCAAAGGTAGTTGACGGAGGTCAATATAAATGATTGATCACAGGACAGTTCACTGCATTAGTGAAACCTTATTATATTCCAAAGAAAACACTTCACCTGACAGATATGGCGGAGGGGGAGGCCAATTAAACCCCAGCAGGTGAACTCAACCGCCAGGTGAACGGAGACGGTGGGGACCTCCTGCGATTATAAACGAGAAATGCCAACGGCTTCAGGGAAATCTCTCTCTGGGTTCTTACCTAGACTCAGAAACATCCTCTTCTTTTTGTAGAATTACTGTGATTGACTGTTGCGAATAGTAGGGCAGCAAGGTGGTGCAGTGGGTAGCACTGTTGCCTCGCAGCAAGAAGGCCTTTGGTATGAATCTTGGCCAGGGCTTTTCTGTGTGGAGTTTGCATGTTCAAAGACAAATACACGCAGGTTAGGTTAATTGGAGACTCTAAATTGCCTGTAGGTATGCGTGTGTGAGTGAATGGTGTGTGTGTGCCCTGTGATGGATTGGCAACCTGTCCAGGGTGTACTTCTGCCTCTCACCCATTACATTACATTTATTTGCCAGACGCTATATGAAAAATATAATTATTATCATCATAATCATCATCATCATATTCCTCTTCTTCTAGCTGCTGCTTCTGTTGTTGTCATCGTCATTATCATATTGTTATGATTATTACATATAAACTTGAGTAATAGCAAAATGTATAATAGGTCTGACATATTTGATGTAACAGTTATTCATAGCCATGAACACAGTAAGTCCAGTTCACACAATAAGCATAAGCTAGGTCAGAAAGTAATGTTAAGTCAAAGGCGTGACAACAAGCTACTGTACAACATCAAGATAACGATACATGTGCAATATAAGTCCTGGGTGGAGGTACAAGTGTAACATGAAAGCGCTACAGGAATAAGGAAGAAGGGTGCAAGTGATAAGCGATCCTAGATTGGGAGTGCCCTGCAGAGCAGCGATAGTCAGTCCAGGTAGAGTGTGAAGAGATGTGTCTTCAGACTACAGCGGCAGGCTGGCAGTGACTGAGTGATTCGTAGAGGAACGAGGAGCTTTTTTCATCGCTAGGGAGCTAGGGTGGAGAAGATCAGTGGTAGGAAATCCGTGGCTGAAACTACAATAACGGTCGCGTTTCTGGCAACCACTGTTCGAGTTTCCATACTAGCCCGTCTGCACGCAACAGCCGTTGTAGTTTCAATATAGCAACTTGTGTGCAACTTACTTTTTAAAAGCACATGGCAGCATTGAAATCCACGGTTGAGATATCAATGGGTGTGATTTATCTCGTAGAACAAAACGTGCAACTCTCTCAGGCTTACGTTCACCACAGACCTTATTTTAGGCAGAAAAAGAAATCCCTATGGGGAAAAAAGTATTGGAAATCTGTCGAGGGAACTCATGACTCAAAAATGCAAACTTACTTCCGGGTTTTAGGACTACAAAACTGTAACACTCTACTGAGTGCCAGCTGTTGGCCACAGTTGGTACGGTTTGGAATACCAGACCACGAGATTCAGCTGTGCACTGATATGGTGCCTTAACAGGATGAGCCACCCAGCAGCTCTTATACTGTACATGTTAATGGAGTACTTCAAGCCAACTCTGGCCTACTTTAGTCCACCAAAAAGGTAAGACTTGGGAGAATGTGCAAATGGGTGAATGTGTTGGTTGTTACTCCTATGCAGAGACTTATTCACACAGTACGGCAACTACTACCAACTGCTATCAATAACATGTATAACATATTCACTTTTACTTGTGCACTCATAAAGAAATAAATGTTTATATTGCCGGACAAGACCTGGATTAAAATGTTGAATTATGTTACTTTAGACACTATGTAAGCACAGTTATAAAACTAGAATAGAAAGGGACGTTGTAAAATTGATTTACTGCCACAAGCACAAAGAAGAATTAATAATTTACAAGGAAACCTTAAGATTCAGCGAATTTCATTGTGCGAGCGACATTTGTGTTACTTCCCAAGACTCAAAATGAACATAAACAATCACGGCTGACTCACATATTACGCTCATCTGTTGGCGGAGTTTTAATGGAGGCAAGCTGAAACATTGTTTTTGTGTTGAAAGCAGGTCCGCTTCCGTGACTACGGGACTTCATTGATGCCTGTGTGACTTCTGAAAGCTCTCGTGAGAAAACACCAGGGCAGAGCTGTAGATTCTGTGGGTTGCCCTTCTTTGAAAAATAATAATAATGAACTAAATAAATAAAGGCAAACCAACAGAAAAAGACATAAATAAATAAAATGAAACACACCTGAAACACAAAGGTCATAAAAAATTCAAGAAAGTGTTTCTTTTCTTTTCTGTGACATAAGATATAGTCATACGCAAATCATTATTTTTGTATAGCTAATAAATAATAGTCCCTATTCGTTTGTTTATTTATTTCTCTTACTTTGAGTGACATCTTTTATTTAACAACACAAACACTGTTTTTGCTTGAGGGCTCCAGTAATGTAAGTGTAGCCACACTCAATTTAGCAGGGCTCTCCTGCGTTCTGCAATGAAAACAAGGTTTTAAATTGCACAGTAATTAAAGAACGTGTGGGAAGTGAAGACGCTGTTATAACAGTCGAGAGACTTGGACGGCTCCGTTCCTGTGAAAAAGCAAGTCCAGGCTGCTCGACTGGGTCGCGTAATGTGCTTCTATCTGTCGATGTTTCCGACTCTCGATTCCCTTCCAGTGAAATATTAGCACACGTCTGAGCTCGGCCATGACGGCTGTTTTCCCCAAATGTTGTGATAACAAGCAACAGTAATGGTTAAGTCAGCAGTAACTCATATTTTTCCACAACGGTGAAGTGATTTTATATACTTAATGAAAGCCAGGAAGCGGTTAGCAATTTGCTTTTTCTCTTGCGTTTACGGAATCTCGCAAGTGTGTCCGTAAATCCGGTATCTGGAGCCAATAATAAAACGGAATAAAATAAATGATGAACTCCTGTTGCGCAATTCAAGAATGTGCCTGTTTGAAATCGCCATGCTTTTGCAATTAGCCGGAGAGGACTCTTTTCCACATACTGCCGGTCCTAGCTCGCATACACGAGAGGAGCAGCGAGGGAATGCCTGCAATATCCTGTGACTGCAGTGACACTGGAGAATGAGCAGGTCTGTTTGCTCAGAGTCTGTAATAAGAACCGGCTCTGTGATGCAGCACAAGATTAACTACCCCTCTACTGTAAAGCCAGCCACAGATCGTTTTATGCATACTAAAAATAAAAACAACAACACATAAAACGCCAGACAACATTTCAGTTAAATTAAATTATGCCAAAATGGAAGGAAAATTACCCAAAGCAAACGTCCCTTCTCACATCCAAATTAAATGAATTAAATGGATGAGGGCTTATTCCGAGTAATCGAAACTGACCTCATAATAATACCGCTCTATATTTGAAGCAACGCATCCTGGAAGAGCCAGCCTCAGCCCAGCGCCTGAGATTGCAAACATTTACACATTGCCTTTATAGGCAAAACAAATATATCCTCCGTCAATAAAGAACACGATTTTAAAATGATGGATTGGCTTCCTCAATGTGTTTGCAGAATGACCTTCTTTCGTTCTCCTCTACCTCCACTGTGAAAGTATTATATTGCTTTCCTGCTAATCATCTTAAATGGGCACTGTCACAGTAAATGGTACCTGAAGTAATAACGAAAGAAAAACTGCCACAGTGTATCATCGATTGATTGACCACGACTGAAGTTCAAAAGAAAGGAACACTAATTTGGAAATTGATGCAGATGAGAGTTTCCACCAGCAGAGGGCGTTCGGACTTTCCCCAGTGAAACGGATCCCTTTATCTACTGACCCATAATGGGGTCACATCGCTTTTGGCAACAGAGGAGAAACTATCCATTTAGGAATTTAAAGAGTAATTTTCAAACAGCATGCTGTGGAGACATGTTCTCCAGGAGTTTGGACAAAGGCTATCAACTTACAGCCTTGGCTCCGTTGACATAAACATAGCAACCAAAGCTGATGAAAATAGTTTAAACAAACATTCAGCAAAATGGAAATGAACTAAGGAAGTCTATGCCAGCATGAATGTTTCCAATAAATATACTGCACCATTATTTGTGGTTGTATTTATCGAAACTGGTTCAGAGCTTTCTGGTGGTATATAATTTCTGATTTAAAACAACCCATACAAATCCTTATGTAAAGCAACAGGCAAGACATTGTTGAAAAATTACAGGCATTTTGTTCCCTCTAGGAAATTACAAGGCTTCTTAAAAAAAATAAAATACAAGGCTTTATCCATGATCACAAATGGAATGGGGAACTGAAAAAGCTTTTTGAGAGTCCAAATATAAAACAATGAGTTATGTTCTCAGGCCAAGTCAAAACATTTTTTTATACAGATAAACACACAGAAAAAATATCATGTTAGCGTGTGTGTGTGTGTGTGTGTGTGTGTGTGTATAGGGTCTCCATGCCACACATTATATATGTGCCACATTCTGTGCTTGGGAGCCGTGAAGCTAAAATAGAGGAGCAGTTTATCTGCTGTGACGCTCTCCCTCGCAGGCAGCCATTTTGTGCTGGCTTAGTCAAACAACACAGAGCTGAGGAAACCATTCAGTGTTAATAATACATCACTCTGCCCATGCATCTCCGCCTGCGAGTCGCGCAGGGTTGCCATAGCGCTGCTGTATTTTAAGACGGTTAATGACTTATGAGAATTGCTCGCTGCAAAGAGTATACAAGCTTAATTGGATTTGTGATTTAGCTGCGGACCAATGATATGATCCATCACAGGTCTTATTTGGCTTCAGTGTTTGACAAAGGGAATTTAATTGTACAAACGCAAACCTTTTGTGAGCTACTAGACACTAATGTATTAGTTCTCCACTGAATATAAAGCCATTTTTACAATTTAATTATGATGCATCTACAAGCAATCAAACATTTACGAGTTTGTTTAAATCATACTCTTAACAATGCTATTCACCATAGCAAACTTTAATTCACAGAGGCGCTTTTCAAGATTACATTTCATTTAAAATGTCATATTATTTTAGGAATATTAGCTCTACTTTATCAGTATTTGCCATATGAGTCGGTTTATTATTGTGCGCAGACAACATCAAGATCACGTGACAGCGCACAATAGTCAGTAAAATGCCCAGGGTTAATTCAACACTAACAGAGTACATACGTGTCCAGTAGGGACCATACTGTATGTACTCCGTAAAAGTTCATTTTACACTGGACATTTCACTCTGTATGTCCATATTACAGGTAGGTACTGTAGTTTGGGGTCCTGATATGTCCTCAATGCAGTGGTTTTTAGGCTACAATCACACTGCCAGGTACAAGTGACCCAATTCCGAATGTTTGCTGACGTGGCGCAGATCGGATATGTACTATGAACGTGCAAACAGAAAAAAATGGAATCGGATATTTTCAGATTCGTTTCGGGCCACATTCATATGTGGAAATAAATCCGATAGGAGTCCGATATCTGCCAATGTGACCGCCATCTTAGTTCAGCTGTAACAGATGCTGCTTGTGCAGTTGGTGGCAGTTTGAGGCCCACGGTAAAACACTCCAGCCAGGGTTTCAGTTTGCAGCCACGCCCTGCTTTGCTGAACTACAATGCCATTTACAGGCCTTTGTGTTTTACAGGAAGGCAGCAAGCATGTTTTGGACACAAAACATGCTGCAATTCTGGGATGTAAAATCCTCTACCTTCGTCTCTACATGCAGCTTTTGGGAGACAAAGCAGACTGTAATGACTGTGTGTGAATGGCGGCCCATCGATGAGCTTCAGTCCACAGCAGCAAAGCAGGGTGTTACCATGTTAACCATTTAAAGAGTGTAGCCAGCGTTGCTCAACAGGAAATTCGATGAATGACACCAGAAAGTAAAAATAGCGGGTGATGTGTTACTGTCACACACATTCTGATTAAAATTTCTGTCAGTACTCTTTGATGGAAGAGTACCTAGCCTTAAGCTTCGCCTAGATGCCCTACTGCGATAAAACACAAAGGCTGGGATTCAATGACAATTTGCCCTCAATGTTGACAATAACAATGAAAAAGAAACGATATATGTATCTATATTTTTTACAAACACAGTTTGGTGAGTTCAGAAATGACTAAGACCCAGGCTGATAGCGAAAGGAAACCAATCACACTCTTGTTCTAATTTTTGGGAGTGACATCACCCTTGGTTGCAGACTCCTCCTCCACTTAGCATTTCAAGATCATATTCAGTCACGACAACCAGGGCATAGAGAACAGGCCAAATACATGTGTTACCTCTAATAGGCATTACTTCACTCTAATACATTTCAGGCCTAGGTCAAAAAACTATTTTAAATATTCAAGCTCTTTACATGCCAGTCAATTTAGAAAGCACTCCTGCTGAGAATTTTCAACGAAACGTTGCTGACCACGAAGTACATTTATTTAAATTAATTATTTTATTTTGGGTAGCAGTAAAACTAGATGTTTCTTTGCAAATTGTCAGTGATCTGCAGGAATGTAAATGGTAAATGGACTGCATTTATTTATCCAAAGCACTTTACATTTGATGCCTCTCATTCACCCATTCACACACACACTCACACGCCAACGGTGAAAGGCTGCCATGCTAGGTACCGATCAGCTCGTTGGGAGCAATTAGGGGTTAGGTGTCTTGGTCAGGGCACAGGGCGGGGGATCGAACCGGCAACCCTCCGACTGCCAGACAACCGCTCTTACCTCCTGAGCTATGTCGCCCCACTGTTACCTTTATTTGGCTCAGGTGCGATTTATAGCTATTTTTAACAATCATGGTGCAGTTCAGTTGACAATAGTTTAGAGGCCAAATAAAGCTGGAAACGTGTGAAGAATGGATGATTTCACAGAAAATAATTTTCTCAGTTCTATAAATTATTTATACATTTTTTCTACAGTCAACCTTTTGAATGTCAACACTAGGATTTGTTTCAGATAAACCTTTGCTTTGCATTTTGCCCAGACATATACAAAAAAAATTTTCAGAATATATTACGCACACAGACCATTGTGCTGAACACAGACCATTTTACACAATGTTGGCAATCTTTACCGTCAGAGTCATTTCATTTTGACAATCAGTCTCAAAGTGTCAAAGCCAGTGACCTTTGAGCCAACCTTGATTTCCCCCATTTCACGCCGGTCCAACGCAAACCACAGACCTGCGGGATCGCTCGCGCAGAAGCGCAAGCTGCTTTGTATTCTGCCGTTAGTTACAATGATTTTTTAAAAGGCTTATAAAATATGCAGGGTCCCTGGCTGAGTTTTTACAGGCTTTAGTAATGACATTAATTGCACATACACAAACAAGCCGTGCAGTATGCTTGTTCATGCACATCTGCGCTTGCTAGTTACATCAGCAGCCCACTGAAAAATAATCTTGTTTCACAGAAATATTAGCTTATCTCCGTCTACCTAACTACACTAAGCACCATTTACCAAAAGAGAAATATAAAACTATAAAACTTAGTTACGATTACTTATTATGTGGTGGCAAGTGAGAACAGGGTTTAAAAACATCTCTGTCAATATTATGATCGCTGGTTAAATCCGCAATGTCACACTGTCCATCATTCCATCACAGCAGTACGACGGCAATGCAAAAGTAAAAGAATCCACAGATGTAATTACACTACATGGCCAAAATTATGAGGACACCTGACATCCAACATCTTATCCAAAATAAAGGGCATTAATATGGAGTTGGTCCAACTTTTGGTGCTATAACAACCTCCACTCGTCTGGGATGGCTTTATACTAGATCAGCGGTAACAAACCCTGTTCCTGGAGATCTACCGCCCTGTAGGTTTTCGTTCCAACCATACCAAAGCACACCTCATTCAACAGCTAGAGTTCTCATTGAGCTGCTAATTAGTAGAGTCGGGTGTGCCAAATTATGGTTGAAATGAAAGCCTACAGCAGTGGTGTCAAACTCGTTGCCATGGAGGGCCGTGTGTATGCAGGTTTTCATTAAGCCTCAGGATTGTAGTCTACTATTAGATTAGGCCTGTTGTTTGCTAAATTGGATCTCAGGTTTGGATGGTGACCCACAGGTCTATGAGTGACCCGCATTGCTAAACAAACATTTCTTATGACTCGTGTGTGCGTCAATGCAGTTAAACGAAATGGCTTGAATGATTGGACCAATTAAGACAGATTATTGGTCATTTAAAAGCCTTGCTGAACTAGGCCTAGCCATGGCAACAAGTTTGACACCACTGGCCTACAGGATGGTAGATCTCCAGGAACAGGGTTGGTTACCACTGTACTAGATGTTGGAGCATTGCTGCAGGGATTTGCTTCCATTAAGCCAAAAGGGCATTAGTAAGGTCGGGTACTGATTGGGAGATTAGGCCTGGCTTGTGGTTAGCTTTACAATTGATCTCAAAGGTGTTGGATGGGGTTGAGGTCAGGGCTCTACACAGGCTAGTGAAGTTCTTCCACACCTTCCTCAACAAGACCATTTCTATATCGACCTCGCTGTGTGACCGGGGGCATTGTCATGCTGAAACAGGAAAGGGCCTTCCCCAAACTGTTGGGGCAGCACAGAATCGTATAGAACATGATTCTTCGCGGTACCATTAAGATTAGCCTTCGCTGGAACTAAGGGGCCTAGCCCAAACCATGAACAGCAGCCCCAGACCAACGGGTGTCCAGATACTTTTGGTCATATAGTGTAGCTCCGCTAGCCTCTTTCTGCTCCCTGGGGGGGAGGGGGTGGAAGTAGCACTGCAGCAGGGCGACTCAGCCCAGGACCCACAGCAAAACCAGCCGTTCCCAAGCTTTCCAAACCCATGACCCACTTAATGACATTTTTTCTGTGACCCACTCCCCATTACAATATAGCACAACTAGCCACAAACGTGCAATGGAAAAGGCCCCAACTAGCCCCAAATATAGACTGTTTTTTTTTTGTTGTAACTTGTCAAAACAGTTTTTAACGAGTTGCTAGTTCTTAGTATGAGTTTGCTTTTAATATGTGGTTAGCTTCCTTTACTTTAATAGTTTGTAAAACAAAGACTTTGAGGGGTTGACGATCTCTAATAAGTCTGGGCAGTATTTATACAAACTACATGGGCTACCTATGTATCCCAACATTGTATTAGCAATGCAGTTTGGAACAATCATTTGAAATATACCCTGGCTGTTGTACTGCCGATACATCATGTGTTCTCAATTTGCCTCAGATTTCTCATGGCAAATGCTTAACACATGTGACTTTCAAACCACTTAAAGGCAGAGGATCAAGAGTAATTCATCTTTAAATTATTTATGCACCATTCCGACTTCTGCATAAATGAAGACTTAATGTATAGTGGCAGTCATTGTTTGTTTTCTTTAAGTGCAGTGATCTTTAACTCCAGGGATATTTCATGTAACCTTTTTTTCCCCTTACATTATGAAAATATTGAATAATATCTGACATTTCACAGAATAGCACAAGCATAACAGTGTTTGGTGTAATGACTTGACATTTAATACATTTTTTTTTTTTCATTTTAAATGTTGTTTGAGTGTTAAAGCATTTGAAAAAAAAACTAATTTACAAATGCACTTATGGAATTGTAGAAATTTGGTATGCAATAAAGATTATTCAACAGCAAGCGTCTTGAGATTTGTCCATTTCAGAGTTTACCATATAAGGCTAGCGATGATGAGATCCACATGAGTTATGAAGCTCCCGGGAACTTTGACAAGCAAAATATCCCCAGGAAAGCGGATGTTATGATTAAATATTTCTCTTTATGCAGACCTGCACAATCACTCCCCACTAGCTGGTCCACAAAGAGGGAAAAAAATCACCCACTGAATAAAATATAGGTCTGTATCCCTTGAAAAACACAGACACTGAAAGTTATTAAATGTAATTGTTTCATAGACAATTTATTGTACGGCTGAGACAAAACCCAGTTATCATTATTATTATTATTTTTTTTTTTACCAAAGTGAATTTATTGACTGCATGTTGACCTTGTTCTGATAATAAGACTGGGTAAGCTCTTGCAAATGGAAGGGAGCCGCCCTCCTGTGTTCCACAGTGTGAGCCGCAGAGCGATGCACACACTCTGTATAACTCACACACTGGCCTTGGATTACAGGAATAACGGCCCAAGCAGTAAAATCAGGCGGCCACTGTCAAGAGGCCACATCGGGCATCCTTCCAGAATATTCCATAAAAGCTCAATTGAGTTCAGATCCGAGGACCAGGAAGGGCATGACATTTGGATAGCATCAGAGGAATAATCCTCTCTGGGACTGGGGCTTTGTCATCTTTGAAGGATACCCTCTGCGCAGGAAAGTGGGGAGTTGATGATCACTTAGCGATATCAAGCTTGCCCTCTAAACGTTCTGAGGAAGATTTTATTTCTTGGTAATTAAGGAGGGGAAAAGGAAAAAAAGTCTTTCAGGTAAAAGTAGAGATCACTGCCACCTGATGGATTGAGGAAGAATTACATGAAAATAAATGTGTCCCTAATAAAAAACACATACAATGTAGTCATTTCAATATTATAAATCTCATTTATAATGACATTTGGCAGCATATTTCATATATCATTCTGTATGTGTGTGTGTGTGTGTGTGTGTGTGTGTGTTTTGCGGAATAATTCAGAGACTGATCAACCTGAGTATTAAGCCTCCAAGAACCCTAAATATCTTTAGCTATCGGCTTATGGTACAATAACAACCACCTTATTATTTTAATTCCTCAAGCATGCAAAACACATATTTTACAAGCTCTATCTGCAATGTTCACAATATAATATTCTTTCATTAATGCAATTTGCATGCCTCTCATTTCATATCTAAATCTTTTCAGACAAGCATATCAGCGAACATACCGTTAAATTATATTTTAGGTCCAAAAATATCAAAGAAAAGGATTCTTTTCCATCCAACCATTCCATGACCTATATACACCCTTGCTGCTGGCAGCTAACTTCAAAGCAAATTCCAATATCAACTCACAACCATTTTGAGTCGGTTCCAAAATACTAAAGATTAAATGTGCTCCATACTTGTAAAGAACACATTATTTCCGTATTAATGGAAAAGATGTTCAGACATATTCCAAGTCTATCTTGCGCTCCAGCAAACCAGCTCAGGGGACAGATTTAGATTATACCGACTTAATTTGTCAAACAAGGATTAATAAAAATTTCCTGAGAGGTAGACAGTCGCAGTGTTGAAACGGCATTGATGTTGTCAGGCGGGTGTTCGGTTCCTCCGACACAGCTGAGCTAATAAACACATTAAATATTGAACTGAGGCCTTTTTTTTTGCGCACTATCTGGGTTTTTTCGGTGTCACAGAGGAGATCCATCTCTGTCTGCTTCTGACAGAGCTAATTCCAGCCACAGACACACATCACCAGCGACTGTGCTGTCACCGGCTGCTATCTGAGCTCCGCAAGCCGATGCTCGTCTGCCGTTCCCTTAGACGCATTTTCACTCGGCGTCCACGCTAAATAATGCTCCACCAGCTCCCCCAAATGCTGACTGGCCATTTACCTTCAGTCAATTTCATCTGATTTTCTAAATTGTAGCTGACTGAAATTAGCACATTTCAGCATGAGATCGGCTGATATGGATGACTCATCATACAATGCAAACATCTTGGAAACTACAACTACAGCCACAACCACAGCTACTACTAATACTACTAATAATGCAGCTACTACTACTACTATTACTACTACTACTAGTAGCACTAATAATAATAATTATTATTATTATTATATCTGTGAATGTGCTATATTTCAGGCCTTACTGCTTACTTAAAGATTACACTTATCCCCCACAGCAACACTAGATCTACACTGTATATGACAGGTCAACCACACACACACACACACACCAGGCATTTTGATGTTGTCGCATGAATTTTGAAAGCCTAGGTGTAAATTTACATTTTCTGGTACATCCTGGAAAATGAGGCTCACCTTTCACCTTTCAATGGCGTACCTGTTATTTGCAATGTCAGCTTGATAGAAGGTTTGATCTCCTTTTATTCCGCCCATTAAAAAAAACCCCAAGGACATTTTACTGGAACATAACTGCCATGCAACAGCCCACACTATGGAAACAAACCAATCATTGCATAAATAGCGACAGGCTTTGCAGAGAACACTTCAAGACTTGACATGCAGAAATGCAGTTGTTTGGAGGGATATCGTATAACTGTGTTTCAGTTCATGAGTAAGCTGTAATGCAGTAAGAATTAGCAGACAGGCGAGAGTAATGTTTCTTTTTGTCTCATTTCTCTGGAGATTGGAAAATATCCTGGCTGCTAATGAATACAGCAGTGAAATGGCTTATGGATGTATCGTATTGATTAATGTATTTTATGAATCCTACTAAGCCTGAAAGAAGTAATAAAACTGACATAGTGGATAGTAATATTTTTTTTTTAATTTTTTTTTTTAAGTATGTTACAATGTTGATAGGAAAATGCAGAGCTTAAACTAATTTGAAATTAAAAGTATTACCCAACTTCGATACAGTCAATGAAGGTTAAATAAAGGACTCAATTTTGCAAAACAGTGTCATGTTTGTGTGGTTTATCATTATATATGGACATCCAAACATAATATGCAGGCATTGTAAACATGTAATAATGCAGTAAAAGCAACCGTGTATTTCCTGCAGAATCCCCAGCACTGCACCAGATTTGCATTATTTCTCACCATATTTTTTATACAACACTGTAGTATTGTCTTTGTGATATTATATAATACAATAAAGCTTGTGTTGGGGAAATCTCAACAATATGTTTAGCTTTAATGTATGCCAAATATGTACACATTATGTCAAACCAATAATATACTGCACACAGGAAATGCGGGAAGTAAGTGTACTGGGAAAATGCTAAGTGCAAAATCAACTGAATGATACGCTGTTTACATTTTAGAGAATCTCAATATTTCAGCTGAACAGTACAAAATAAATGAATGTTAGTCTCCTTCATAAAATAATATATTTCTTATTGTCGTGCTTTGCTGCTGAAAGGAGTATTCTATTCTGATGCCAGGTTAACAGACTCACTCCAGGATAAGAAACTTACCATCTGTACGTTCTTCCTGGTTTGTTTGCGCCAGTTACAAATGATCCTTGACTTATGTCAACACGGGTTTCCGTCCAAAGGAAGGAGAGTCCTATTTTCTCTTCAAGCAATAATTCCGTCTCATTTAGGAAAGAGAAAATCACAGGTTGCAGTACTAAGCGGAGTTATTGTAAAGTGGAAAATTATAAAGGTAATCTGTAGCTTCCAATTATAGCTGATACGATAAACATTGGCTCAGTATTATTTGATTTCAGGCTTTGTTCCATTGACTTTATTTCTTGTTGCAGTAAAAAACATTTTTTACGTGGCTATATAGATAATATATAATTAAGTTCTGTTATAATATATAACTAAACAGAAGACATTTTCTTTTTTACCTGTTCTGCCTCTTCCTTACAGGTTTTAATGGGACAGTACATCATAAACAGCCTTGCAGGGGGGTGGTGGTGGTGGAGGGGGGGTGGCGGGGGTGATGAAGACATGTGGACATGGGGAACCGGTGCAGGAGCAATAGCTAAAATCTAATTACACCCTGTGAATTCTGCAAATACCCTGTGAACACAAATACCATGTCTTTCAAGAAAGGGAAAAAAAAAAAACAAACAAAAAAACATTTAAAACCTGAAGTGTGCTGGTTGAACACCTGGACAGCAAGGTCCTTCACCTTATGGGCCTCTGCAGGAAAAATCTAACTTGTGGGGTTTGGATTGTAAATTGGTCAGCACAAGAAAGGAAGTGCGGAAAGAAAGGTACACATGGGTCCTTGTTGTTTTGGTTGTATGTTTTGCTTAACCAAGTAAATACTTTTTGGTTTACTGAGATTAAAGTCTTGTTTTACAAGAAACAAAAATGTCACTTGTTCACACAAAGTGTCAAAAATGTCCACTGCAAAACGTGTACACAAGCAGAAATAACATAATCTAAAGACTTAAAAATAGGAACTCACAGGAAAAGGGCGTGGCAAATTGCTGAGGTGCAGCAGCTCCCGAAATTCCTGGTTTTTAATTAATTCCAGGAAGGGGGATTGTTTTAGAAAGCAGGAAGACTAATGAGCACCAAGGGAGAATGAGGCCATGTCCTCTTCCTCTGTCTTACAAAATAATTACTTACAGTCTAGGAGGCAGACAGTACAAAAGCGCTATATAAATGCAGTCCATTTACCATTTCCATTTACAAATGACTAACAAATGAAGCAGCGAATGAGTGAATTAACAAACTCCGTTGTCTTTTTGGAAATTTGTTTTGGATGCCCTGAGTGGAGTCTCGCTCACATATTCACATTCAAATACATTAAAAGACAATACATTAAAAATGATAAACCAAAAGAAAAGGCATCTAACTCAAGCATAAACCGGAGTCAAATTCTTTGCGCGTGTAAACGCACTTGGCAAATAAAGACGATTCTGATTCTGATATGAATAATTAAATGATAGCCTTTTTTGAATAATTTAAATGATAGCCTAAGAATAAAAGAAAACCTGAAAATTACCTTAGCGTCAGTTGCAAGTTATTTCATATTTGAATGCAGTATGTATAGGGGCGGAAGTGTAGCACAATGGGTAAGGAACTGGGGTTGTAACCGAAAGGTCAGAGTTTTGATTCCTGGGTAAGGACACTGCAGTTGTACCCTTGAGGAAGGTACTTAACCAGAGTTGCTTCAGTATATATCCAGCTGTATAAATGATTACAATGTAAAAATACTATATAAAAGTTGTGTAAGTCGCCCTGGATAAGAGCATCTGCTAAATGCCTGTAATGTAATGCAATGTAATGTATAGGAGTCTCCTATCATACACTGCGCTGCCTTTCGATTTGAGAAAAGTCGTGAAAGTAAAGTGTCTGAGGCTCAGTGGGGAATGGGTCAGTTAGCAAGAAGCAAATCAATGGAAAAGCAGCATGTACTCAAAGAACCAACATTAAAAATTCTTAGCTAAATGGGAGAATATGAGGTGCAGATGTACATGTGCAAAATATCTTCAGTTAGATTTGAAAATCCTCAGTACTAGACAAGAGATCCAATATTTACTTAAAGGTTTTCACGTGGCAATACATGAACGACAACAGTGTTCATACTATTCAATTATTAAGAAATTAATATAGCATTCAATTATCAAAAAAATAATGTCAAATATTGTTTAGAATAATCATACGACATGGGCACATTAGAAAACTTGTGATGTTGAAAAATCGAATTCATGCAGATACAATATCTCTTTCTCACAGAAAGACTAAAAGATTTTCAAGGTATTTCAAGATTTGCTGATACAGGACATGTTGGTTGGCGCTTCTGAGTTTGAGACCAATCATTGGTAGCATCTTTGGCCTAAAGCTGAGGTGGAGGCAGTCTTTAGGGCTCATATGGCAAATAATAGTGTTATAAGAATCCCTAAAGATCACACGGCGAACTTCTTGTCTTCTTCAGCTTTAATGGCTGCAGTTTTCCTTCACTGAGACTGATTTGGAAAATAGACAAAAAAAGCCTTAATTTGTGGTCACAATGGAGCAAAGAGCTGACCAATCAGGCAGCTGATTGCTGTTGCTTCCTCGGTACCATCACAGTACCAGTGAATCAAGCTGCAAGGAGGTGACATCATCACTAGTGTACACCCCAGCATTTTCTGGCTGAACCGCAACAGCTGGGCCAGCCCTACAAAAGTGAATGAGTTACTGAGTGATGAAGTTACACCATTGGTCGGCCGAGTTATGTAGTTACACCATTGGTCAGCCGGATGGAGTGTTAGGTCCAGCCATATACTAGGTTTTGACCTGGTCTTGATATTTTGGTGGAGTGGTGGGGGTTCACCTTAGAGTATATAATATGTAGAGACCATCGAGATGGTAGAGACAGTGGCGCCAATAGAAGTCTATGGGGAGCACATCAGAACCAAGAAGTACAATTTTTTTGCTCAACAGACATGCTCAGTTGTGTCCTTGGTCACATACCTAAATCCTGTGTACAACAAGGATAGGGCAGACATTGGCTAAAATAAATAAATAAATAAATAAATAAAAATTGATATCTTTATCTGTGTGGTAGGAACAAAAATATTTTACCTCGAAAAAATTATAAGTGATTTTTATTCCTGAGTTAACATCAATATTTGAATGGAAATATTTTAATTTTACTGTCAAACTGAATGGAACCTAATAGGATAACGTTTTTTTTTTGGGCGAAAATAATAGATATCAGCAGGGGGCGATATTACATCCGGTAATATCAATATAATTGAGAACCGAAAAATGGCGCTTTGGGGTTGACAGGGAAACCGAAGTCATTCCCAATGCCTCCAAACAAAATGGCCGTACATTCCCTAAATCCGGAATTACAAATACAGGACACGCGATCAGCCTGGTGACCAGCTACTACAGATACTGTGCTTGTCTGGTGTATGTCTGGAAACTATAATCTTCGTTGCCTTCTTGATGAAATCCTAAATGAACGCTGAATTGGTGCCCTTTCATACCTGCGTAGATTCAGCACATCAAAGTTCAGTTCGGCGTTATTCCACGTGAGCGACGCTCGCCGCTGGCGTTCTCCCGTGGTTCTCACACGCCCAGGTTGCTTGCAGCCGGGCCCGTTGTAGAAACGAGAAGACAAAGCAGAACTCCGAAGGCTTCACGCATCTCAGGACATGAAGTGTGGATAAGTGGACTCTGATAATACTCTTGAAGCCGGGATTCCCCTGTGCTCTAACTCGAGTGAAGGCCATCTCCGAGAGCTGACGGTGGCGACAACCCCTGCAGTCTGTGACAGAATCGACAGGCCGTGTGGATGGCGGAGAACTAAGTGGACCACTCTGACTGTAACGACTGCGCACCAAACACGCAACGTAACGTCATCACATCGCGCGAACAATGGCAGGCCTGTGCTTCTGAACCACTGAACTGTAGTTCATTGTTCTGAACAGCTTAGTATTTGTAATTCAAAATAGTAGCTGTTTTCATGTAGTGCCAGACAGCTATACACAGGGGAAGGGTAGAAGACCAGATGGGATCCAGATAAGTGGACATTTTGCCTGAACATGTGTATTATGTACTATATTAAGTGAAAGCCCTTGCTTTGCAAAAATGAGATAATGTAACTACCATGTATTGAATAAAGTGAGAAAACAGTAAAATCCAAACTGTGGACTTTGAGTACAATATCAGAAATGAAAATGTCATTGTTTAGTCTCTGAAGGATACAGAGACAGTGCTTAGTGGCAAGTGGCTGAAGAACATCAGAATCATTGTTTCAAATTTAGGACAAATGACATCACTTTGAGTGTTCAGTGTTCAGAGCTTAGTATAAATTACATTAATGCCAGTGTTTAGTGTTCAGTATCGGTGGTGGCATTAATTCCAGTGTTTAGTATCAATAACATTATTTTCAGCGTTTAGTTTTCCGTGTTAGCAGGACTCTGATGTCAATATATAGTGTCAGAAAGTGCGTTCGGACTCATGGCCAGGAAACAAAAGGTCACAGAGAAAGCAGTATTTCACAGCAGAGGACAGCTGATGTGTTCAACCCTTGTGTTCTGCTCACTTTTTGGACCCTGTTACTGGTTACTGGTACTGTTCATCTGGTCAAACTGACCCAGGATATCATTAAGATTTTAAAGTAACACAGAAATAAGTAAAACAGTAAAAATACATAGCATGTATTGTCTTTATCTAAATTCCAAACAATAAAGATAACATATATGGTTAATGTTTGCCGTTTACCTATGATAGATGACATTTCACAATTAAAGTGTTTGTCTTTTTTTTGTTTTTCCAACATGGGTGGTATAAATCATGTTTATCTTGAAAGAAATGGAAATGAAACATGGTTTTTATTGTTTTTAGCTGAAACACAAAATATCCAAATTGAACAGTTTTTGTGTGTGTATATGCATGCCTGTGTGCAAGTGTGAGTGTGCGTGTGTGCCTGTGTACTGTATGAGTGTGTGTGTGTGTGCATTTGATATCCACAGAGGGACTGGAAGTTTATAAATAAATAAATAAATAAATAAATAAAAATACACTGAGGTAATTTTTATGGACCAGGAGTAAGGGGGTGGAGGTAGAAATAGGTTTGTTACATTTCCTGCTATAACATGGTGGAGAGGGTTGTGTGTTCAATCAATGCACATGTAATTGAGTAAAAGACAAAAAGAATACATGTGTGCATTAGTGCATGCATGCACGGGTGTGTGCATGTACGGGTGTGTGCATTAGTGCAGGCACGTACGGGTGTGTGCACATACGGGTGTGTGCACAGGTGTGAAAGCAAATTCGCTTTTGGATTTACCATGACTACCATATTTTCACCAACAATGTCCACCCTTTCATTACTCAGATTGATCCAAATCAGTCAGGACTCAAATGTGGTGGGGGGGGTACATTTGCCAAAATGTGTCTTTCAGTCTGCAAAACACGTGTGAGTTTCAGATCTAAAAAAAAAGTTTGTATATTTTCGTTTAGTATATTAAAAGGTCGTTGACCATCAAGGTTCAGGAAACGCGTGTTGAAGGACAAGACTGGCGAAAGGTAGCACTGATTAAGTATTACTTAAACCATCATTCTTCATTATCATTGAACTAAAATGCTTACTGGACAGATGCAAAATAATGTGAATAAAGAAAAGAGATAGGATGGAAACTAGTTTTTTGGTACCTCCCAATGGCAACCTTATCTCGACCCATCAGGCTAACTGCAACGACTCTGCCATCACACAGGATGCAGTTGCAGGTGAGCTTCATTCCACCAATAGAGCTGGTTTGAACACGGGTCACAATGTGTTCAAAAGACAATAAATCAAGACGCTCAAGTTCAATACACTAAAAGAAAAAGGAGAAATGGAGAAAGCAAAAGCTATGCACTTCTAAGCGCCAATACACACAAAGCAAAGCCCAGCAATGCTGCCTGAAGAAAGCAGTGAACTGAGGCGATATGAAGTGAGAGCAACGAGCCCTGGAGATGGCGAAACAGGTGCAGGTGATAATGGGGAACAGGTGGCGATGGACTGCAGCACAGGAGGGGGGAGCCGGTGGTTAGTGGGTCGGCGAAATCTAACGACTGAGACAAGGATGTGACTAACATTACGGCCAGCTTTTCATAAACATTTCAAAATGGAAGCAGAAAATTATTTGGGACATTGAATATCCTTACCAAATCATTTTCCATCCTAGATGATCAAACTTTTGAAATCTTCAGCTGCACTGGTGTAACTTGGTGTAGGTACTTATTTTAGCCAATATTACTTAAAAAATATGGTGGGGAAAATGTCCTTGACCTGAACGTGCAACTAACTGCACACCCGGCAAGGTTTCCCACGGGTTGTTGGATAGTTGCATTAAAACGGCAAAGACGGAAACGTGACTTTGTTTGTTGTCTTGTTTATGTCCGTCTTACTCAGCAGATCTTTGTATGGGAATTCTGTTTGTTGCCATCTCTCACAAATATATCACTCAGGTTTTAGTTACAGTCATCATACTTCAAGTATGACATCAAAAACAATACAGTGAAGACATTTTAAAGTCAGTTATTTTGTCTGCATACATTTCATCTTTGTTTTAGAAAATGCATTAATTAGCTCGCCAACCATCTTACTTTGATATTCAACTAACTCTGATATTCAGCTTATCATTAGCGCGTAGCTAATTAAAATTTCATTGAACTATGGATAAGTATTAGCTAAGTAGCATGCTAAAGACTACTTTCCTATTGGCAGCCAGCTGTTAAGGGACATCCGGCATAGGATGACTTCACTTCTATCCGCAGATATTCCTCATAATACCCGATTTTCACTTGACCCCCTTACATATCTTCACAACTATTTTTCCAAGGCATGTTGCAAAACCATTACAATCTACAATCTACTTCATAGAACTATTCATACTGAAATGTCTCTGTGTGATTGATTTAATTTGAATTTAATTTGAATGTGAATACATTAATACAAGTCATCACAAAAAACTATTTTCCCATGGGAGACTTCTTTAAAAGGACCAGAACAGGGTGTGGAACTTGATGTAAAAGGTTAAAGTTCAGGCCTGGCCAATGAATGGTCAGCACAGGACTGTAATCTTCCATGGCAGGAATCCAAAGGAAGCCAAGTTGTGTACTGTGATTCTCTGGGGTACAGACACCAAAATCTCCTGTTACGCTCCCTTGTTAAAATGTAAATCTAAAATATATTTTAAATATATATATATTAAATATACAATTTTAAAATATAGAATTTGAATGTTTTGTACAAACAAGATAATCTCAAACTTGATTAAGTTTGAACCAATAAACATTAGACTAAGTAGCCATATGTATTTAAGACCCCAAGTGGACAATAATAATTTGTTTAAAGTTGCCATGCCTATGTGTCAATACCAGAAAAGGTCACAAGGAAGTATAGGCATATATTGTGATATATCACATATTTTCGTTATTCATTGATAGACTCGTAATCCTTGAACCAAAACATTGCGCTATAAAAAAAATGTTGGAACAATTCCGGTGAATGCTGTTGGCTGCAAGTGTAACAGGCGTGATCTGGCATTGTGTTGTGTAAAAGCACCACAAACCAGGAATCCCAGTTGAGCTGGTTTATTCTGATAATAGACAAGCGATCACTGGACTGTTCTCAACATCTATCCTCAGCAATGTTGGTCGCTTGCATGGGCAAGTTAAACTGGGAAGAACGTAACGTGCGTTGTTCCCTTAAAGGCAACTACACAAGTATTTTAAAGTGACAGAACACTAGACCAAGATTGGGATGGCAGGTATGCCATCCTGCCAAGTTACGCCTTGGTGGGGGCATGCCCCATACCTATACAGCACCGAGAGTTTGGCACTCTTCAGGTTTCCCACAGAAATAACCACAACAGCCACAGACACTCAGCCCTTGAAAACATTAAATTCTGTACATTCTCACCCCATTTCAACAGACAGAATTCATAAACAACTTCACATGCCCACACAATAAAGCCCCCAACTAAGGGGATTTTGCGTTTTTTCCTTCTTCTTCTTCTTATTTTTCCTGCCGCCTATCCCACTAACAACATGTCTCCTCATTGGACATTTTACTGACACCAGCCAAATCTTCACCTACATGACCCAATCAAAAACTTGCATACACACGCAAAATACCCATACCTTTTTACTCTGAAACATTTCCAGTTTTAACAGCTAGTCTGCTGTGGCCTAGTGGGCAAGGTTACAGTCTTGGGAACACAGGGAACTAGGTTTAAGCCCAGTTAGGATCATGTTTCTTTAAACTGCTTCTGTCCTCACTAATAATTGTCTACTTCTCAATTATTGCTTTTGCACAATATCTACCCGCCGTTCACCGAACGTATACACTGCATTATGACGTACCGTCTCCACGTTCAGTTATTAACCGGCTACAATATTGCAAAGCCATATGGATTCAACGGGAGCTCTTCTGTGCTTACTGGTCTGCGTTCTTCTTTAAAACCACGGACAGGTTTGCTAATGATATTTCACCCATTGCATAGCTATGTCATGGTGCTGCACTAGCAAAGTCACAGACTGCTAAACATCCGGTTTAAGGATTGAATCCCGCCTTGCCCTCAGGCAGATAATTTCCTCTTTTACACTAACGTTTCCTTTGGCTTATATTGGCTTTACCAAACCTCACTCACGGCCACCCATATGCATCTCATGACGGCAAATGTATTCCTTTTATTAAAAAGTTACATCAGTTCACTACTGTGCCATTTCTACTAACTATATTTCTTCACTTGGCTACCGTACAAAACCTTATCAGCAAACGCCACGTTTCTACATTCATGTTGCCTCGCCCTGTTCTCTATCTAGCCACATACATAACTAGGCAGCTGTTTCATAGGTTACTTAGTTGATGCGCCTGTCTTAACGACTACTTGTATTTTTATTTATTTTTATTTTTCCATAGATTGCGTTGTTGTCGTTCTCGTTGTTAGTGTTAATCAGTTTAACCATCAGGGTCCAAGTTGAACTATGCGGTTGTTCCCTGTACTTGGACCGGTACTTCTCTCTAGGGGTTTCGTCATACTTGTTCCTGGTTATGGTTATACACTTTGTTGTACGTCGCTCTGGATAAGAGCGTCTGCCAAATGCCTGTAATGTAATGTAATGTAATACAAACAATTACTACGTATGTACGTTCTGCAACTCCCCATTAAAACATTACATTTAAAATCATGACTCACTCATAATTATAACTAGTACTGAACATGAGAAAAAACACATCGGTGCAATAGAGTTCACGTTACTTAACCCTCCACTTGAACCATTACTGCTTTATACAGACTGTTAAATATATCGTTCCATAAGGAAACTCAGCTCGCTCATGGTCACTTCATTTACTTCGCACTATAGTCTGTCATCATGTCAGTCTTCACCTACATGCCCATTCTGCTAAAAACATATTGTTTCAACTACGCAATTTCATCAGGGCAAAGTGACTTGCAAGAATTGAGGAAATATTGGGTAGCATTGCTTTGGAATACATCTTATTTAATTTCGGTGAGGCAAGATAGTCTATATTGTTTGTAGTACCGAAACTTGGCGTCATTTTGATATCAGTACTTGTAATCGCAGGCCTGGATTTTGGCAGTCTGAATGAATGGGTTATATAGACGGATTATGTCTTGTATGTGTGAGTAACTTGGCATTTTTGTACGTTGAAAACGTTTTTTTTATGAGATGCACATATACACCTCTGGTACAATGGCAAGTGTAATCATTATTAACCATGTTACACAATCAATTGCTAAACAACAATCAACGGGAATTGTGTCTAAACATTTTGTTCATATTACTTTTTTCGACAGAAGAGCCGCTAACTTTTTTGCTGGGACAAAGGACGTCCAAGGAAAACGGGACAGGCAGCAAAGAGGGCGGTGCTTGTATACGGGACTGTTGAAGTTGACTGACTAAAGTGAACGACCGTAGAACTACAGTCGCGGCTTGTATGTCGTCGGAAAAAGCCAGATATATTTTTTATTTAACGAGAACGTACGATTCAGAGAATCATGATTCTGAAATTTATATTCGCGACTTTGACCAGATTATCTTTTATCATTTTATCACTCATCGCAGTGTGGCGAGTGAAACACGTTAAAGATAATAACTTTTTTTGGTTTCTGTCCTTTCTTTGCCTGCCTCTGGTTGTGGAAATGATAATAACTTTAAAAAGAAGAAAGGGACAAGACTACAAGTGGTGAGCTGAATTGTGTTGTTTGGTTTATTTTGCAGAAAGGCAGGAATTGATCTGCGCTACGTCAGCAGCAGAAACTAATTGTAGCAGAATCCGTTCTCTAGCATTTGAAGCAAATTGTAACCTGATTTTGGGAGGAAGTGGTCTTTCCCACAGAACAATGCATTTGCGTAAATAAAATATACGAGAGCAACGTATTTGATTATCGACATTTAATCACCACTGCTTAACAATTCTCCGTTTCCTGTAAAAGTACAGGTAGCTGAAAACTTCACGGCAAACTGCGTGGTCAGATTTATCTATTGTCCGTGAAACCACGAGCACCCTCCAAATTCCTGGACATGGTGTCTATACTGATTCTACCTGATACTCACCGTTCTCGTGTGTACATCTGATCCAGGTTCTCGCCGGCCATCCTGCTGTTCCTCATCACCATTATACCGTCCATCTGGATACTGCAACTGCACCATCAGCAAGACAAAAAGCCCGACCACCAGGTACACGTACGTGAAATGGAAAAACAAACTTGCACTGTAGTTTTCATGGTGAAATTTGGTATGAAGTGAATTTGCAGGTGATGAATTCTCTTGTGAGAGGGTATTTTAATAAATATGAATCATTTCTAGTTAAAAAAAAACTTTCTGTAGTGTGTTTAAATCAGTTTCTATTTTAGTAGCCTACTGTTATTTGCTTCGTAAATAACTTTATCCTTCATCCTGTACATTTAGTGCAACTTGAGAGAATATAGAATTTGCTGGAACGTTTACTTATACTGCAGGGGATTCACAAGAGGTCTGAACCTTCCACCTTCGGATGCTGAACCCAATTAACTCACAGCTACAATCATCTCTATTTCTAGTGCGCGAAGTTGGATTCATGGGCGAATATAATAAAAATTATTTCTTTGAATGAAACCACTCCAAGTCACATACTGAAGGTAAACTGCATGTAATTTCATCTTATTATTAATATTACTGTTCCTTTCTTCTTCCAATCCTCACAAAATGCATATTTTGTACATCTGTTGTTCATTTGAAAAATTCCAAATGTGAGGGATTAATTTGGTCGACTGTGATAATCACGCATTCATTTTTGCACAGTAGTATAGTTTTGTTGTGACTTCAGGCATTGCATCATTATTTTGTAACTTTTCTTGAAGACCTTCTGCAATCAGAATCATCATATCATATTAGTCGTATTGCAAATAGAGAGCCTTAGAAAATAAACATAATTACAGGAGTCTGTTTTATTTAGCTAAGATTTTAAATGAGTTTTTTTTTTTTTAATCCCGAAAGCAACTGAGTTCTTATACTACCCAGTACAAAATGATTTACTGTAGCTTTGGTCTTGTAGACAAGATGCCGATTAACTTTCTAACCAATTAGTGGTGTGTCTGTTTAGTGGACTGCCAATCAGAAGTGAACTTGCAGTACCAGAAGACAGACGGCCAACTCTCCTGTTTAGGAATGACATACTTTACTCCAAATGGAATCGTTATTATTCTGTGTAAACATATTAAAATATTTGGTGTTAAAATAAACTCTTACAGAGTACATATGGACCCAACTGGACTCATATTTGCTCTGGTAGAGTTGAATTAACACTGGACATTTTACTGTGAATTTGGAAAACCATATTGCTTCGAATGCAAGAAAAATGATCGCACAAGGTCTTTAAGTGTCAAAAATACGGTTTTGCGCAAAGTACACATTGTTCACACTGCGGTTTGATTGAGCTGCAGAAGCCTTGAGCGTCTTACAGGATCAGCTCCAGCAAGAGATGGGCAAGCGCTTAAGAATCAGAGAGAACCAAAAGTGACCATTCAAAATGACGTTCTGTTGCCAACTGAACTATTTGGGATTTGTCGCACGAAAGAGAACACAAGCTGTTCTTAATGGAAGTACATTAACGTACAGTGCATAGCAGTATTATCAGTGTTACATGAAGTCACACAGAGTACATTTATATGGCATTCAGGTGTTTTGCAGAGATTCTTATCCAGAGCAACTTAAACAGTTAACATTTTCTTACTGAAGTAATTCAGGTTGTGTGTCTTGCTCGAGGGTACAAAGACGGTGCCCCCACCTGGGAACTGAGTTTCTCTACGTCACAGGCCCAGATCCCAGATCCCAAACCATTGTTCTATATGACCAGCCCCTTTAACTCAGACAGATGAAATCTGATCCTCCCTGGACTCAGATAAACTCTGAGTTCAATGAGCGATCTGCATACGGTGCAGCTGCTACTCATTTTGGGGTGGAATTTCCCACTTTATAAACCTCCCTCCTGGGGTCTTTAGTTTGCGTGTCATTATTTGTTGAAGCCGCAACACCAGTGCAGATGCTGGTCTCTGCCAGCGAACGGACACGTACTTAATTAGTTGATGTGAGAGCTCTTAAATGAGTCTTTCAGACGATGTGCTGTTGCATCGACTTTGAGCATTAGCCTAGAGAATTTAAAGTAAATCCATTCTTTGGCTCACACAAAGTATGAGGACATTCAGCCAGCATAATGGGTAACATCTTGCGCAAATGCAGCGATATACGACTGAGAACTGTACTGGTGATGGCCACTGAGCTCCATGTTTGCTTCTCTCTCAGAGGCTGGTGTCGATTAATGCTTGCTCAATACGTTTAGTCACTCGACTAGTATTCTTGTTGGAACCAAAAACTAGCGAAACAGATGTGAAACGTGCAAACACAATTTATGAAACACAGCCCTGCTTTTTACAACAGAAATTCTGTTCAGCAGTGCTGTGTAGGGAAAAATTACAGGCTATGTTTGTGCAAAAGCTCAATGCGCGTGGATCTGACGCCTGTGCTCTTTTCCCCTCTGACCCCTGAAGCGAGCCGATGATCTGCTGTCTTCTGTGTGTCCCGACGACTGGATTCTGGGGCTGCACCAAGCCCTGCTCATCCTGCTCATCCTGGGGAAGTGGGTGCTGCCACTAGGGGGCGGCGTCACCAGGGACGAGCTCTCCCAGCTTCTGCTCATCTTCGTCGGCCTGGCCGCGGACATCCTGGAGTTCACCAATGAGACCCTCTCGGACGTCAAGTGAGTTCCTGTTCAGAAAAGACAAACGGCGCATGTTTTACCTTCATTTCACCAATGCAAAGCAGTGAAGAACTCAATTCACATTTGTAGTATTCCCCTCTGAACCTAAAAATCAGATTTTTATCCCCCTCCTGACCTCTCATTATCACCCTACCTCAGCCGCTGCTAATATTTATTTTCCTGTTCCTGCCATTATTATTACTATTACTACTAGAGGACTTGTCATTGATAAGATTGTAAGTGTGAGAAAGAAAAAAAATTACATCAAAGTAATAATAGGACAAGTAAAAAATCAGCACACAATAACGGAACATAATTTCATTGCAGGTAAACACAACACAATATTTATGTCAAATAACTCCTGAAGGGCCTTTACGTCAGGTAACTGCCACAGATAAATTGTGTGGGCCTGTCCTTTTGGAATCCATGTTGAATATCATGCTAATGCACAAGGCTTCTGGGTGGCTAATCCTGTAAAGACACTGTTCTTGTGCTTGGATAGACCCCACAGTTTGGCATCAAAACCCCTCAGTCAGATAGGTTCTGTGCATAATTACTCTCTAGCGACCCCCACTGGTCGATAAGGTGCCAGCGGTCCACTGACTAAAGCACTTTCCCCCGACTCACGTCTGTGTGAACTTGGTTTGTGCGGGCAGCGGTGTGAAAAGAAGCAGCTGGCGTCACGCTTTTTGGCGGAAAATGCTTTATCTAGACTCACCCGCGTTGCCTTTGGAGAGTACGGCGTGAACGCAGCTGTACGTGGCTGGGCATTCCAAAGTGGGGAGAAAAATTGGGGGAAGACATCAAAAAAAGAAAAAAAAAGAAAAAAGAGCGCTAAACCACAGGTGTTTTCATTTGATGTTTCAGGCTGACACGGTCAGTTGCATAAACATGGAGGGAAAAAAAGAGGAATTAGCAGCAATGCATGGTGGGGTGTACTGCAAGTCAACTGCATTAACCTTGACTAACCCCTTCCCTTACTTTTGCTTCTCACAGCGAGAAGAGCCTGCAGCTGGTGTACGTCATTCTAGCAGTCTGGACATGGAGCATGCTGCAGTTCCCTTTACATCTGGCTGGTAAGACGCCATTTCACTTAATTTATCAAAATCTTTATTTGATCTGATTAACTTGATAACTTATTAGTTACTTTT
Organism: Anguilla rostrata; assembly: GCF_018555375.3. Classification (NCBI taxonomy): domain Eukaryota; kingdom Metazoa; phylum Chordata; class Actinopteri; order Anguilliformes; family Anguillidae; genus Anguilla; species Anguilla rostrata. The sequence continues at coordinate 2,605,253 of NC_057950.1, read as the reverse complement.
AGCTGCGCTAGGAGAGCCATAGTTACTTGTAGTTACAGAGGCTTATATCACTGGGACTGGTTAATTATTATTTTTTTATTTCAGCAAACTGCAGATTATGTGTGTTATACAAAGTGTAACTCTGTACAGCTCTTACATGTATAGTTTATTCTTTAACATGAGAAGAATATAATGTTAAATAACTACATAAAATCAGTCTTAAATATCTGAGGACCTCATGACTTTCTTGTCCCGAAGCATATCATGCTCTTATTTGATATGATACTGTTGAAGTTTATTTTATTAGAACTGTATGGTTTATAACTTGATGTAGTTCGGTTAAGCTGATGTGGAAATGAGATTTTAACGCTTGTCTGTGTGTTTTCCTCAGTGGTGACCTCCAGGCAAGAGGGGTCCCCTAAAGCTGGCAGTGACTCCCTGCTTTCGAGGCGCAGCACGGACATGTGGAGCATCGTGGAGAGCCTCTTCATCCAGGACGGGCCCTTCCTGGTGGTCCGGCTCACAGTCCTCATGCACTACAAGATATTCCATCAAATGCTGGTGTTCTTCGCCATCAAGAATTTCCTGGTAGTGATACTGAATTTATATTGGCTGTGTATCATCTGCCAGGATAGCAGGAAAACTCAGAAACATAATACCAGCATTCCCTGCAACACTGAAGAAGTTTGATAGGACTACAACTTCCAGATGTAATACCAGCATTCCCTGCAACACTGAAGAAGTTTGATAGGACTACAACTCCCAGATGTAACACCAGCATACCCTGCAACACTGATGAAGCTTCATTGGACTACAGCTCCCAGATGTAATACCAGCACAACTGGCAGCACTGATGAAGATTGATCTCACAAAATAATGACTCAAATGAAACTGCTCAACCACAATTCAGGCTTTACATTTGCATCTGTGCATTAATCAGTTGCTCTTATCCAAAGCAGCTTATACAAATAATTTGTGCAGCTAGATGTTTTCTTGCTTCAGTTCTAGTTAAAGGCCTTACTTAAGGGCGCAAGCTGTACCCAGCTGGGAATCCCAAGAAACCAAAGAAACCAGATTAGGTGCAGTCTCTTTAACTGATCAACTTATTATGCCAGAGTAACAACCAAATAAAAAAAATAAAATTAAATAAACAGTACACCCAGGAAAAGGGTTGAGGGTCCTTGTGGTTGATAATGATAAGTCATTTTTTTGGTTATCAATTTTTCAATATTGTTTATTTTTTCAGTTATTGGAAAGAACGTTGATGATGAACTGAAATCAAATGTGAAAATCTGTTTCTCTGTGTAACTATGGTGTTATTCTCCCATTTACAATGACAGGAACTGAATATCTTGCACTGACATTTTCTGTGTATACCTTTGGTGAGAAGATCTTTTTAAATGACCAATACATTAGTTAACCAAGGTAGATATGATCTGTAGATTTCAGTCATTTTTTTGTGCATAACACAGGTAGCGCACACTCAAGCTAACCATCTCTGATTGCTCATTTTCAACATGAACATACTCTTGCATTCTCTTGGGGTATTGAGCATGTGTGTGTGTGTGTGTATGTGTGCATGCATGTGAGAGAATGTGTGCGTGTATTATTTCTGAAATAACAGTAATAAAGTATATTAAATTTAGTTGTTATGCATACAGATTTGATTAAATGTTGTACAAAATATACAGCACTGAAATTATGATAACAGGAATAACAGAAATTCATAATGTGGCTGTTTGCATGCAATTCAAACTCTTTCCACATGGAGGCACTTTAAGTCTGTTTTTGGCATTTAATGCTAAGCCTTTATCTGGGCTAAACCATAAACCTCATTACAAAAAATGATATCAGGTGATGACAAGTCTATATATTTAATACATTGACAAAAATGAATAAATAAATAATTATAAGTGATGTGGCATAGTGGGGTTAATCCTCTTACTGCTGGGATGGTTCAAGCATTCCGAAGTCCTGAAGCCCAAAAAGATGCAATGGGCCTACACTCCCAAAAAAAAAGTGTGTTTAAAACAACACATCGCTCGTCATTATTCAACACAGTTAAGGACAACACATTTTGCTTTGCTTTCAACACTGTCTGTGTTTAAAGATCTCCCTGTGTAACACATAGATGATATGTATATCACACAAAAGTAATAACTTTGACACAAAATGCGTTGAAAGTAACACAAAAGCAGCAACACAAAAAGTGTGCTGGATAGTAACACATTCTTTCTGAGAGTCTAGTGGTCTTGACGGGGGGGGGGGGGCCAGGGGGGTGGGGGGGAACTGGAACGCTTTGTCTGAAGGTTCTGAAAGGTGAACTGGTACATATATAATCATACAGACTCGCTTGGCATCACACATCTTAGAGTTCACTAGACACAACTGAGGCCAAGCCATGGTTACCCCCTCTTGACAGGCCAGCAGGAGACTGTATCTCTTGATTTGACACTGTTGTCGTACTAATCCTTTTGGGGGTTCCCAGAGTCTGTTCTTGGGGTGCTGGTCACCACATTACATTACATTTATTTAGCAGATGCTTTTATCCAAAGTGACGTACAAAAGTACATATCATGGTCACTGGACAACTACAAAAGACAGGTTCAATAATGTACAATACTCATTTTGTACAGCTATTTATAGGCAAGAGCACAGTTCAGTTCACGCAGTTAACATTATTCTGACCTAACTCATGCCAAGCCAAACTAGGGAGAAGAACAAGCTAGAATATTAGGACAAATACAAATTACAAAAAGTGCTGGAATGGAGGTACATGTAACATGAGTGTCATGAAAGGGGATTTTAAGTGAAATGATTCACAGAGTGATGGCAGTTAGTCCAGGTGTAGTCTGAAGAGATGCGTCTTCAGACCATGGCGGAAGATGGGTAGTGAGGGAGAGGTCTGAAGAGGGACAGGGACTCGACTTGGCGTCACACACAGGTTGCTGCTGCAGAGCTTCCACTAAGACACAGCGACTGAGGCCGAGTATGTTGCCATGGGTTACCACCCTCATTAGACAGTTGGCTCAGCAGGGAGACTGTATCTCTGTGCATTTGGACCAGCATCGAAGAACTGCGGTCAGACTCTGGAAATCGGGTGGGGGTGTGGTTCAGCAGTGAGGGGCTAGTTTGGGACTCTGTTGAGGGTCCAGCACAGGTGGAGGTGCAGGGAGCACCCCAGCCAGGGTTAAGCTGACGTGGGTCAGCGCTCAGGGTCCTGTGAGTCGTTGATGAATTTTTCGATTTGAAAGTTAAATTTACTCTCCTGAATGTGGAAGTATTTTGTCAGATCGGGTGCAAGACCCACACTTTTTTGCAAAGATTTTGTAGATTATATGAATTCTCCAATGAGTCATTAAAAAGAGGACTCATTCCATCAGCCCAACTAGGTGATAGAATTATAAAGTTTTATTGAAAAAAAGTATATTTCAAAGTTAAACTTACTTTCATCATGATTTATAGTTTTGACATTCGTCAAGCACTTAAAGTCGTGACTGAACCGTTATCCCCAAACCCCATCCACCCATTATCGATAGACCTCAGTTGATTTAAAAAAAAAAAAAAAAAAAAAAAAAAAACCTGGTTTCTCAGAAAATCGAAACCAAAACTTCAGTTCCGCTTTCTTAACATATAGCGGGCAGATTGGTGTACCGTTGTGGCTGTTGAAGCAGGCTGATTTTAACGACACACTGTCGCCCCAGTTTTACGCAGATCTAAAATACCACAAACCTAATTTTAACGCAGGATCTTGAACGCAGGATCCTGAATCAGATAATTATGATTCTAAAATATATATCCGCGATTGTAACTAGAGTTTCTTTCATAATTCTATCGCTCATCGCAATATGGCGAGTGACAAAAGTTAAAAATGATGACCTTTTTTGGTTTCTGATACTTCTCAATGTGCCTGTCGTTGTGGAAATGATTATAAGTTTGAAAAGAAAGGGGAAAGACTTCAGGGGGTGAGTCTAACGTATTTTATATTGATGCTTTAGAAAGGCTTTAGAAAGTACACCGTACATCATATTCTGCCCTGCGCCCGGAATGACCAGATACTGTAGTTCAAGGCAGAATCTCTCGCAAGTGAAACAAATTAAGCCGGACATGTCTTTTACCGCTCAAAATAAATGTGCCAAAAAAGCTATAAACTCACGCTGAACAGCTCTTATTTGTCGGTCGACATTTACTCCTTCTGTTTCCCACATCTGTTTGCTAATCTAGTAGGTTATCAGCGAACAAAAGTTCGGTTAACCATCTGGTCACTGCATGTTCAAAAGTGTGTCAACCTGCAAGGGATCTTGCGGTAAAAGCACGAACACCCTCAAAATGGCAGGACTGTGCCTATAGGGATATCCAGAGTAATTAAATCTGCAAGCACTCGTGTGTACATCTGATCCAGGTTCTCGCCGGCCATCCTGCTATTCATCTTCACCATTGTACCGTCCATCTGGATACTGGAACTGCATCATCAGGAAAACAGAAATAACGAACCCCAGGTACACGTATTTTTTAAAAGAAATAAGTAACTTTCTACGTAGTTTCTTTGTGTAATTTTTTTTGTTTAGTTTCGTTTCTTTGTAATACTTTTCTTCAGATGCTTAATTTTCTTAAGAAAAAACAACTCACTATGTAGAGAAACGGTAAAATAAGAGCATGGAGTATGTTGATATATTATACATTATATATTAAACATTTTCAAGTTTTGTTCTGGCTGTAGTATAATTAAGTCAGGTTGTATTGTTGCTATGGGCTATTTGTTTGGTAGATCTATCCTTTCCTCAGAGCAACTTGTGCAGAATTTGCTGGAACGTTAATTTTATAGCAGGACACTTAGTGAAAGAGTGCCACGGGCAACAGTACAACCATAAGAGAGCTGAACCCTCAAGCTTCTGGCTTCTGAGCCAAGTTCACTCACCATTAAAATAATTTCTATTCGCAGTGCATGAAATTTCACTCATGGGAGGATGTCAAGAATATGATTAATTCCAACGGAAGCCACCACAACCAGGTAAAAAATGTGTTCAGTAATGTTCACTGTTTTGTGGCCATCTTGTCTTTTTTTTGTGGTTTCTTTTTTTGTCTTTGGGAATGCACCTAAAATTCCAGCACAGGCCTATGTGTGGTGACTGCCGTCTCGTCTGTCTTGAGCAATGCGACAAGCTCTAAAAGTGGGAGTCGAGGCGGGCTGTGAGCCTGTCGCTTCAGGCATCCGTACGATTACCATTTTCCTTACGTGATGAAAATATTGTCACAGATTATGCATTGTGACATTAAGTTTTCCATTCTAAGTCAAGATTTTTTGTTGCAGTGGCCCTCCGAACCTTACTGGTTTACAGTAAGTGCGCTACAGTACGTGTGCTGTGTTCCAACCAGTGAAACAAAGCCATTTTTGTACCAACTAAAAAAGAAAGGATATGTAATATGAAAGGAGTCACGCCCATCCGTTCGCAGTGCAAGCAACGACACGTCTCTTTTGGGGTGCGATACAGTCGGCCATTTTATGAATCCTTAAAAATGTGCAAGGATTTGGCATTCCTCGATATCCTCCAGTGTCTGACTGAAGGGACGGGCATCTGACTGAGTTCTTGCATTTCATCATTATTTGCTCATGCTCTGTTTTCAAACCGCTTCTCTTTCAACTTTGGGTGTGGCTGCTAGGACCTCTTGTGTAATTTGTGTTGCTCTAGGTGTCACGTCAGATAGAGCAGATGTCTGCATTTCCTGTTTTGCCAGCAGCTTTGACTGTTAAATCTGCAGGCAATTTTTTGGGCACCCTTTTTCAGCCGAGTGGTGAAGGGGCCAAAAATGAGCAGGTCTCTCTTATGCTGCTGATGTTTTTCACAGGTTTTGAGAGATACAAAATCGTAAAATCCCCACTTAAGTCCGAGTCCACAACAGCCCATAGAAACCAGGCTTCCCATTGAAATCTATTAGAAAAGTGTCCACCCTCCTTTACAGTAGCTGCTACTGTGTAACTCAAACAGGCAAGACAATCTGTAAAACCTCAGGATTAAAACCTTATGTTCCCTTCTTGAACTTAAAACTAGTGATGTTAGATTCAGAAGTGATGTATCAAAACAGCTTTGACATTTTCAAGCAGGAGTGAATCAAGTAGTGGAGACAGGGGTTGGTTGGCACAGGGGCTGGTTGGCACACAGCTATTTTCTGGTCCTGTGATTGCCACAGACTCAAATGTCACATCAAAGTGGTTGTTTTCTTGAACTGCAGTTATGTATTGTGTCAAAACAGTAGTCTCCAACCCTGGTCCTAGAGAGCTACAGGGTCTGCTGGTTTTCATAGTGACTCTGCACTTCATGAATCAATTAGAGCAGTTGATTACACAGTTAACTCAACTCACCTGGTGTCTTGGGTCTCAATTGGGTGCTGATTAATGTGAAAACAAAAACCAGCAGACGCTGTAGCTCTCTAGGACCAGGGTTGGAGACCACTGTGTTAAAACATCTGGAAAATTCACTACTCTGTGACAAACATTTCAGTTTTGTAGTAGCAAAAGTAAAATAAATGCCCTTCACACTAAATGTATCAGAAAACTGTGTTAGATTGAAATATTGGAAATGTATTACTTCCAGTTAGCAGAAATAAGAATCAGTTACATTTTTACATGAGATTTGAATGTCTGTGAGTTAGCTGGGTAGCATCATATCAAAGATGGGTCCCACTGTGGGAGGGTTCAGTTGACACACTGATGTCTGAAGTCAAAAATGACTGCTACGTGAATGTTCCTTTTCGTCCCAAAATTGACAAGCAGAAACAGCTCTCAAAAAAGAAAGAAAAAAAGCACTTTCAACATCCATATCCCACCTTATATGGTACAATAAAACCATAAAGAGGAGTTGCAAAAAAAAAAAAAATTATATTGAAATGTCTGGGAATGTGTATGGCAAGTGAAAGTTCACTGTAGAATGGAACTATTTCAACCTTATTGAGCAAAACAAGGTCCAATGCCCCCAACAACTGCCATATTGCAATTGCGCTACTTCGGTGTTAAGGTACCGGAGGTCTGTACACAAAATGGCAGAATACCGCTCCTAGTGCTGCTGTAGGACCTCAACATTTTCAGTAGGCATTGTGGGTAAAGCAGTGTAAACTATTACAAAGCACCTAATTTCAGCATATTCTTAATAGGTTACTATTCTGCAATTCCCTTAATTGCTGATAAAGCAAAACTTTTTTTGCTGCATCAAATATTCAGTGACTCACGAGACACTATCTGCCATCCCTACTTAAAATGGAACTCAAGTTCACAAAGTAAGGATTTGTAAAATCAACCAAAAAGGTAGTTATCAAAAAAGCAAACAAACCCAGAAACCAGTTCCATAAGCTCACGCACCAGCCATGTTATACACCAGCCTGTTTTTCAGAGCTCAAGAGCCACGCCCTTATATAGGCCCTTAACTAGGCAGTTAGCTGCAGCTGCGTGATTGGCATTTGGCTGCAGCTGTGTGATTGGCAGTTAGCCGCGGCTGTGTGATCGTCAGTTAGTCACACTGTGTCTGAGGGAGGCTGGCACTGTGCTGAAGAGGCAGTGTCGCTTATCCAGTATGTAACCAGCCTATGCAGGGTTGGTTATTTTGACAAATATTTAAATCAATGTGTCAGTTGTAACCACATGGAGATACTGTTACCTTTTACAATTTCAATAATATAAGAAAAAGGTGGAAAAAATTATTTTGGTGTCTATGACTGTGTGTGTGTCTGTGTGTGCGTGCGTGTGTGTGTGTGAATCTGTGTGTGTGCATGAGTCTATGTGTGCGTGTGTGTGTGTGTGCATGCGTGTGTGCGTGTGTGCAAGAGTGAAGACTTTAAAATAAACATGAAATTTTCTGAAGTCTCACCAGATAACTGTCTGTCTCGTCTGAAGAGTGGCGGCAGAGTGGTGTCTTCTGTGTGTCCCGATGACTGGATTCTGGGGCTGCACCAAGCCCTGCTCATCCTGCTGATCCTGGGGAAGTGGGTGCTGCCACTAGGGGGCGGCATCACCAGGGACGAGCTCTCCCAGCTTCTGCTCATCTTCGTCGGCACAGCAGCGGACATCCTGGAGTTCAGCACCGAGACGCTCTCGGACGTCAAGTGAGTCACTTCCTCTGCAGAAAGAGAGGAACTCACATTTTAGCCTAATTTAACCTGGGCAGAGAAATCTTCCTCTCTTAAATGTCACAGTGGGATATTCCTGTGCCGTGCACCTCAGCTGGTGCCGCACTGCTTGCACAGTAGCCAAGTGTTCAAGACTCACATACTCCACCCATCACTGAGGTCTAGAAAAGCACTGGAGTACGGCAGGGTGTGAGGTGTAGTGTACAACAGAAGCAGATGTGTGCCACGCCTGGCGCCCACCCTGTGTTTTTTCACCTTTTATTTCCTATATTCATTTGAGTAGGTAATCTATGGACGTTATTCTTGGAAGCCAGCGATCACCTTTAATTGCTTAACCGTGGTCAGCTGGGATCATGCTTTTTAAAAAGGCTGCGAGTTCTACCAGCGGGAGCTCTCCCTTCTCATTTCCACCAGCTTGCCTTTTTGACTCACCTGCATAGTAGCTTGCTAGCTTGTCAATTTGCCAACTCACTGCACTGCACATTCTGGCATTCCCAGCCAGTTCTTTGTTGGTAACTTTCTGTTTTTGCGTAATAAATTCTTGTTATTCCTTCACTCGGTTGTCGCGTGATTTCATGTGTCGGACCTACGATCCGGTTCGTCACATGTGTCACTGAGGTCTAGCCAAAGTCATAGAGCAAGGCAGGAAGTGAAGTACGGCAGGGTGTGAGGTAAAGCAGGATGTGAGCTATGGCAGGGTGTGAGGTATTGTGCAATAGAAGCAGATGTGTGGGGGTGTAGCCCTAGAGTCTTCATCACTTTATGTAAGGTGCCCCCTCTTATTCTTATAATATAGAAGCATAGGTATATTATTTTTGTTTGTAATATTTATATAATAAACATAATATTACATTTTTACATTACAGGCATTTAGCAGACGCTCTTATCCAGAGCGACTTACACAACTTTTTACATAGCATTTTACATTGTATCCATTTATACAGCTGGATATATACTGAAGCAATGCAGGTTAAGTACCTTGCTCAAGGGTACAACGGCAGTGTCCTTACCCGGGAATCGAACCTGCGACCTTTCGGTTACAAGCACAGTTCCTTACCCACTGTGCCACACTCCGTCCTCCGATAATATTCTCATCATAATTGTCATTATTGTGCCATTTCACAATAAGTGAAAGTCTTCACAGGACTAATTAAAACAAAGTAAGAAAATAGACGTTACATCAAGGCAATAATGATACAAGTGGAAAACCATCGGGCAAGACCAGTGCACAGTTCCCATCACAAGAAAACGAAAAACAAAAACTCCTGAAGGGCCCTCCTGCAGCCACTCTTACAGTGGGAATGCAGCAATGCAGGCTAAGTACCCTTGCTCAAGGGTACAACGGCAGTGTCTTAGCCAGGAATCGAACCTGTAACCTTCCGGTTACAGGGCCAGTTCCTTACCCATTACACTACACTGTCGCCCTCCCCGTCTGCCTGCTGTCCTGTTGAATAGAACGCTGAACCTCAGCCGCCTTCGTTTGACGTGTCACGCGTCACATGGGCGCAGCGTGACGCGGTTTAACCAAGAGCGCCATGACCCTGACTGACCCCCCTCTGCTGCTTGCGCCCCTCGCAGGGAGAACAGCCCTGAGCTGGTGTACATCATCCTCGCAGTCTGGTCATGGAGCATGCTGCAGTTCCCTCCTCACCTGGCAGGTGAGTCTGACATTCCATGTGTCAAAAATCGATTTCATCTGCCCTTCTTCTACTTCTTCTGCTTCTTCCTTCGTCTCTTCCCTTGTAAGTTCTCAGTGCTGGTTATTAATGCATTAATGAAAATATACTTATACTGTTTAAACTCACGTGTTCCTCATTACACGTGTTTTAAATTCAGTTATTCATCTTTACAGCCTTCAAAAATGTTATGTAATTTCTAAACACTAGGAGAGTCAACCATATTCATATCTTCACAGAATGTCAAATATAGACATATCTTATGGAGATAAACATAGATAACTCATATCTTCACTAGGAGAGTCAAATATATTGAGAAAATAAATTATTTGTAGTGTGCGTTTTTGTTTTAAGTCAGTGTTCTAGAACTCATTGCTTCCAATCACCAGCAGTGATTGTTACATCATCGCTAGAATGTTCAGTTTAGAACACTCTGACGGGCTGTTTGTGACCTCGCGGAGGGTTTGAACTCCGGTGTGTGCGTGTGCTCCTCAGTGGTGAGCCCAGATGAGGACGCTGGGGACGCCAGCGACTCGCTGCTCTCCAGGCGCAGCACGGACATTTGGGTCATCATGGAGAGCCTCTTCATCCAGGACGGGCCCTTCCTCGTGGTGCGGCTCCTGGTCCTCATCCACTACCAGCTCTTCCACCTGATGCTCCTCTTCTTCACCTTCAAGAACTTCCTGGTGGTCATACTGAATTTGTACCGGCTGGCTGTTATATGCTACGATTACAGGAAGGGATCCAAAAATTATAGTTATTAGCTTGGTCCCACACTCTCCATCGCAAATTAAATTTGAAACCCATACCACAGATCAGACTTTCAAATGAAAGTAACTTATTAAGGCTCCTCCCTGTTTCCCTCACAGTATAGACCTGATACCTACTTTCATGAACAAGGTTGACCAATTAAAAATAAAAAAGGTGAAATCATCTAAATGATTTCTGCATGATAAATAATTCTAAGTGATAATGATGTTTCTTGAGTCCTTGTAGATGCAACAATTTGCAAAAGTTTTGAGTAGAAAAAAAAAGATTGTTAGTTGAATCAACTCATTTTTAATGATTCTTTAGGTTGGTATGTCAATGAATATCAACATGAATATTTAAGTGGATTCAAGATAAAAGACAAATCATCCGAAAATGTGCTGTAAATCGACAATTCCTGGGGATAGCCACACTGAAAAAATGAACTTATACCAGGGACACTCAAATCTGCTCCCCAAGGTCAGTAGTACTACTGGTTTTTTCTCTTCTGTGTGATATTGCATTATAGGCATTTAGCAGACGCTCTTATCCAGAGTGACGTGCACAACCTTTTGCACAGCATTTACATTGCATCCATTTGTACAGCTGGATGTATACTGAAGCAATGCAGGTTAAGTAGTGCCTAGCTCAAGGGTACAACGGCAGTGTCCTACTCGAGAACCAAACCCAGTATAATGGGTAAGGCCAGTTCCTCCTCCCTGGGGGGCATGTTTGACTAACCCCAGCTTACACACACATTTATCCAAGCTTTTGGGATCTGCTTCGGTGGTTTTTTTTTTGTTTTGTTGTGATACTGTGTTAACCACCCAAACCTCATACTTGCCTAATCGTCCAAGTACTTGAAAGAGTTTGAATAACACTGTATACGTACGTGTGTAACTGAAGTGGAAGTTTTATTTCCCTGGAGTGGTGTCACACGCTGTACATTCAGCTGCTGCACGAGCAGTGTGTTGAGTCGTGACGCACATATTTTGCCAGATGGGGGCGCTCTATACTGCTTAGTAGTGAATGTTTTTATATGTGAAATCCTGCACTGCTGACCGCAAAGAGGATTGTTTCTATGTAAGTGTCGAATGGGCGTAAGATTCTTATTTTGTCTATGGGCTGATGCAACGCTGTAACTGTTGCTATTGCCGTTGCCACTGCAGTAATACTGTAATGGGTGTTAAAATGTCATTTAATACCCTGTGGATCTAACAGCTTTGCTAAAATCTCTAACATCTCTGCTGTTGTGCTTTACCGCTTTGTAATTTTACATACTGAATATATTCTGCTCGAGTAAATCACTAAGTAAGCAACTGTTAGCATTTTTAGGGTGATAAACATTTTTTTGTGCTGTGCTGTTAATATGACAGTTTGTTGCTTTACAATAAAACTATGGAAATGTCTAATTCTGTCTTGTAAATTATATTTCATTTCTGCTGATGAACGACTGTACAGAGGCTAAACCCTCTGGTTGTGAGACGGCTTGGTTGAAGGCAGTGGTTCTCAAGCCTTTGAACGATATGAACCATACGTTCCAGCCAGAATGTCATTTGGACCATTGGACACCCCTGATTTAGATGGATTATTAGGCTGGTTTAAGAATGGTTCTCTCATTTCATTGAGGAACTGAATAAAAATGTCAGCATACGGAGGTTTGCATGTGCGCCTGGCCTTTTGTGTTCGTAGGACATTATCTTTCTGCCCTGCGTCTCACCTGCAGACTGCAGCCTGTTGAAGGAGCACCCGGTGATTATTTTTATTTGGGCAGTGCTCAGATTCATAGGAAGAAAGATGTCAGGCTTCGCACCAGAACAGCAGATCAGTTTGCAAGACAAACCTGGAAGAAGAGAATAATCTGCAGGAGGTGGCTGTCACTAGGGGCTTTTTTTTTTTTTTGAAAGAGGAGAAAATAATCGCTGGGAAGATAGTTAAACTAGCTTTTAAAAAAAAAATCAAGGCTCCCTGGTGTAATTGTTAGAGCAGAAGTGTCTGCATATACAGGCTGTCAGAACTCTCCTTTCTAATCACTGTACCTGTATTCAGAGGCTTTCTGAATGCCAGTGTTTGTATCGATTCAACTGCCTCGACCATAACAGAACTTAAATTTGATTCACAGGTTCTCCTCAGACACCCTATCGCAGAGCCACCTGCAGCACCAGTTCCAGCACAAAACCCCTAACAGCTGCATTCTTCGAACTTTGAGGGAAAAGGTCATTAAAAAAAATCTATTAATATGGCTTTGCACAGGTGTTAATTGAACCATACAGAGAGAACACGCCTGTGTGCTGCAGGTTAGCCAATGGAACAGACCGTGCTAATTGCACATTTCCCTTATTGGGACTATCGTAGTTTCACATTGCTCTTGCGCATTGTCGCCCCCTGCTGGTGGTATATCTGTGCTCATTGAGAATCTGGCCTTAGTTTTTTTTTTTTTTTTTTTGCTTCTTCCTCTCTTTGAGCTCCGTAATGCAAATTGATGCAATAACAGTGAAATTGAACTGACCTGAAATTTGGACAAGAACTGACTGGCGACCTGTTATAAATGGTAGACCTGTGCCTTACTGTGACATGGGGCTTTGACAAAATTCAGGTCACAGGATGTGGACATGTTTGCAATGAACCATTCTTACTTCATAATGCCACAGTGACTCACGGAATACTCACTGGTTACACATTTAGGCCACTTTTGTTTTAGAGACTTTGATACAAGGTAGAATGCAGTTTTTTTTCCATCTGGAATTCTCTGCAAAATACTGCTTTTTTTCCTTCTACAGAGCAATTACGTGATGATGGAGGGGTTTGAACCAACTTAGACAGCTGCAGGGTTTAAACAATTAGAGCATACTTTACAGAGAGCTGGATGAAAACTTGGATGTACAAGGTTTTTCATGAATATTGAACACTAAAGATTTGTAAGGCGAGTACCCACTTGGCATTGCTGTACATTGCACAGTATGTTTGATTTAATGACTTCTGAGTCCTCGGGACAGTGTTATCTACGGCTTTATTAAACCTTGATTCTCTGGTGTATTAAAACTTGAATTTCCCTGCCTATGAATCGCAGATGAATTCATCCAAGTTCATCCATGAAATTATGGTAATTAGAGAGGTGCCCTTATTAAAGTAACCCTCGTTTGAGAACAAATTCTTTTCCCCGTTATTTTATACTTGGACGAGTGAAGAATAGCCCGCACTGTGTGAATGTTAACTGTGAGAAATTGCTATTGATCGCTTATGTTCTGGGTGTGTAATGGCTGGAGTACAATAACCCTCGAGGGACACTTGACAAGCCTCCGCTTCTCTCTGGAGAAGATGCCGTGTGATGCGCTACTACTGCAGTTTTTTTGTTTTGTGTAGTCAACTGTGAAAACATGTGAGAAAACAAACCTCTCCTACCATTCAGCTCCTCACCGCAACACAACTTCTGAATTGTTAGGGTTGAGAGCGGGACTCACAAACTGCCAAAGTTTCCTGTGGAACTCCAAACTCATCAGGCTTCGCTCTGGAACTCCTGAAACGTCAAGGCGTGCTGTACATCTCCTGTGCTGCCATGCCCCTGAGGAGAAAGGGATTTGAGTGAAAGAAGAGGAGAGAAAACGGAACGGAGGAGGATGACTGGTGTGGGAGGGATACAAGTTGATAAAAAGAGTAGTTTCTGTAGCGCTGAAACTTTCACATTCACTCTCAACACACAGGCATGCATACACATACACACATTGTCACGCCCACTCTGTGCAATCACACAGATGCACACAGTCACACAATCTATCACACACCTTCACAAAAGCCACCCTTCCTCTGGCCAACATGCATGTGCACTCACACACACAAGTCCACTGGGAATACACTGCACATCTGCACAGAGACAAATACCTCTTTTAAAATTCTTGTTATAAAAATTCCCTACGCAGATTTGTGAGTGTGTGTGTGTGCGTGTGCTAGCACAGAGGGTAAAAGTTTTAATTTCATTCCAAAGAACCTCTTGAAATTTGGGGCATGCTTTATAATGAATGAGAACCACAAACTCTTCCCACAGAAATAGATCAAAGAAAGAGTGAGCAGGCAGTGTCAGAAATATAGCAGGATCACTGAGAAATTAATCCAGAGCCCTTCACGACAGAGCCGCCCAATTAAAGAGACAGCGCTCATATCTCAGTGCGTTGCATCTTTTCATTGCCTAGTGAATATGTGGAGTGCATTAACCACTGATTCTGCTCGTTTAAAGAAAAAAAAAAACTTCAACCTAAAATCCATATTAATGTGACAGTAAATAGATCTGTTCACTGATAATATATTTCTCTCCACTGAAATATAAGCAGGTAGATATGGTTGTTGGATACGGGAGAAGACATCAGTGTATTGTTCCTCGTTTATAAATGCAATACACTGTGATTGAACGCAATACTGTGTGACACCTTTCTGGGATAGTCACTGTATCCTGTGGTGAAGGAGCAAGATAAACTCAAGCGAAAGGGTTGGTAGTTAACTTTTTAGTGGCCCCTTTCAGGAAACCAGACAAAAATTCACAATACGAGAGCAGAACACAACTGGCGATGCGCGCAATGTGAAATAATAAAAAGGAACCAGAAGGGCACAACAAAGCACTCCTGTAGCAGCCAACCAACAAAACCGCTCTCCTCTTAGGGGCGGGAGCAGGGCCTTTTATGGAGTGATTTGGCAAAGGGCAACAGCTGTCCCGTCCGGTCGTGGGGCCAGCGCTGTCCATGGTCCTGCAGCACTCCTACAGCTGATACCCTGGCTGTGAGTGGGGCTGGTGCTGTCCATGGTCCTGCAGCTCTTCCAGGTTCACTGAAACACCTGAGGTGCTGAAGGGACAAACCAACAGAAGGGAGGAGGGAGGGGGGAGGGGCAGGAGCCTATCCCAACGTGCATTGGGTGAGAGGCAGGAATACATCCTGGACAGGTCACCAATCACTCATACCAACAGCTAATTTAGAGACTCCAGTGAGCCTAACCTAGATGTCTTTGGAGTGTGGAAGGAAACCAGAGTACCCAGAGGAAACCCACGAGAACTCCATTCGAACTCGGGACCTTACTGTGATAGTCCTACCCCACTGCACCACCACACCGCCCGCCTCTACACGTGTCCACATAATTATCCCTTACAGCCCCCCTGGGCTGCCACTGCCAAGTAGAACATAGCACTTGGTTGGCCTACCTGGTTAGTTAAAGGGGGGAAAAAGATCATTGTTCTCCGCAGAAAAAACAAAATGATTGGTCCAAATACATGTGTCCATGAGAGCATTTTATAGAGCTGCCATTTTGTTTTTTTTTTGTTTGCCTTGCTTTCCCGTCACTAGGGAAACCCACAACCTCAGTCACACTGAATATCAGCCCCACGTCAGATCGTGTCACAGCTCGGGCACTCAAAAAATATTCTCATTTGGTCTCCGGTTCCTTCCAGTTGAGGCCAGAACGTAAATCACTAGAAATGAAAACGACATCGGTCATGGATTACATCCCGTTTTGGAAAAAAAACACAAGAGTACAGCGCTGACTAAGATCAAGACAGAGAAGGAATTCATCTGTCAGCACCACCAGCTGTCAATCGCCTCCTTCAAAGACTTTCAACCCTCCTGTGAGGGAGGGAGTAACAGTGATTTTCAACCTTTCAAGCTTCCTGGCTCCTTCCATTGTATAAGCTTTTCAGATTATTTGCTTAGCAGACTGGAAGCAAATGAGAAGGCATTGGCCTTGTCAATCAGTCCTGTTAGAAGAGGAGGATCTCAAATGCTCAAGAATGTCTTCTGAAAGGGAGAAGTTTGAGGTCATTTTTCCAATTGATGCAATAAGAAGAAAGCAGGCCTTTATTTTGTAATGTGCAGCATGTAAACTTGAACTAAATTAGTTACGTAAGATCTGGACATATTTCTTGGATATTTGGTTTGACATGTGGTCTACCCATGCACATATTCCTTTCCAATGTCAATTTTAGATTCAGGAGCCAAAATCTAAAACTTCATAATCAAGTTTATATACTCATTTTCTGTATCATTTAAAAAGCTTGCTTATACATTATAAAACATGCAAAATGCACAAAGCAGGAAGTGAAAAGCACATCATAAGGTCACGTAAGGTAAGAAAAATGAGAATTTGAGTAATGAGCAAGAGCAGCATTCTAACTAATGAGGGCAAAATTGGCCTTTTGGGAAGAATTCCTACTTTAAAATTCAGTTTGTGTGACATGGTTTGCACTGATTTTGCTGAAAAGTAAAGTATAGCTATATGAATTATTGTACATTAATAATAAATTGAACTACAGTGAGACATTGCGGTTAAAGATCAAGGCCTATTACAAAGATTTAAAGCACAATTCCAGTGTGGCATCAATCAATAATGTGTGAGAAACTATGCAAAATACCCCATTAAAATAAAATAAAAATAAGATCTTCTGAGGGAATTAGTAATGAATCCTTTTAGATCAAACAGATGCTTGCAATTGTATAAGACAGTCATATCTGTGACAAACTCTCGGAGCAAACTCTAGCTAATGCAGTTCCTAAGTAGATATGTCTTTCTTTGGACCAAACCATTCTAAATAATTCAAGATGCCTGAAAGCTCCTATTGCAAAGAAATTCCAAAGAAACAGGTAACAATGCTCCATTACTTCTCATGTCGTTATCATAATTGTACTTAAACAGAACCAAAAGGTAAGTGACTAGAACCACAGTGTGTGGAGAGTCAAATGCAAACAAATAGTGGCTAGATTAAACAGAAACCCAAACATAACTTAACACTCACATTCCCTAAAGTGATTACTTAACACTCATGGGATTCCATTATCAAAGTAACTAATTTCAGTAGAGCCATTCCACACCCAATGAAAACATGTGAAGAATTTTAACAGAGACGGGAATTTCAGTTCTTGAATTTGAGCTGCGCAAATTCAACCAGTCTCCAGCTGAATTTATAAATTTCAGCACTGGACAGATTGTCCTGTTAGTAAGATACTTTCAAATGGCCACTTGGCTGCCTTTTGAAGAAAATCTATAAAGCCAAATAGGAAAAAGTGAACAAGATCTGCGCTGTCTCTCTAATCTCTGGGGTGGATTAGTCCAAATCTCAGGGACAGCTAAGCTATCAAACAAACAAACCTTCAAGCACAACCGCAAGAATGAATTTCAACCGGATTTATGTGGGTTTGGTTTGTTTTTTTAATAACACTAAGATAAAGGGTATTTGAACACACACAATAACAAAACGGACATCTGATGCGTACGAGCATTCATAACCTGTACAGTTTCCACACACGGTCGGCTCTGTATCCTCAGTGCACAGCGTTACACACAGGGCACCTGTCGCTCAGCACAGTAATATCCAAACAGGCTGAGATAAGGCTGTTTCACAGACAGAAAAGAATACAGAGTAAATGTATAGGCCCGTATACATTTACTCTGTATTAAAGGCCCGTTTTAGCAAGGCCTGTTTTAGGCCCGTTTCAGCAAGAGCTGTTCCCACAGCCATAAGAGTTCTGAACAAGCAACCTCCGCTCAAGTGACAGGAAACCCAGTCTGGGGTGTGTAGAACGTTAAGTCATGCCTTTGTCTCCGTTGTGTGACCCCCTGTAAGTAAGTGTTCTTTAAATCCTGTATTTTTTTTTTTCTGTACGTCTTACCTGTTGTGTTATGTAAGCACCTAATGTGAAAAAGAATTTCCTCCTTGAGGACGAGATAAACAATCTATCTATAGTCTAGGTATAACCAACCCCCTAAAGCCGGGAAGGTGGAGACGTGGGGCTCCAACAGAAACGCCAAGTCAAGCCGCTGATTTTTAGTGCGCTTACGCCCCCTTGTTCCACTCTCCGGCGTGACTAATATTATTTTGACAGGGTTCCACGGTTACCTTTTCCTTCTCTCTCAAACTGTAAACAAGAGGCACGTTTTTTTGCGGTAACCACAGGCACCGTAGCGGCATATTGGACAAATCGGCGAGAAGCCAGCGAGGCGAGAGGAAGTGGGGCTCTGGCGCCTTCCTGAAGCTTTAAAGCTGAGGACCCGCTCCGACCCTGCCTGATGGTCCTTTTCTCACCTGTGTCACGGTTGCGGGCCTGCAGGTGGTTCCACAACCCAACCCCCCCCCCCCCCGTTTCCAGGCCAACGCCCAGTACACACACCGCCACCCTTAAAAAGGACTTTCAAATAAAAACTTACCACCGACATCCGACATCAATTCCATTTCACGTCAGCCAGTCCGGGAAATGAATGAGAATTCAGTTCATTGGTTGCAAAAAAAAAAAGTGGCCAATATTGCTATGAGATTTTTCCCCCCCGAAATTAATTAAATGAATTCTGGTTAATCTCCTGGATTGAAATGGATCCGACCCACAACTCCAGGGCTCCTGCCATCTGCTAATCACATAAGCAGTGGTGGCAGGGGTAAGTATCCTCAACTTCAAGGGTAAAGCACAGGCCCCCTTATTCTCGAACAACACCCCCCCCCGCACCCCCCCAAGAAAAAAAAAAAACAAAACTGGGGAAACAGGAAGAACACCTTAATCTTAATTTTGCCATAATTTCAATGATGTAGCAGAGTGCAAGCCAGCCTTTTTTAATCACTAGAATCCCACTTTGAACAAAGGTATGAACTGTGTTAGCCATGGAACGTTAGCGCCATGCTCCACCCAGTTCTATATAGCGAAGCCCAGTACAGTAAGGGACGGAGTTACTGGACTTTACTCCGGAGACCACGCTGCAGACAGCAGAACCATTCAACAGCAGCGTGGGATCATCACAACCGCTCACGTCTGCAAAGGAAACGCACAGAGGTATTCCTGCTTGCAGAGGTACTCCAGAAATGAAACACTGATAGATGGGTACTGGAAAGGACTTGTAGCTTAATGAAGAGGTGTTCATAATAATAATAATAATAATAATAATAATATCCTTGCATTTATATAGCACCTTTCCGACTGCTTTACAGTCAGGGGGAACCCACCTCACCCACCAATGTGTAGCACCCACAGTGACCAGTCTCGCCTGAAACTGCCGGACGTAGACGACACTTCACATCCACACAACTCACTGAAATGTTTCACGCGGTCAATCGGTCTGCCCTGAACACAACGTGGGTTTCAAAGGACAGGAGAAGCCTCCTTTAGAAAAACACTGTGCACCATTTATTAAACATGGACATTGAAATGGCCAGCATCATGCACACGGCTCGGCTGTCTAAATGTAGTGTTAACATTACTGCAACACCCTTTTCCCTGCGGTTTCCTCTTATATTTTTTTATTATCTTTGAATAAAAAACAAAAAAAAAACAAAAACAAAAAATTAAAAAAAAAACATTGACAATTACATAGGACGCTGTTTTCTGCATATTTTCAACAGAATACACAGTGAAGGAATGGCAAATGCTCAGATGTCAAAGTCTATTCATAATAAACAGGACTGCGCAGCCCTGGCATGCAGTTCCCACTGCGCAGACGCCAGGTCATGTGACACAGCCCGCGAGAACAGCACGAGAAGCATTCACAGTAGGGACGGGGGAGGGGAAAGAGGGGGCGGGGCCGGGCACTGGTGGAGAAGGGGAGGGGCTTTGGAGCAGGTGGACAGGAAGCTGAGGAGGAAGAGGAGGAAGATACAGAAAAACAGACGAAAGCACTGGCCTTGGTTTACACAGGAGATGGAGCAGCGTGTTTATCTCTCACCCAGCCTCTCCTGCACCTCCCCACCCATCCCATCTCCTGATTGCTTTACTCTTTTATCCATTGTCTTTTTGACACAGACGGGTATATACATAACAGCTATGGAACCTCTTTCCACTGGGCAACACTGTCAACACCTGGTGGATGTACAGGGGAAAAACAAAGAAAGATTGGTCAGGAGAACGCTAGCTAGAATCGGTGGCATTAAACATGATGCAAATGTTCTATTGCCGTTTGGGGGAAAAAAGGTCTTTCTTTAAGTTCATAATATTCAAGTTTTGTCCTCGTTTGTTTTTTTTTTGTTTAAATTTCCTCTGGTGCAATTTCAGTTTTTTGTAATCTGTACGTGTTGCTCTTCGTCGAAAAGGTCAGTTCTCGGCGTCCGAGTCAGTCGTGTCCGAATATCGGTAATGATCCGGCTCGTTGTCGCTCACGTCCGGGGTGATGGAGGCCGAGGTGCTGGCGTCCGAGTTGGACAGCTCCTCCACCGTTTTCGTGAAGAACAGCTTAACCTGACGGGACAGAAGGGCACATTGTAGAAGCGTAGAGAACAGCAGCGCGACAGCAGGTCAAACTCAAAACGGCACGTCTTACTCCAGTGTTCCTGTCAGGGGTCACACTGGGCCAGTGTGGCAGGCTATGTCAGGGGTCACACTAGGCCAGTGTGGCAGGCTATGTCAGGGGTCACACTGGGCCAGTGTGGCAGGCTATGTCAGGGGTCACACTGGGCCAGTGTGGCAGGCTATGTCAGGGGTCACACTGGGCCAGTGTGGCAGGCTATGTCAGGGGTCACACTAGGCCAGTGTGGCAGGCTATGTCAGGGTCACACTGGGCCAGTGTGGCAGGCTATGTCAGGGGTCACACTGGGCCAGTGTGGCAGGCTATGTCAGGGGTCACACTGGGCCAGTGTGGCAGGCTATGTCAGGGGTCACACTGGGCCAGTGTGGCAGGCTATGTCAGGGGTCACACTGGGCCAGTGTGGCAGGCTATGTCAGGGTCACACTGGGCCAGTGTGGCAGGCTATGTCAGGGGTCACACTGGGCCAGTGTGGCAGGCTATGTCAGGGGTCACACTGGGCCAGTGTGGCAGGCTATGTCAGGGGTCACACTAGGCCAGTGTGGCAGGCTATGTCAGGGGTACACTGGGCCATGTGGCAGGCTATGTCAGGGGTCACACTGGGCCAGTGTGGCAGGCTATGTCAGGGGTCACGCTGGGCCAGTGTGGCAGGGTATGCTAGTCTAAATGTGAAGCACGAACGCCAGTTAAAAAGTAATTTACTATGTCGAGCGCAAGAAAATGTAATGACTTCATACGCTTCTCATTAATCTCAAAAGGAGGAGTGGTCTGTACATTACATTACAGGCATTTAGCAGACGCTCTTATTCAGAGCAACTAAGGCTTTTTTGTTTAGCATTTATACAGCTGGATATATAGTGAAGCAATGCAGGATAAGTACCTAGCTCAGGGGTACAACGGCAGTGTCCTACTGGGGAATCGAACCTGCGACCTTTAGGTTACAAGACATTATACTACACTGCCGCCTGTACAGGAGGGAATCCAGATTCTTTTCTGAACGACGCAGCAAAAGTCTGGACTGGCAGAGAAATTCTGAAACGTGCATTCTGTTAACACTAATATAATGGCTCCATGTGACTGTTTTGGCCTCTGCAGTTATCTGCTAATCTCAGTTTTAAAAGCCACCTACCGCTGAGTGCAAATAACTTTTGAAATATAATACAACACTCTTCATCAGTGGTAACCAACCCTGTTCCCAGAGCTCTACCATCCTGCAGGTTTTTTTCATTTATAATTTGGCACACCTGACTCCACTAATTATCAGATCTCTAGCTGTTGAATGCGGTGGCCTATGTTAGGGTTGCAGTGAAAACCTACAGGATGGTAGATCTCCAGGAACAGGGTTGCTCAGCCCTGCTCTAGCTGTTTAATAAGATGTGGCTTTGTTAGGGTTGGAGTGAAAAACCTACAGGATGGTAGATCTCCAGGAAGAACTGGTTACCACTACTCTACATACTGATACTACAACTGAAGAGCCTTTGAGCAATGCAGAGTGCAAGTGCAGAACTACTGCTGCAATACTCCTTTACAAGGCAGGGGGCGCTGATGCCCAAGATTAATAACCCAGATTTGGATTTTGTGCATAACTGCCAAACAAACAGTATGTGTGTCCACAGCGAGTCTGCACCGTGACACCAAAAGAGTCAGGGGACAAAGGCTTGTGACCAAGCCCGCCGCTTTGGCGAGGTGAACGCGGAGTAAGATTTAAAATGGCGCCCGCGTTCCAGCCCCTCGGGACGGCAGACCCACCTTGAAGTTTGGGGAGAAGTATCTGTTGGCTTTGTCCTTGTTCGCTTTGTCCAGGTCGTTCTTGGTGAGCGACAGGACGAGGTAATCCCTGTCGTCCGCTCGCTCGAGGGGAGGAAGCAGCCCCTCCATCTCCCTCAGCAAGCTCCCGTTCTCCATCCTCTCAAAGTTCTCCTCAGGCCCAGGGATAAAGAAGGTGTTCACCCAGAAGTGGAACATCTTATCCTGACAGAAAAAAATTAACGAGGTGATCTTCGGGAAAAGTTACACCATCACACAATCACAGGAAAAAACAAAAAAATAAAACACTATATTGCCAATACTAAAGTCCTAGTGTTTTAAATATTACATGAGTGCATTTCCATAAATATTTGTTGATTACGTTACTCTTCATCTCTTAAAATGCTATGATTGACATGAGTGACTGGACAGGTTGAAGATGACTCAGCATTCCAAATTGGGAGGAGAAGTTTTTTTTCCCTTTTGTGAAATAGAGGGAAGCAAACAGGTTTGTGAAATATAATAATCAAGTGAAAGCACAAATACTTCCAAAAAAAATTAAAAAATAAAAACTTTAACACACAAACCAAAAATATTTTTTGTTTGACGGTCTTGGTAGAGGCAGGACAAGTGAGATCACAGAACCACTACTTCATAGAAACTACAGGCGCTCTTATTTCAGTTTCATACTCAGGACTTTTCAAAATGAAATAAAATGGTTTGATCTCAAGTTGAACTCAAGAAACCCAAACAGCTCTCAAAAAGGAAAGTGGAGCATACAGTGGAGTCAGCCGTTGTAGCCGAGCCTTACACTGATGTGCGGTTAATTGACACCATTACTCCTGAAATAAACACGCTAGCCATACATTCTCAGCGACATTTCTGAAGCATCACAAAATAGACTTGACAGTGTGGGCTGTTATATTATTTTCTGTTTGCTCACGTAATTGAACTGCATGGAAAAAGCCTGATCCAATGAAAATGTGAAAAAGTAGTGTGACCTCACGCGGCATTTATGAAGCGGAATAGCACTGCTGTCGCACGGTTTGAAATGAAATATGACCGTGTGCACTGTCGATGGACCTCCCCAACTACTGGACTCTTATTTTGACAGCGAGGGGTGATGTGACCTCCTGTAGTGGACTCCCACAATGCTCCACTACACTCCCACCTCATCTCCTGTACCAGCCCTGAGAGCAGAACCTGAGTCACTGGCACCAGAGAGGGGGGAGTCCGCTAGAGGAGCTGATGTCACCCCCTAGGTGTCAGAATAAGAGTCCATTAATGGAGGCAGGTCTGCTGCATGTTTTGGTGGATTTCGGGTAATAGCTGAAGACAGGCTCCTGCTTTTATTTTGAAAACTGCGTATTAATTTGCCATTAATGTGAGACAGAGCAGCTGAAGCAATGCGTGCAGTGTGCATAACTATTGCATACGTGCACTGGCCTTGAAGGAGAGGACTTCAACTAATGTGCTCATCTACTGTACCAAAAAAAATAAATGAATAAAAATACTGTTGTAAAACTTGTGATGGACAACCATGGGCATTAGATGCTTAAGTGTACATTTGCATTAAAAGGATAGCATATGTAATACGGAACTAGCACCAGAAAAAAAATCATGTGCTGCAGTGACTTCTGAACCTTGGGGGGGGGGGGGGTCAAGAAGAGCATAATTAGCCAACTTTAATTAGAATGAATGAGGAAGCAGCCAAGTTAAAGACTGATCTAAATGAGAAGAACTCGATTTAATTTTGGATGTCGATCTAAATGCAGCATGCACAAACAACTGAGCGCAGGTGCTGCTAAAATTCACTCACAACGGACAGAGTTTGGGAATGTCAAGAATCGCTGTTCTCCTGGACCAAGTCCGACAAGGGTCCAGGAGAACGAGGAAAACGATTTTGTGATGAGTGCCAGCAAAATACATTCAGAATTTGCAGATTGGCACAATTCATTTCAAGCCATTTGGGAAAGAAGCACTAAAATGTATTTGGAGCCAGTTAATGCACAGCTGTGGAAAGAATCATGGTTTCACTTGGCAGAGTGTAGGTTGGTTGATAGATCGGTTCTACTTGGAAAAAAGACAGCAGTTTGGTGAGCAAGGACTACATAATCTGCTCCTGCAGCAAACAGCTAGAAGACTGGGTAATATTTAATTATTATTATTCACCTATTAAAATCTATTGTTATTATGCAGATTTTCCACTGGCCAGCTCAATGCCACATCCATGTCCACCCCGTGTGTTAAATATTTTAAACGGGTAAAACAAATCAGCGGTTAGGGTTTTGTGTCAACGCAAAAAAAGGGCCAGGCATAGCTGCTCCGCCTGCACATCGACAAACTGCAGTTACCGTTCCACCCAATAACGCTGGCGAGGCTGTATCGGTGTAATTTCATTGGCTCTTGCAGTCACCATTTAGTGGCAGTGCAAAATATGCAGGATTCACATTTTTGGAAGGGTAAGAGGACTCCTACCGACCAGCCATATTATGATGTCACCTTCTACCGGCAGAACAGTGCATGAGCTTCCTTCAACTGACTCCCACCCCCTGATCACATGACCAGATCACACTGCCACAGCATTTGCTTATAAATGAATAAATACATTTTCTGGATAAATAATTTATCCAAACAATGGAATCTTTGTAATGTAATATATTTTTTAATGTGCCAACCAAAATAAACCAAATGAAAGAAATTAAAATCAAAAAGGTAAATTTCATCAGAATTTCATGCATTTATTTTTTTAAAGTACCTTTTTCATCATTTTGTTTTGCTTGTGAAAGAACTCCACTTTGATGTCCCCGCACACGGGCAGGGGCTGCGGGAACTCGAAGAAGAGGTACTTGTCTTCGCGCCGGGTGTACATGGGGTTGGAGGTGTGGATCTTCACCTTCAGCTGGTACACCACAAACTGCGGATCTGCGCGGGAACAAGAGCGGCCGTTTCGTGACACAGGAAGTAGACTCAAATCTTTTTTTCTTTTTTTTTTTTTACAGTTTGATTTTTTTTAAACCTGTCCTTTCCATTTGTAAAAAGAACAGAAGAGGAAGTGAGAGGAAAAAAAAGAGAGCAGAATGCGAGAAGTGTAGCGAGACCACAAACCGCCAACAGACAAATCAAGTACAGGCTGCCAGCTGCGCCATCCCTTACACTGAAATACAGCACAGCGCACTAAAATACAGCACATCACTACAGCACAGCGCACTGAAATACAGCACACTGAAATACAGCACATCACTACAGCACAGCACACTATACAGTTGATTAAACACGTCCTTTCCAGTAAAAGAACAAAAGAGAAGCAGAGAAAAAAAGCACAGAATACAGAATGTACAGACAGCACACAAACCAACAGACAAATCAAATACAGCGCACAGCTACGCACACATCCCACACTGAAATACAGCACACACAGCCGCACTAAATACAGCACATCACTACAGCACAGCGCACTGAAATACAGCACACTGAAATACAGCACATCACTACAGCACAGCACACTAAAATACAGCACATCACTACAGCACAGCACACTAAAATACAACACAACGCACTAAAATACAGCACACTAAAATACAGCACATTGAAATACAGCACATCACTACAGCACAGCACACTGAAATACAGCACATCACTACAGCACAGCGCACTGAAATACAGCACATCACTACAGCACAGCACACTGAAATGCAGCACATCACTACAGCACAGCACACTGAAATGCAGCACAGACTGTGGACACAGCACACTGAAATGCAGCACAGACTGTGGACACAGCACAATGCTGTGTGGACTGTGGACTACACACTCCCCTGCACAGTACTGAAACCTTAAGTAAGAGGAACGAATATTAAAAGGTACGAAAGGAAACTACCTTTCCTGCAGGCTGGTGTTTAAATACGGTATAACCATAAGATCACGGGAGATTAAAGAGATACGAGTCCTGTCCAGCCTGAGATTCAGACATATGTAGTCATCTATGAAGCATACAGACATATGGAATGTATACATTTACACACAACTCACAAAAACTAGCGAGATATTTAGGTCCGATGACATCAACATACACGTTGTGATCGTGCCACGCGATTCAGTTGCAAACTGCAAAATGAGGAAGAACAACTTGAGCCTGGCATCAAATGAAAAAACCTGTGGTTCTCACAGCTCGGCCTAAAAAGAATCAAAGCCAAAAATAAATAAAAAAAATTCTTAAATTAATACTTGGTGTGCGAGTGTGTGTGTGTGTGTGTGTGTGTGGCGCGCGCACGCGCTTAGCTGCCTAGCGCTTAATAACTCCAGTATTTCAAAATGTCTCTGTACCCTGTGTGTGTGTGTGTGTGTGTGTGTGACTGCAGGGTCACCCTGTGACCAGTCTCCCTGCAGAAGAGACCTACTCACACTAATGTTCCAATGCGCACACAACGCAGAAAGAGCAGCACAAACCAACAGAACTACAACAGGCAAGCTCCACCTCTGAAAATAGATCAACAAGCACAACATACAGCGTGTGGAAGTGAAAATGGAAAACTCACAACAGGGCCCCAGGGAGATCAGATGGTTGTGCACAGAAAAGTACAGTAAGAGTCAGACGTAGGAGCCACCCTTACACAAGACACAGAGCTCACTCATAAACTTTCTGTGCTTCTCAGCCAGTCAGCCCGGCACTCCGGGAAAACCCGAATCGGCAAGAAGGAGAGCAGAGAACCAGAAAAGGACAGCACAGTGAGGCCCACGAGAAGGCGGATGGGAAATTCAACAGAAACGTTAGCGTTAGCTTCAGCCTCGCCAGAGAGGGACTGAGCGCGTGCGGCAGACCGGCAGCCGAGCTTCGCGGCACAGAGGAACGGGTCGGCTGCGTGACCCAGCGAAAAGCCACGAGCACCGCGTAGAGCAGCGGGGGGCGCGGCAGGCACTCACTGCACGTCCCGCCGCTGAACATGGGGACCGTCTCGAACATCATTTTGTGGAAAAGCAACGCCACCGGCTTGTAGTCCAGCTGGTTCTTGAGCAGGAAGCTGTAGTACAGCACGTATCGCCTCTGGCTGGGAATGGTCACGCCCTGTGGAGCAAACCCAGACACGTCATTGGATAACAGGAACCGGGTCGTCCCACGCCGCAATCGACGCCATTCAGATCCAAAAAGGACAAAGCACTACATGCACTGATGGCAGTGAAGTCAAGGCGGAAGGAGACATTTGAATTTAATGTTAAAAACTAAAAATAAATGCATACCACATTGAACTTGGTTACCATGCTTTTTTTTCTTTCTTTGTTAATCAGCCTTACAGCAAACCATTTCCTATAAATCTGAGCCAAAGTCTACAGTATATCAGAGACAAGCAGTCTACACTATGCTCAATACAGGGATGTGGCAAAGGAATGGAAACTTTTGTAGGGAGAGCATGTTCTCGTGCTTTGTACTCATTTAAACCAATGCTCAAGTGTTAGACATAAGTTCATCCATTCTTACCTTTAAACAAAAACGACATTTTGCCCAATATGTAATGTCCTCTTAACATAAAACAAACAACCTTAATAAAAGGTATTCGATACTGGCGGACACCATCAGGTACAACTAAACTGAACGCAAGGCGTAATATTAGCAAAGTGAGCTGGCAAAACTAAAGTTGGTTATGCAGGAGCCAGCGGCTCACCTTCTTATCCGTGGTCCTGACTTCGCCGTAGAAGTCGAGCGCGTCCTGCGCTGTGGGAAACTTCCCGCGGTGGAGCAGGTAGGCGCAGATCATGACGCCGGTCCGCCCCTTGCCCGCCTTGCAGTGGATGGCGGCCACGTGATTGGTGTCCTCGCTGAGCCAGTGATCCAGGTCTTCACAGAAGGGCTTGATCAGCTCCAGCTGCGGCGGGTTGTGGTCTTCAAACGGGAACTGTGCAACTGCCAAACACACACAACCACTGCCGTTAGACCACCTTTCACAGGAAACACGGCGGCCATTACGGCTCCAGTGCCACAGGAAACATGGCCATTACGGCTCTGGTGCCATAGGAAACATGGCCATTATGGCTCCGGTGCCACAGGAAACATGGCCATTATGGCTCTGATGCCACAGGAAACACGGCGGCCATTACAGCTCCAGTGTCACAGGAAACACGGCCATTATGGCTCCGGTGGCTTACCTCTGCAGTTAAATTTGGCAGCGTCATAGTGTCTTTCTGCACATCTAGAACGGAAAAAGGCAGCCATCACTTCCATGTCATTCATAGACTGTGTGTGTCATAGTCAAGTGTGGAGTCAGAAGTGTACTGAAGCAATTATGCACACACTGTATTTAGGGGAATGTAAGGGGGAAAGGTAAAAGAATACTTACAGATTATATATCTTGTAATGGTTTTTATGTTTAGAATCCAGAAACCTATCAGGGAAGAAACTATTATTATTTCCCAAACACTAGACACAGCCTCAAGTTCCTGTACCTGTGACCATCTCCTAAAATCCCATTTAATTCTTCCTTTCTGAATTCTGAATCTTAGGATAAACATTTTACTTTCATTTTCTAAACACTAAAAATAAACAAAATATACATTCAGTGCTTGCCTGAAGTATTTAATATTAGTACATTACCATTATATTGTATCATATACGGTTTGCTATCAATGTCACAACTGCTCCGACTATTTCAAATAAAACGCAAATAAAGCAAAATTACTTAAATGCTGGTGAAAGGCCACAGTGTTCAGGACAAACACATTTTTAATAAAATAGCGTGCTTTTAAAAAGGACAAAAAAAAATCTTTAAAAATGTTTTTATAAATACACTGAGCCGACACGGGAAGAAACTAAGACAGGAAGTGATCCTGGGAATGGCGGGATTCAGGAAAAGAACAGCTGAATGAGACGCTGGGGCAGCACTTACCGAACGACGTCATCGATGTTATTCCTGTAGACGCCCTCCAGCCTATCGGCGGGGAAGCCCATGGCGATGATGTTAGGGTAAATATCTGAGCGCGGTCGTCAAGGAAACCTGGAAAGGTTATCTTTAAGGCTAGTTCAGTGACGGGCACACGCGTTCAACGCAGCCTTTCACTGAACCTCGCAGAAAAAAAACCCCTTTATACACAAAAGAATAAACTGCAGTAAATTAAAATAAAGACTCTCAAACCCAGTTAAGCAGGGTTCAATAACACACACACATGCACGCACGCACACACACACAAACACGCACACACCTTTTTCAACCACCTTTCACAAAGAGTTAGGTTAGCGAAGTTCTTCACACATTTCCCCCAGTCTGAAAACAGTCACCCATTACTGCAGGAGTGCGGGTTCCTATTAGAGCTTCTGAAAGAACAGCACACGTGCACGCAGAACAGCACACGTGCACGCAGAACAGCACACGTGCACGCAGAACAGCACACGTGCACGCAGAACAGCACACGTGCACGCCCAAGGCTGCCGGTACAGCACCTCCAGTCCGTCTCTCACGCATGCAGATGCTAGCCTTGTTTTCTGAACCTTGAACCCTGAACCCTGACCCACCCACAACCACAGGTAGAGACCGTTACGAGCCACGGTCTGTGGGCACACCACGGGCCACAAACCCAGCCGAAGGGCATCTTTCCGTCTGTGGGGGCGGCGGGGGGGGGTATTAGAAACGATACCGAAACAGGAAGAGCGACCTATTAATGACTGCTGAAGTGTACAGGTCACATGAACGGAAAGAAATGCGCTGATAACGAGTGAAGCAAACTGAAACCCTACGACGGGGCAACAAGTAATATTCTAAAGGTTCTGCTGTAGCATCCATGCGCAGTTCCAGAATTGAGGAAGATGAGTGTGTTGCCAATCAAATCAAATGTGCACTCATAACATAATTGCATTACAGAAGCAAATTTGGTTCTCCATTTGAGAGCAGGAGATACTACTTCAATTTCAACTGGGACATTAAGGGGAATTTACCATGGAAATGTAGCAATACCCAATACTTTTATGCAATAGCAGTCTATAACCTACCACTGACTACCAAGCAAGAACACTGCTAGAGATCAGAGATCCATCTTAGTGATACAGATTGTAAAAAATCCTCTTAGTTGCTCCAGGAACACCACATTTAGGCACTATATCAGAACGACTTCAACTCAGAAACATTGCTTATCATGAAGATGGAAATGATCCAGATGGACTTGCTATTAGTCATACTCAACCAAGAACTTTGTTTCAATTTTGCCAAGCTTGAAGAATTCAGACTTGTCTCATATTAGGGACCTCTAAATGAAGATATTGAGAAAGGTCAGCAACATACAGCAAAATTCAGCTGATAAATTCTGACACAATTTTTATTTATTAATTTTTTTTAAGACACCAGCTCTCACAATTTCAGCCTGAGCGTGACTGTAGCCCACAGAACGATCACCTCGTTTAAGACATCTTCACATGCATAGGGGTGGGATGACCAAAAAAATCAAGTTTAAAAGCTGAAGCGTTCCAAAAGAATTTTCAGATTTTCATTTCTTACTTCATGGTCACAGAAAGGGAAAATAAAACTTAAAAAGGACTCATTTAATTTAATCTATTCCTAAACCAAAGTCGAGCACATCGTCATCTGAGAGGGGAAGCAAGACGAAGACATGGCACTGGCAGTACGCCACCCAACAACGTCTTCCTTTTCTCCGCAGAGAGAAAGTGTCTTCTCGCAGGAGTAAGTATCTGCCTGCAGTACACACCAGACCGCCAACCCAACGATGACTTCAACAAAGACTTTGTCTCCACTGCCACAGGAAGTGACACTTTCTGCTATTGCCACTGCTCTCCTAAAAAATGCCATTTTTGGAAGCGTAATGTACGCAAAGGCCATCTCAAACAGTCACTTCCTTGCTGTATAAACATATGATTGGGTGTTGGTATAGGCTAGCTTAAATTTCATCAACATAGCACTGTTACAGATCGGAAAGCCAGGAAAGACTGCCTAGGGACGACAGTCGTGTCTATCCTTGTAGGCAGTGCTTTGCCAAATGAACCTTTCTAAAATCCTGAAATCTCGCATTCTCCAGCACGAGCATAGCACACTCGAGTTAAATGCTGAACTTCACTTTATACTGCCCAGCACACTTCACACCTTCGCTTTCCAGGGCTTAAATACATAGGCAACATTACAACATCCAGAAAGTTTTTCCACATCTATTATTCGCACCTTGCTGACCAATGCAGAGAATTTGTATGAAAAAATTTCTACAATAAAAATACAGTGTTCAAGGTTTCAAATCACAGGGATCTGAGGCACCTATGTGAGCACGATCAGGGGTGCGGCTAACCGTAGCCACGGCCGCAGGAGGTGCGCTGAGAGCGGGAGAAACCCGCAGAAGCGCTAGCCTCAGCTCTCCACAGCGGCTGGCCTTTCTGCAACCTGCTGAATGCTGTTTATGAGCCTTGGGCCGATTGCACGGATGCAGCTAAAATGCTTCTGGTTACTGTACATGCGCTAACCTCTGTGCTAAAGGAGTATACTTCTCCCACCAGCCTCACCACCACATGCTCCCGATTGGATGAAGCCACAGCCAAAGCCAAAGCTATGGTTAGTACAGGTATGGGAGACCTCCAGGGAACTACGCTGCTGCTAGAGGTGGTGTTGGTGGAGCAGTCTTCACTCTGAATTAAAACAAACCCCAGCACAGGGGTGGGGGCTCTGTGCATGTAGGGGACGCCATCTTTAAACGAGAGGCCCCGGCTTGTCACGGTTATTAAAGATCCCGTGGTGCTTATCACCAAAGTGTGCCGGTTTCTCTATGTCCTGGCAAAAGTCTCAAACCAAGTTTAACTGGCTTGATTTTCCTCTCTGTCCACCTGAGCCAGTGTCTGACGACTGTTCAGGTGCAGAATGACTGCTGGACATCAAACAAGGTGAAGGTGATTGAGCTCAGTTTCCCCCCCTTTGAGATCATGTGGTTAAAAGCACAGTATAACACACTATATAATATATAACATTCTTCTTATCGTTATTACAACTTTTGGTTACATTTTTTACTGGAACTTTTTCCAGCAGGAGAAGGAAACGGCATGCCACACAAGCACCTTTCTCCATCATATCTTAAACACCAGCAATGCCATTTCTCCAAGCAGAGAGCAATCAGCCATCTTTACCTGTGCTGTAAATAAGCACACACTGAGAACTACGAAAGCACACACACAAATCTGCAGCTACCTTCTTATAGCTTGTGGGGAAGTGCGTGTTGCTTTGCTTTTGAGAACCGAATAAAACATGCACATTATCTCACTGTTTAAGAACAGATGTGTTCAGAGTGAGCAGACAAAAACAGAGAAAGCATGAACCCCTTTCAGAGGCTGGATTTAAGGGGCCATTAAAGTAGTGAAGTTGCCATGCACTCACAACATTTAGCATTAGATGTTCAGGGTCATGTTACATAGCCATGCTGAACTGGCCTAGATACATGGACCAAAGCATACATTAAAAAGGGATTTAATGCATCGAATGATTACATTTTTCACTTGCTACGATTCATAAACAAGCCACTAACAGGGAGCCGATTTCTTTCAGAAATAGCATCATTCTGAATTTCATAGATCATGCAAACTGTTAAAAACTAATTCAACTGAAAAAAAAAAAAACTGTCAAAATAATCTTGAAGGTCAAGTAAAGGTGCCAAACCACTGTGACGCTAAATGAATTTCACACCTTGCTATGTAGCCAAATGATTCATTGAGAGGTCACAGACTACAACTGAATGCCAAAGATGAAAGGGCTCTTTGTTTCTACAGTTTGAAAAACGTCAAAGCATAGAAAGTCTGAAAACGTAGTCGTATAACTGTATGATTCTCTGGGTTCCATCATTGTTTCTCTTAGCATCTCGCTGATAGTGCTGTGGCTAATATTCAGTAGCCACAGCACTGTCAGCGAGATGCTAAGAGAAACAATGATGGAACCCAGAGAATCATACAGTTATATGACTACAGCTATGGCATACAACAGCAATGTATGTGCCTTAAACTTCACTTCCCTGTTTTTAACTACTGCTACTCCAGTCTCAAATGCTACTGTGAGCATGTTCTACCAGCTTGATAGCAGTACAACGCTGCACAATCAACTAAGCAAGGCAAATACGGGCACAAACAAACCAACTGACAAAACGTTTAACATTTTTGCAACAAAACATTTACAATAGCTTTGCTGTTATTGATACAGCTGAAGTACACCGGTACGCAAAGCATCAGCGCAAATCAGCAATTTATCAAATTATTTTAAAAAAATGTAAAAAAATAAAATAAAATAAATAAAAACCCATCCTGGCACCAGGATGTGCTAGCCTGTCCATCCGGGCACTGCACAGTGTACGGTAAACAGACAAGAACGTGGCAGATTGAAGCTGGTACTGGTGCTGTTGTACCCGATCTAATTGGACGCTAACCTCTTCAGACGCACGATTGGCCGGAAGCACGATGGGCCAGACACACAGCGAAATTCACATTTACGGACACTGAGGCCTACTCTAAAGCGTTCCCTATTGCCATCACACTTCAGTCCTTTTATGGGCAGAACTGTATGTTCGCTGAACTCAGCAGATGCTGCCAAAATAAACTCAAATAAAATTCAAAATGGAAACCATATAATCCACAAGGGTCCGAAGCTTTGGGAACGTTTTAATGCTATGGGTAAGGGTTTTAAACATACGAGAGCAAAACTATCGCCCCATTCCAAAATATAGGCTAAAATTAGACAAAGATTACAAGATTATATTCCACAGTGGCATGACTGAGAAAAACACAAAAAAATCTAAGTAAATGACAATTATAAACATTACTGGGACGAAAACCATGTTGAGATAAATCCAACCCAGCCTCTTTTTGAAAACCCTGCTATTGCAATGCTGCAGCTCAACACAGACCCACCAACAGGACGGCACTATTTTAAGGCCAATTCTGAGAACCCTCATGGAGCATTACATAACTGCTTTACACAGCCATATTGTTTTACACAGCAGCCCAAAGGGATGAAAGACTCATTCTCATCCAGCAGCCCAGCCCGCACGCATTTAATTCAAATTAAACTGAACGCGTACAAAAACTTCCAGTGTTTCTTAGTCGAGTGGTGACAGAGGTTGAGCGGGGTGGGGGGTGGGAGGGCGGGCGGGGGGGTTGTTTGGGGGAACCCAATATTGTGACTCCATCAGACCTCATGTTATGCCTGTGAAATTAAAAAAAAAAAAAAAATCACAGCTTTTAAATCTGTAATGGCTTTAGATCTAGTAGTTTGATATGGCTGATAGCAGACTACAGTAGCTGGCTCTCATTCATTTTTACAGCTACTGTCTAAATTCAGCTGGAATACATCTGGGCCCACTTCTCAGTGATTACGGTACTTAACTGCTTACCAGCGTAAACGTGGACAATACGGGGAAAAATTAAACCAAATCATAATTACCATTATGCATCCTGTTTGTCCAGGATATTCCACTGCTTCTTCAGTAAGCATGGGGACATTCCGACTTCCACTTTCCAATGAAATTGTGTGTAGGAGTTACAAACGAGCCAGATAAAGCTCAGTCGGGTTCCTGGCATTAAGCAGCTTGTCCAATCACATTCATTCTTTCATTTAAAGTGGAAATTAAGCCACAAGATAAAGATGTACACTACCCCCCGCCATAATGTAAACAGGAAAAGCCTGAAATTTCCTTTTACTGCATGTCATTATCTAAAGGTTGAACATGGACATGTCCAATCTGTACGGATATTCATTTCAGCTCACTTCTGATGGGAAAAAACAATCCTGAAGTGAGCAGTACAAGCATTTTGTTTCTCTCAACTGGATAAAATAGGATAAAAATGATAGTATTTGTTTCTGTTGGTTATTTATGTAAAACCAGTACAAAATTATGAATTTGACCACACATTGTTTAAACTCATAGAATTTGAAATCCCCTTGTAACCGTGGAGACAAAGTCCAGGCAAAATCTCAACATATCTGAAATGATGAAACTCAGGAATCCAATGCATGTTCATGAATGCCTTTTGGATCGTCAGAGACTGCACCAACAAAACCATAAAAATTCAGCCGAAAGTACCAATATGTGCATTTGCAAACAAGCATGCAGACAGATCTAATGACTTTCCACCACATCTAGACTAACTGCAGTTTAACAAGGTGAACTGGCAAATTGTCTTTTGATGCATGTCCGAGCGACAGAGGTTTGTCACATAGCAGAGTGTCAACTGAGCGCTACCAAGTACAAGTACTTAAATACATACTCTGCACGTGCACGGTGCGTTTGAACGTACATGCACACACTTCAGCGACATGAATGGACACGTCATGTAACCTATTGAGCGCTATCCTAACACCACTTTGAGAAGCCTTCCCAATTACTATATTATTCATATGCGAGGAAGACACTCATCAAGGACTTTGTGAGACCTTCCATTTCACATATTATCCATTTACGGAGGTATATATTGGCTCCAGATTAGGTTAAGTGCCCTACTCAAGGGCACATGAGTAGAACTAGCCAATCAAAAACCTGCAGGTCACAAAACAGTGCCTTACTGACCATGCCACACCAAGCGAATTACTACAATAAGGCTTGCCCACAAGGTGGCCTTTCACAAACCTAGCTTCTTTCGAAGGTACCTACGGCACAAAAGCAAACTGCATGTTTACACCAGGCAATCTTTCAAAAGGCACTAGAAAACACATCAGGTAAAATACTGTGAACCAAATATTCAAACTGATAACTTATCAATATTTACCAAAGATTTACCAAATCCAAATTCCAATGGGAATTACCAGAACGAATTCAACAGTATACATGCAACTGAAACAAACCATTAGCTAGCCAGTACTTTCAGGAAACGATAGTGGGAAACATTTCGACAGTCCTCACACTAACTCCATCCACTAATTACTGAACAAGCTGAGCATGAACGGACACATTACAAGTGCAGGTCAAGTCTTGAAACAGCTTGCCTTTCGTTAACGCTACAAAATTTGAATTAGGCAGCCAACAGCTAGCTACATGTCGAACAATAATACATTGAAAACGAGCTAGCATGCTTTAACTGCAGCTATATCCGTTCTGTATGCAACTGTAATGGAATTAAAGATGTATTGGCCAAAACTGGCTTGAAGACAACATATTTTTGTTTTATTGGGCCATTGCCTACAGGCAGACGCCTATTTTTGTGCACTATTCTCCACCTCGGTCAGCCCAT
The DNA here is from genome assembly GCF_018555375.3 of Anguilla rostrata. Lineage (NCBI taxonomy): Eukaryota > Metazoa > Chordata > Actinopteri > Anguilliformes > Anguillidae > Anguilla > Anguilla rostrata. Next base: position 2,568,557 of record NC_057950.1, on the reverse strand, counting down.
TGTTTCTTAGCTAGCTGATCGAGCTAGCAAAGTTAAAGAAAATCAAAATATTGTGCAGTTAAGGTGAATAACAGCATTGCTAGCAAGCTAGAATATTTTGGACCGTTATAAAAACATCAGTCAATGATTTTACCAGGTAACGGTGGGTAGGTTAACGTTACCTAGGAGGTTGATGGTATGATGGCACTGTGACCGTGCGTTAACTAGCCATCCTGACTGTGTTAGCTGGCGACTCGTTTTCTGACTTGCCACTAGCTGCTGATGCAATGGCTCTTTGTGTAGCGCTGCACTGACTGTGAACCCATTACCTAGCCACCTAGCTAACATTAGCTGGCTAACGGTTAGCTAACCCACCTTGCTGACATTTTTTTAATCTATAGCCCAGTACCTTGGCTATCAGGACCTGGACTGAACAACGCGGTGCATTTAGGCAACTTAGATAACGGATCCCATCTTCCGTAAAACATCGCTTAGACCACAAAGAGTTATCTAGCATTTCCTGTCGTGGCTAGCTATAACACTCAGTGCATCAACTATCGACAGCTAGCCATCGTACATTTCCCCCAAAGAAGTAAACTTGCTAGCACTAGCGTTAAAGGAAGGATGCTAGCTAGCAGTGCTGACTTATCACAGACGGACAGCAATAGCTCGCTAACTAGCTAACGACTAGCCAGTCAGTCAACGGTTGCAGTGCCAGTTACTTGGCCATCTAGCACCAGGTACCGCGGCGTAACAAATGTAACAGTTGGCAAGCTAGATCCTTACCATTGGAAACCAAGATATTTTGAGAAGTAAGAGGATACAGGTCAAGTCCAAATCGAACCCATCTTCCTGGTATCTCCTTTTGTTTCGGCTGACCATTTCCTTTATAATCCCAGCCATGTCGTGACAGTAGTCTTTGAGGTTTGAAAAAAAAAAATATATATCGTAATGTTATTGTTGCTTTTGTTTAAGATGCCTCAGTCCTCCTTTCGCTCTCTTGATTTCGCAGCACCTTCGGTGTAACAAGCTAGCTAGGTAGCTGTCGGTCCGAGCTGAATTAGAATGGCTTCTGCTGGATCATAAAGGAGGGCCGCAGTCTGCTCCTCCACAGGCCCTGCTGCCCCGATCCAGGAATTTGATTTGCAATCCCCCAAATAAAAAAAGCATACAATTTTCCACCTCCCGAAATTCAATGCATCAGTCGCGACCAATGTCTCTGAATCTTCTGCAGCCGTCGTTTTTAAGTCGATAAAGCGGAGAGAACCCTCTCCTGCTCTTCTAACCCAGAAAATTGACACTCACACATACGCGACACACTCGAACACACACACGTAGCTAGCTAGCTAGCTAGGCAGCTAGCTAGCTTGCTACACTAATATCTTTAAAAATCCAAGCCCTTTAGTCGGACATTCTCGGTTGTAAAAATACCAAATACAAAAACAATTTGACAGCCTCCACCTCAAAATGTAGAATTTATGTAAGAATACCATAACAAAATCTTTAAAATATTTTCCCACAAATTAGTCCGGTACATCTCATCCTTTCCTCGAACATCTCTAGCTGAACTCTAAAACTTCCATCATGGCTTCCAACAGAGAGGGAAAAAAAGACAAACTAGGCTTATACTGTACTGCATATCCTACCGCCATACATACATAGTTCCACAATAGTTACATCCTTGTAGTACAAACTTAAGTCTCTTAATTATAAAACAAAGGCATTTCGTTAAAGGCAACATAAACTGTGTTGAAATACAGTCAATGTAACAGTAAAAAAAGATAATGCTTAAATTCATGTCGTGGTGGCGCCGTTACTGAGGTCGGAAGGATACTAGCCGACCACAAGGAACTAGTTTTCTGTGGTAAGGTACCGTGGGTCACGTGTTACATTAATTGGGGGAATTTATCAGTATATTATATTTTTCATTTCACCTTACTGATTGCTTTTATATAATGCAAGGGCATCACATTTTACTCTGTCGACGTTAAATGTAAGTTGCGTTACTAGTGACCTGCGTTATAATTTGAGTGCCTTAAAGAATTAAAATAGGAGCGGGGAAAATGTGAAGAAAAAGAGAGTTATAAGCCAAAAGTTATAAGGTTCAAAGCAGGGAAAATATATTAACCACTCATACTGACAGAACTATTTGTCCACCAGATCAGCAGTATTGACCAGGCGTCTCACTTGACGTTCGTATATTATAACTGGATAGGCTCAATTAAACATGCTATCTATTTTGTGAGGTTAACCTAATTGTGTAACGGTGTCAATTTGTTCCATGGCGCCACCTGTCAACAGTGTGCCGCACGACAGTGTTTCACTTTGTGCTTGACATGTCAAAATGTTGTCACTGTTATCAGTCTATTATTAATGTATTTAGGAATACATTAATAGGAATCTATACCTGGGTGCCAGCACAATTGTTACACAGACGATAGTTGCAAGTCTCAGTAACTGTAATGCAGGTTATACAACTGAACATTAGTAGGCCTATTAGAATTAGGCTATTCCGTTTAAAATAGTTTGACAACCACAAGGAAAAGGGAGCTTCATGGAGCCTAGGAGATTGCTCACCGAAGTGTAAAATCTTGCAATTCATCCTCAGAATGTAGCTTGTGTGGAAGGGCCAATCGTTTTAAAGGAATAAAATGCATGTAATCATTACAGTTGTCTACCATAATTTACATAAACAGGTATTTTTAATTGTACCTGATGACAAATGGGTTACAGTTTGTGTCGTCAAGGAGAGTTGTAGTTATCTGAAGACTTCACTGTCTGTATAAATGTGAATTTCCCATTGTGCAAGATCAGGACCGCTCTTAATGAAACCAAATTGCTGTTTTAATATATTGCACACAACACCTTATATTTGTGAGTCTCTTGATGACAGCATGCCACTCCAGTATGAAGACCCCGTATGCAGGCCAATACATAGACTGGGGACGAGATCAAGAGAAATAACTTTCATATGGCTTTCAAATAATTTCCACAGATGGTCACTTATGCATGCAAACCAGCCAGTTGTTTGTAGTGTATTTTAATTAAACCAAATCTGTATCACATTATTTGCTTTCTTTCAAAATGCGGAGCTTGCGGGAATGAAATGCCGGGAGAAATTACTGAAACAGAGGAGTTCACATTTGCAATGCGGAATATGACCGACAAATCACACTGCCCAGCCAATATGAAGTTGCATAAAAATGTGTTCATTAGAATCCATAATCAACACTGTTGTGATAGTTAACCGGGCTCTGTGCAACAGATGGTAGCGATGGAACCCATATTCCCGTGGACTATAATGACGTGTAGTGGTGAAATGTCCACAGGCAGACCAGCCTAGCAGGATCTGACTCACTGACCGGCACTGTTGTAATATAGTTGTAATATAAATGCAGATATTGGAAATTTTGCCTCGTACCATTGTTTGATATGATACAAAATTTGATCAGTACAGGGGGAAAAACAACCAATTTGACACACATTTGGGTCAACTGTCCCAACAATTTGGCATTTAACTGTAGATCTGTTAGGAAAGAATAACATACTTGAAGTTACCGACAGTTCCTCTCAACACCTTGGAGAGCACAGGCAAACAATTTTTTTTGCTGAAAAAACAGACATATATCCATTGATGGTGCACAATAGGCTTATATTCAAATATAGAAATCAAATTTAAATATAGATATTTAAAATACAGAATTTAAATATCAGAGAAAATAGGCTTGGAGCTCGAAGGGTGAAACTCACTTGGTTGGCTGGGTTACGAGGCTAATTCAAGCCACGATGATCAAAGTCAAAGCCCAAAAACAATATTTGTTTTAGAAAAAGGCTAACTGGCTATTTTCATTCATGTAGTCAGAGCAGAAACACAAATATGACTACAACCTTGTTGTTCAACCAAACGGTTCTGTTCAAATTTGCTCAGTACAGACATAGACTTTGATCCCTGGCCAAACGCAGTCACACATCCACACCAGTCACCAATAAAAGCAGATGGTTTGCAGCAGGTACATTTTTTTTTGAAGTGGAAATCCTATGACCTCAAATATGCACAGAATTGAAATCTTAACTTAATTACCCTGTCTTAACCCTCAATTGACTTATGGATATCTCAAAGATACAGTCTATTATTCATCCTATTGTTCTCTAGCTTTCCTTTTAAAATGTCTTGTTTTAGTATATGTAAAGTTTAACTATGGCTTATTGCGTTATTACAAAGCACTTTGATCCTGTGGTCTGAAAATCACTCAAGAGAAACTATTATTATTATTATTATTATTATTATTATTATTATTACTCCTCCTCCTCCTCAGGTGTGTGAGGGCAGCTCACATTCCTTCTTGAAGCTGCAGCCCTGCAGAAGCTGCTGGTAGGCCTGTTTGACCGTGTGGTACAGCGGGGCAGGGTGGGGGATGTTGGGGAAGGGCAGGGGCCTCTCGTTGAGCAGGGCCTGCAGCCGGAGCCCCGCCTGGCAGTCGTACAGCACCAGGACCAGGTTGGCGGCGTAGGGCACGACGAGGCCGCTGCGGAACGCGCGGCTGCGCTGCGCCGCGTAGTTGCTGGAGTTGAGCGGCAGCTCGTCCTGGAACAAGCCCAAGAGAGTGAGGAGAGGCAGGAGGGTCTCCGCGTGGCCCATCTGGACCGTGACAGCCTCTGTCACCTCACCAAACCTGAAAGAACCAATCAGGAAGCAGCGGTGAGACAAACCACAAAGGGAAACACAGGTCTAAGAGGAGACCGGTTTCAACCAATGAAGTAATTCCCTCACAGTGAACATCTTTCTTATCTACATTATTAATTACTTTTGGAAACATTAGAATTTCATAATTCAGAAATGTGCCTATGGATACCATTTATTTATTAGGCAGACTAACAATCAGGTATTTTCTTTAATGACCGGCAGAAGCAACAGAGATATTCAGAAACCACACCAAACATTTGCTGGAGTAAGACCAGTGAAGGTGTTCAGTTTTCAAACTTTCATCAACTCAGCTCTTTGGTTCAAGGTCTCCAGTGTAACTGCTCTTCAGACATATGGTATCTTTCCACCAATGACACATGATTGATGATACAGCATGATACAGCAGCTAAATAAACACATCGGTTACCCACAGTCATCTCAAACCTACCTGCTTTCATTGGCAACCCTATCAAGACGACTGAACATGTCATGAAAAAGAGAGCAGCTGGACTTGCGATTGATATCATGACCATATCCCCTTTTCCAGAACTGTTTTAGGTCACTCATATATTCCAACACCTGTCAATCAAATAATAGTTACTCATTAAGTCAGTGTGTAAAAGTCTTATTGACAATTTTACTAAATCCTACTAGTCATGGCACTGCAAAAAAAATTTAAATAAAATGTCAAATAATACTGGCAAATAACTTCCAACCATAACGCACACACACAAAACATATATATTAATATATTATGTATGGTTATATAACTTTATGTTTTATGACTACTAACTGCTCAACACAATACCCTGTTCCATGCTGTATTTTGAATACCTGGGCATCCTCTTCATCAAACAATATGCACCACGGTGAATTCTCAGTTTTGATAGCAAAATCATAAGCACACAGGAGGAATGCAGCCTCCACCAAATCTGTGGAGAAAATGGCAGCATACTTCAGACAGTTTTAATATTGAATTCACCACCAGAATGCAATTTTCCCACTTATAACTGTGTATTTTCTTCTTGCTGACTTGTTAAAACATTTCTTCTCATGTGCTTTTTATTTGAGACTACCAAGCATACTTCCATTACAGTGTAAATCTGTGCAGGTACCACTTTAAGGTCAATAAATGATCCTGCTTCATTCCTAATTTGTACATATCGCATCTGATCACGATTGGATCGGCCCGTCACATGACCGCAGCTTCTTGTGACAAACAGGGAGCGCTCAGACTGTCCTGCACGTCTGCAGTATGTGCAGTCAATCGCTGCCTCTTTCCTGTCCGCTGAGCCTCCAGGGCACTGGAAGACTGAACACCCTGTGCATCTGGCACAGGCAGACTGAAAGGATCCTGTCCACCAGAGGAGGCGCTACTGCCTGGCGAGGTGGGGAAAACCCAGCGGGCAAAAACTGGACGATGCTAATGCACTACTGCCCTCTGTGGTACTGCCAGGCACTGCCACGGCACGGGTTTGGCATACAGTAAAATGGCCAGTGTTAATTCAACTCAAACAGAGTACATACAAGTCCAACTGGGACCATATGTACTCAGTGAGAGTTGATTTAACACTGTATATGTGACGGCGTACTGTAAGAGCTGTGTAGCATATCCCTGTAGTAGCTATAACAGGGCCTCAATGCAAAGCCCCACAATATTAATCAAATAAAAGGATGACTAAAGCAGGCAGTGTGAGCACATTCATACAGGTTCCAACCTGCAACTGTCATCAAGTATTCCTATGAAGAGCATTGCAGCACAAAGCCGTATTTGTGCTATTAGGCACTACTGTGCAGGTATCTATTTTACCCATCAGATCCAATGTGTGATCACTTCACTTTCTTCTATATTGGAGTGTGTTCATCTGAAGGCATTTCTGCTTATACTTTCATATCTTAAAATGAATATTATCAGGTTCCCTGACCCCATTTATTCTGTTTTTTAAACTATTTGAAAACATTTTCCCATCTAGCATACAAAGTAAAATTATTTCAAATATACTTCAAGTTAGTTAAAAAATTTTTTTTTACAAATGCTGATCTGAAAAAATGTAATGTGATAAATATAAAAATGGTATTGTGTGAGAAATAACATGGAAATTCCTTTGATGCATTTTAAGTTCAGGAATTTTCTGTCAGATTCTGTTGAAATCTTGCCTCTAAAGTATAAAATCTTGCCTTCAAAATATAAGCAATTGTTTGTTTTTCTGTGATAATCAGCTAATTTTTCATTCACTACACTATGCACTCCTTAAAATTGATGTCAGTGTGATTAGTTGCTCTACCGAAAGGACACTCATCAGAAATACCTGAATATATAATTCAAAATTAGAGGATACCAAATGACAGATTCTTATAAATTTCAGTTGGTATCTATCCAAACACGTGTTGGTTCTAACAATTACATACAGTATGTGAGCCCTACAAATCCATATGCTCGCATTTCGTTGATTCGTTGTAACAGTTTCAGAATAGTTTTTTACTGGAAAAGTTAAGCAATAGCATCATCTGCTGGGAAAGTATGTGTAACAGTCGATCGATATCGTTACACTTGTTTGGAAGAATTGTTTCCTCGCTGTTTGATACGGGTCAATCAAAAAAAAAAATTCTTAAATCAACATTGGCAGACACAAAAGGCTAATCAGAAATAAAAATATTAATGTAAAAGGCGCGAGAACCTGTCGTGATATCACTGTATGGAACTTGCAGGCGATCTGCCACTTTCTCCTGGACTCGTCTCATCTCTGGCCTTGACCTGAACAAATCCACCTCCGCGAGAGCGGTTCTGTTATTGGCCACATCGTGGATATATCTTCTGCACTGGTCAAAGAATCGCATTAACTCGTCGTTTTCTTCATGTTTAAACTGAGACTCTGTATAAAAAAAAAGAAAAGAAAAAAGAGCCATTTACAGATGCTTCGTTTACATTTAGCTACATTAATGAAGCTACACATAATCAACAAATGAGAAACGTTAGTAGGCTATAATGCATTAGTTTAACAGCCTACCTTCAGTTTTCCAGAAAGTCGCTAGTCCTTCTTCGAATGCTTTAATGCTGGCAACACACCTATGTTTGGAGCTGGTGAAAAACTGAAAGCGGTTATTTCGTAAATTTTCCGCAGAGATCAACGTTGGGAATGATGTGGCCAGTCGGACAGCCAAATGTCTGTGATCGTCCCGGCCTTTATCCACGATATGGCCGTCCATTTCCTCGGTATACCACATCTTCCACTGAGTCTTAAGATCCCTCAGCCAGCTTTCCGTGCCATTCGCCTTAGTTAACACAAGACCGTAAATATTTTTCATATCTTTAATATATTTTGAGGAGGGGTATCTTGTGCCATGCCTTAGGACAGCAGTAATATGAACTGCCTTGCAATCGGGCGATGGAGGCTCCACATTTGATTTGTTCACGGAGAGTATGTCATCTACCAGGTGCGGATTCACTTCTTCATATCTGCCTTTTGTACCGAAATATTTAGCAATTGTAGGTATGTTCGGATTAGCATACTGGGCATTCCCAGCCGAGCAAATAGCAAAACGACCGATAATTACATTTAAAGATGCTAACACCAAACTCAGTTTGTTTAACATTGTATTATTTAAAAATAACAACTGGGTGTAATTACCTTATTGAAACAACTAGCCTACCTTCCGTTCCACTCTAATACATATATTTAAGCCTATGCAGCTATTTGATCTGTTTGAGTGGTCCGACAAAAATTGTATTTGGTTTCAAAGTCCACTCAGCGAAATTATGGGATGTTTGTGTTTGACATTAGGCCAGAAGTCACTGCAAAAAGAATACAGTCCATTGTATTTAAAGTTTACTGTTTTGCATTAATTGCAATATTTATTATATGTAGCTGTGTAGTTTAATCATGTTAACATGTTAACAAAAGTTTAGAAATCACATCAGTGACGCACATGCCCAAATGACACTGATTATGTGCAAAGATAATGATTGTATGCTCACTGAATTTGGCCACTAGAGAGTGCTCGTTAGTCGTGGCCTACCATATGACGACATGCCTATCGAGTACCAACTAGAACCAACTTAAGCCTCCGGAACAGCCTCGATTCTCCACGACATGGATTCAACGAGGTGCTGGAAACATTCCTTAGGGATTTTAGTCCATGCTTACTTGATAGCATCACACGGTTCCTGCAAACCTCAACCTCATCCCAAAGGTGCTCTACCCGGAACTGTGCAGGCTATTGGCATGATGGCTTATTTTACCTCTTGATAAACTCGCTGTCAGGCACACAACCCCCCCCCCCCCCTTCCCTCCCAACAAACAGCTCATACAGATAGACATCCGATTAATTACTGGCTCATGATTTACTAGTGATAAAAAGGTTATGTAATCTTGGAAATCCCATTTAAAACTTCAATAATTAGTCATGGAAAATGCACTGCTAATATTGTGCAAGCTTCCACACACAGGTTGACTTTCAGTTAAAACGGCCACACAGACATGATTACCGACCAGCAAATGATTTACCAGTTACATAATAAGGTAATGTAGGCAAAAATTCAACTGAATTTAAATAAATGGTAACGGAAAAACATTGTGAAAGCTTTCACACATACCATAGGTTGGATTTCAGTCTGTATGGTCACCCATAATATCAAGATAACCAATACCCACATAAACAATATACATATAATTTCTAGTAAAATCTGTAAGATTTATCATTTCTCAATATAATAATATTTTTTTAATTATCAGGTTGAAATTCATTTTTATTCTATATATCTTAGCTAAAAAAAACACACAAATAACAACTTTCATCAATTCTTCAAGAAGTATATGTTGATCATAAGCACACAAAAAATAAAAAAGAAAACCGAACGGACAGTATAATAATTTCTGATCTATAAATAATGCCTGAACAGCAAACGATAGTTATTCAACACAGGCTCAAAATAAGATATTCTTCTGGGAACTATACGACGGGGTGCTGGTACAGGCACAATAGCCAGCTCTGTAAATGGGCTTCTGCGCGCTCTCGATTGGGAATTTGAGTTGTAAAGCATTCCAGAATAAATGATTAACCCACATATACGACAATGTCCTTCCTTGCAGAAATGAAGGCTCCTGACTATGGATGTGACTTTGACGAAATGTATCCATTACATTGCCAATACTTGTTGGACCGTCGGAGTCTACGTAAGAACATGACGCTGTGGATTGTGGGGAAAGAAAGGAACCCACCTCCACGCGCATCAATATGAGAAAACGTGCCCGCCCACGTACAGTACGGGCAGTTACGCTACAATTATGTTTATATCCTCGTTGATGGCTAACGTTAGCATGTCGCCAGTAATATTACACCAGTCAACGAATGTGAAGTAAGATCTATTCGTAAGCGAAAGCAACTAACGTTAGAGGGAAACGTACAGACAACTACACTTTCAGCTATCTTCAGTCAGACCCAGAAGGAAATGTTCGCTGTTTACTGCTATTTTTCCAGTGGTGTCAAGATGCTGTAACGTTTAGCTAACGTTAACTGGCCAAAGCAAAAACGTGGTGAGTAACGCTTTACAAGTACATACAGCTACCTGGCAAGCAAACTAACCTTTGCTTCTATGTTAGCAAGCAAGCTGAGTAAGCTAGACTATATAATCACTTTATATGTCTAATCAACCAGCTTGCTACCTAATCCCAATAAATTGCTTCAATGTGTATTTAGCCACGTTGGTGAAAAGTAATTTGCTAACACTAGCTAGCTAATGAAAAAAGCTAGCTAACTAGTCTGACTTACCTGGCTAGATAGATCGATTAGTCAACGCTTACTGGCTGTGTTAGTTGCCAAATTGTTGCCATACTCGGTTATCCATATATCCATTAAACTATACAGGACTTTTAATTTACGAAATGCCCATCTCATGTAGTTAACTGCCTGGAAATTTGCTGATGTATTGGTAGACTATTTCTCTAGGTTACTAAAGTTAGCAAACACATTAGCTAGGCTAGATAAGTTAGGTTTGATTATTGTTCACATTAGATAAATTGTCTATCCATAAACTAGTTGTCTGTTTTGGGGAAAAAAACTAACATTTTCTAACGTTCTACTGAGCTATAATGTTTTACTTCTGACTACAGTCTGTTTTGTCTGACATTAAGCTGACTGGCTACTAAGCTAGCTTTAGGATGTAGCCGAAACTTACCATTGGTGTCTGTTGGCTACTCTTACAGGTATCGATATGTATTTTATTGAAGTGGTTGCAAAGACGAAACTGGTTTTCCATTAAACTAGTTTGTCTAATGGAGTATTTTAAGTTTCAGTTTAAGGTATTGCAACTATGTGCTGCCATTATAGCAGGGGAAATGTTTTGCAGGTAACGCCAGGTAAATTAATGTTAATGCGCTAGCGTTGTGTCGCTCCTCACGTAAATTGTGTTTTACTGCAGCAGCCAACGTTTAACCTTAGACTAGCTAACACATGAATGCATGCTAAATGGTCAGTTGGTTAGGTAAATTGCTAAGCACACACGATATCAAGGTGATTTATGACTTAGCTAACGCTAGTGCTAAATTGTTTGCAACAGTAGCTTCTCGCTGTGGCTATGCATAGACTAGGGAACTAACTTTAAAACAGTCAAGGCAGCTGGTTTGTGAAACAATAGCCTAACTTCAGGCCAGCGAACTACACGGTGGCAGTAGTTTACGGCCGCAGTTCGGAAAAGGTATCCTGTTCTCAGATCAGACTATTACACTAGCCACACAGCTATCACAATAGATAAGTCAGATACATGGTAAGACTGTTATCGCTGAAATGGTCCACATTTCAAGGTCTTCACCACGTTCCATTGCAATTTATGATAAGAGAATTTTTCAACACTCCTAATTTGCGCAATCCGGTGTGCGAAGCCGACAATGGTCTCACCTTTGTTAAAGTAGTTTTTCCAGATGCTTTTTACATTCTGCAGTGTAATAGTATTTACATGCTCAAGTAGGCCTATGTTTTTTATCATAGGAATATTAAAGCGATAGTTCATTATCTGGAGTTTTCCTTCTTTTTAATGGTTAAAACACGAACCCCTTAATCTACTATGTCTCCTTGAAAAGCCTGAAAGAACGTCAGAAACTCCTCAAAATATCTAAACTGGGGGCTTAACTATTCCTTTAAATTGTTTTCCGCGTGGAAAAATACTTCAACATTCTCAAGGTCTTCCAAGGTCTGTATGGCCTGTATTGTAACAAAGTGCCCGGCGGGGTGTGATGCACGAGGACAGGAGTTGAAACACGTCACACAAGTGTGTTCAGATGGCAGAACGTCGCAAATAGCTAGCATTGCTTAGCTGCTTTGTGGTCTGGCCTGACGGCATGTTTGGTAACCACCTTTGAGAAACGAGATGTGCGCTTACATTTTTTTTTACTGCCGTTTATAAATAATGAGAACCTATAACGTACTGTGTTGCGTGATTAGATTTATTGGTTTACATGTAATAATATATGTGTCCTTGTACTCACATATGTAATTTAGTGTTAAAACAAACCCTTATTTGGACATGTACATTTTCACTTTTGGTTTGATGTGTGCCAGCACTTTACTCAAAAGAGACTGTGAAATGAAATGATGGTGCGTTTAGATAAAGTGGCAGAATACTGTGCAGTGTGGCAGGCTGAAGGTAGACTGGGCCTGCACACTGTGGATATCTGCGGTCTGATGTTACAGAAGAGCGTCTGTGTTTTAAGCAGTCGGGCTGTGGAGAACATGTGGTTTTCAGTGTGACTGGCTGCTCGCTCCCCCCCCCCCCCGCCTGTTTGTTGAAGTGAGCCGTTTGCACGGATTCGCAAGCCTGTACTCTGGCTTCATACGTCCTGATATTGTTTCAGAAATTATATTGAGAAGTCTGGCACATAGGCAGTCGCTGTTCAGAGTGCGGCTGAATCGGTTGCTTTCAGTCTCAGGAACTGAAGCTATAGATTTTCCTGTTTACTTGCCACATTAGCAGACCTAACGACGCTGGACTATCAGATTTGAATTCTTGGAGCTTTTTGCCCTGGTTGTAGTTTGGCCTAGTTTATCACATTGGTTTCTAAATACAGTGTTATGCCTGGGGATTGGGTGGAATACTGTGGCACGGTTTTTTGTTTTATTTCTAATTTTTGTTTTTTTAAGCTTGTGCTTTCGAGGTTAGCAAATTATGTGCTACATAAATTCAGACCTGAGGTAAATATCAATTGAAATATTAATTGGGAAAAGTAACCATCAAAAATAATTGCGTGTAAATATAAAATAACTGAAACATATTTAAATGCAATTATTAAGTAGTCTAATTAGTCATATTTGAATTCCAATCCCAGAGAGTAGCTTTGCAAAATATTTAAAATACATTGGACTTCCATAAACGGAATCATAGCATATGTCTGCTTAATTATTATCCTGAATTCAAGAGGTTTAAAAAAAAGTCAGTGTTGCTCCTAAGGTGAAATCCTCAAGTGATATCATGTGATATCATCACACTTAACTGATTAGAAACCACTGAGTATCTGTACATTTAAAAAATACAGGCTATATTTTCACATTTTAGGTTATCTATATTTCAGTGCTTCAAAATAAAATCAGTTTCACAGGACTTGTTTTAAATGCTTTCAAGTAAAATTAGTTTTTTTATGATAAATAACTATATCAGTTATAGTATAGTATAGCATAGTATACTTATTTGAATACCTCACCTATTTGGAAAAGGCTGGCATTCCGAAATACAATTTTTGGCCCCATTCCGATGTCATTTTGGTGTAATTTTGCTGACACTCTTATCCAGAGCAACTTGCAAGAGGAAACATTCACCTGTAAAACATTCACCTGTAGAAAAAAAAAAAAAAAAAGGATTTTCGAATGATTATACAAGAAAATGAGTATGTGACGAGTGGTAGAGAAAGCTTCCATCATGGTATGGTTGCTGAAGTTGTGGCTGGGCTGCATAGTCTTATGGCTGGAAACATTTAGCGTGCCTGTTGTGTCCACAGATGACATCACATGAGCACAGTGCTCGGTCTCTGTGACTCTTGGAATCTGTGCGGACTGGCGGCGTGCCACTGATGGTCTTGGCAGAGCCAATCAGGAGGGAGTAGAGCCTGGGCAAGCCCTTCCTGAAAACATTTATCTCCGTTATTTTCAAGGTGGTGGAGTTTGGCTGTTGGGACGCCGCCGTCTTTAACCGACGCGCTGGAGACGGGACCCCCCTGCTTCCTCTCCGAGCACATGCGCGCACTGCTGTTAGATTGAAAGGCTCCTTCAGCGGTTTGTAGGTGCCCACACATGGTTTTTCCCCCTCGTACATCGTGGCTTGTCTGAGGTGGCGCTTTCATGAAATGGCTTGCAGCGCAGTTCGGCCAAAAATAAAATTAAATGCATTAAAAAAAAAAATTTTTTTTTTAAATGAACTGGACTAAAATCAGAATGTAAGTTTTAAGCTTTGTGGCTGAGTGTAATCATGGTCAGTGTTTTGACAGTATCCTCTCATAGCATGGAGATGAATGGATTGAGCTGGTTGTAAGGAACAAGTATTGTTTTGCTTCCTGCGCAATATTTGGAAAGATTTTTGCCTGTGTCCCAGATCTCCCCCAGGGCCATTGCAGCGCGGTTTTGTTGTGCAAATAGATCTGTAATTGGTGAGTTTGGAAGAGCAGTTATGGTCAAATCCTAGGATTGAGTGCAGAGGGCGTTTGGGTCAAGTAAGTGAGACTTTTTTGAGGTGAAAAATCCTCGAGGAATCTGTGCACGGGATGAAAGAAGTGTGATTTCTTTGAGTGCATTTTGGGTTCTGATTTGTTGGCAATTTCTTTGCACCTTCTGAATGTTTTGACTCATTGGCTATTTTGACTGCGGTGCATGTCTGCTGAGCCCCCATTTGGTGTTTGTTTTTTGGTTGTTAAGGCTCATCTAAATATTCATGCATCAGACAGGAGTTTTATTGGCTGGCCCGTCTCATTATGCGTAGCTCAGTGTTCAGGCAGGAGTTTTATTGGCTGGCCTGTCTCATTATGCATGTCTCCTGGAGTTTTATTGGCAGCTGTGAACTGTGCTCCTTTCTGGTGTTACTTGGACGGTTTGTGAAGTGTTCTGCTTGGCCAGCACTTGAAAATGCCTGTGAGCTCTTCAGCTTTGGGGAAATGGCCTGTCTGACTCACTTCTGACCACAGGCCTCAGCTGACGTGTTACCTCTCTCTGTCGATATGTAATTTCTTTGCGCAACAGCCTGTGGCCCATCCTGCAGTGTAAAACCAGCAGTTCTGCAGAGGGCAATGCCCTGCGGTGGGTTGCATGCATCCGGAGAAATGCGTGTCATTTGAGGTTACCCAGGTTTTCTAGTGTTTTTGCTCTGAACAATGCATAGCTATGTTCTGCCATGCAGGTCTCTCTTGTGCCCTGCTGACAAATGTTGTTGCAAAATGCCTCACAAGTCTGTAGTTGCTTTTTGTTGTAAATATAGATCTATTTTGTTTGGTCGGGCCATCTGAATGGATTTGCCCCCACCCAAAAAGATTTTTTGGTATTTAGGTGCTTATTTCTGTAAAGAACACACTATCCTTTTGTATTTCTTTTTTTAAATGTGAAAGTGAAATACTCGTTTCGCTGGGTGGCCTCCCCCCTTCGGCCTCCCCCCTCCCTCTCTTCTCTCTTAACCGGCACAAGCTTGATTTTTAAATCAAGCTTGTGGTTTTGAAACCATAAGCTTGAAGGCTGCGTATGTAGGCCTGTCATTTGTGAAAAGCGCAGGTGCGTGCAGCCGTTTGGGTAACTCTCACATCGATACGCAGGGGCCGGAAATGCACATCCAACACACATCCAACAACGCTTCGGTACTGGAGAGGTCCTGGGATGCTGGGACGGTGGAATTTGGTGACAGCAAAATGGGGGGGGAGTGAGTGTAAAAAAACACGCTGAGCTATGAATAAACGAGAGCCCACCTTCAGTTTTATATTATTGAACTTCGGCTCTGGTGCCTGAATTTGTCAAGTGCAGAAGTGCATTGTGGGTGGTGGAGTGGTTTGCTTGTGCTCAGGAGGGCAGAAGTGCATTGTGGGTGGTGGAGGGTTTTGCTTGTGATGAGGAGGGCAGAAGTGCATCGTGGGTGCTGGAGGGTTTTGCTTGTGATGAGGAGAGGCAGTTGCTCTGGCGGCAGACGCATTCCTTCCCCCCCCCCCCCAGCCCCGGGCCTGCCCCCCCCCCCCAGCCCCAGCCACTGGTTACATTTAAGGCATCATGCTGTGTATGTTTTGCACAGACTCAGTGAGACCGAACTTTACGGCTATTCAGCTGATCTAAGTGGGTCTGAACAGGTCAGCCAACCTTTTTTAAAGTCCTATCTATCTGTTAATGTAAACCTTATGCTGTCCTAAAACACAGACACAGGGAAATGCTACCCAGTGAAATCTCTTTTATACATTGAGCTTTGTATCTTTTCTCCTGTACAGTGTCTAGGAAAAATGTAAGGATGTCTAATGTCTATAAGAGCATGTGTGCTCTTTTACAGCAGCGCCTAGTTAACACCCCACAATTACCCTAACCTGAATGGTTTTGGATTTGGACTGTGGGAGGAAACAGTAGTACCCAGAGGAAACCCACACGGACACGGGGAGAACGTACACACTCAGAAAGGCCTGGAAAAATCCGATGCTGTACCAGCCTGAACCCTGAGCACTGTGTTGTCATTTGAATGCACTGTAATTAAACTCCGTGTGTGCCCAAGTCTGTGCTGCAGTCCACACTGCACACCTTAGTTACAGTAAGTCAGCCGGATGTAAAAGAAGTCTTGTGACGTTTGTGCAGCTAGGACTCTCATTCTCCAGCGTGACTGGTTGTTTCGCATACTTGTGGTTACGTGCACCCCCAGTGGTACGGCAAGACCTGTGGTACGCCAAAAAATGAGTTTCACCCATACGTTGTTTCCAGCCAGCCATCCTGTGTACCTGCGGGTGCTTTAGTGTAGTGAGCCTGATCACCGATCTTCCCTCTGCTCCATTCCCCGGCCTAGTGGCTGAGGGTGGTCTGACTGCGGCCAAGTAGGACAGTCTGGCCTCTTTGGGGGGGTTCGCGCGTAGCACATGATAAAACGGGCTCACTTAGCATCTCTCTCTCTCTCTCTCTCTCTCTCTTTCTTTTCTGCCTGTGGTTAGTTTTTTGATAGTCTTTCTCTTTATGTTCTTTGTCTATTGTTTTTTATTTTTGAAGTATAGCAATTTTCTGTGTTGGAAAATGTCCCATCAGGAGCCAGCGTCTCCATGGGAGACGAAGGACGTGCTGCTCTGGGGTAGTATTCCGCTCTGACTGACTGGCAGAGCGACTGAGTCCCTCCAGATACCACGAGTACCGTCGTACCGCCAGCACGTCCACCCGCCTGCGTCGTGGCTGCTGCCAGACGGAGCCGCTTCTGTGTTTTCCCCCGTTGCTCGCAGTTCCAGCCGTACTTTGGTTCTTCTGACCTGATTTAATTTGCCCTACTGAAAATTAAATGCCAGACGACTCCCGACTACAGGAAAGTGGTTTGCTGTTACCGTAGTCTGATGATCTGCCTTAGACTGAGATCTGTGGGACATTTCTTTGAGCTGTTGGCGACATTGCGTGCGCATCTGAAGCGCTACAGAAATGAGTGTGTGATGGGGACTAAATCTTTGCTGCCATGTTTAGTCTTTGTTTGGCTCCATATTGGCTCTAGTCTGTCAACTCTCTTTGCACTGAAAGGTGATGAATTCCTTTCCTCAAAACCAAATGCAGGCTATTTTACGAGAAGTTTTAATATCCTGCTGTTAACCTGAATATTCAAGAGCTCGGGCTACACCGGGGGACATGAGTGTTGATGTTGATGATGCTGGGTGACTGGAAGAGTAAATAGAGTATAGAGTAAATGAGAGATAGAACTGTACTTCGACTGCCTGTGTGTACAACATGAGCCAAAAGAACAATAAGCAAAGCCCAGACAGGGAAGTAGTGAAATTAGCGTTACTTCTCATTCCTGGTCCGACGGTTCCTCTGGAGAGGAGCTTAAAAAAGCAGCTGCTGCTGGGGGAAACCCTCGAGACGCTGCTTCATTAACGAGTCGCGTCGGATTTGAGAGTGAGCAGACATGCTCACAGTCTTACTGGGCTTGGGAAGAACTTAGCCTCATCAAGGTCTACGCAGTGTGTAGAGTACAGTATAGAGCAAATGATTACAGCTGATATTTCAAGCTGCGTTTAGGTCATTACTACATACAAGAGCTGGGACCCTTGGAAGAGTAGGAATGTTTTTTCAACATTCTAAGTCAGTATTCTAGAACTCCGCTGCTTTCAGTTACCAGTAGTGATTGTTACATCATCAGTAGAATGTTCAGCTAAGAACATTCTAATCACGTATCTGATCTTACACCTTAAAGGGTTAATATCCCGGAAATAATAACTTGATCCTGCCACAGCGCATTCTGAGTGGCGATCTCTCTTATACTGCTCTCTCCCTGTTGGAATTAAGTAAAAAAAAAAAAGAAGAAAAACACAAACAAAACTCAGCCTGGTCATGTATATATGTCGTGTATATTCAATGTCTAGTATCATCCTCTGGTGTCTGGAGCTCTGTGTGTGTGTATGTATGTGTGTGTTTATCTGTGTGTATGTATGTGTGTGCGTGTGCGTTTTGATAGTTGCTGTATCACAGATGCACATATGGTGCAGGTACATCAGTGTTTCACAGATACTAGTGTTGACAGTTCATCATGCGTTTCAGAGAACAACCTGATTAGTTAAATGAGAACAGGGCATGTTCCAGAAATGTCTGTTCCAAAGCATGCTAAGCCAGCTAAGCAAAGAATATACTTTTATACATCTTATGTCATCCATGGAGATGGTGACATTATTTTTAAAGTTTGAAAACTTATTCTGACATCAGACTTCTTCCCCCCTTTCTTGCTCAGTTATCAGAAATGTTTTGCTCATTTTCAGTTGGCAGTACTTGTCAGCCGTTCTGATTATCGGTTCAGAGTGGCTGTCATAGTTCATCCACGTGTACCTGCGATCGTAAGGGTTATCAGCAGGGTTTAAAAAAATAAAAAAACTGATCAAAGCCTCTTACGGCCTGGTTGCGTGTCGTGTTGTGAAACAAACATGAAACTGGCTGTCTTTTAAAGGTTAACATATAGGCCTATTTTAAAATGAGTGTCAGCAAACCTGTCTCAGCCACAATCACGCTGGGTAATATGGTCAGTCTCAGCAGACGAATCGAATTGCAGCATGAAATATTCCAACTAGAGTTGTGTGCAAGGGAAAAGATAGTGGCTACTTATGCATTTTGAGCAAGATGACTTCATTTTAATACGGTCAGTTGCCATATGCTTGAGATATACAATGCCTACACTGTATAAACTAAACTGCATACTATTTAATAGAAACGATGTCTTTACCTTATGAGTTGTACAGTGAATTAAGTTAAAATAAACCTGTTTGTTCAGCAGACAACACAGACTCTGAGCTTTAAACTTGGTTGTCCAAAGCACAAAACAAAATATTTGCTTTAAATATTCTTGGAAATTTTTTTTAATGGAAACCTTTTTGGTGTGTGTATTCTTTTTTTTTTTTTGAAAAACGGCTAATTTTTTGGAAAAAAATGTCAAAATAGAATTTGGTGCCACTCCTTACCATTAAAACTGGATCAGAATGCTGTTGCATTAGGCTGATCATACATAATCCTTCTACAGCCATGACATACAGATGGGTGCAGGTGGGAGGCAGTTTATTTTAACGGTTAGGGAAATGGGCCTGTAATTCACAGGTTGCAGGTTTGAGTCTCAGGTGGGGCAAAGCCATTGCACCCTTGAGCAAGGTGCATAGTTGCTTCAGTAAACGTGTGGATTGTCTGTAAAAATGAGGCCGTCTCTAAGACGATAATGTGCGGCGGCTAGGTGCTAGTCAGGCCTTAATGCGCTGGGCAGGACCTGCCGTTGTGCAAAGTCAGCAGTAATTGTGGGTGTGCTTTCTTTGCACAAGCCCTTATGCATACCTACATCTGTCTGAAACGCTTTATTTTGTTGACCTGATGAAGTGTTTGTCAGTGACGAAAATGAGATGACCAAAACCCCCACCTTCATTGACAAAACTCAGACTCCGAAGCACTGACATGAGCATCGATAAAAAAGGATGGAAATGTCAGACAGTTGGCCAGTTAAGTGGTGTGACACTACAATTTTACAGCACAGATTCTGTACAATGGACCATAAAGATATGATGGAGGACCCTGTCAGAATGTACAAAGGTGACGTTTGGCTCATCATATCATCGACATCTTTCATCCAATCATTAACACGCATGCATGGTGCAGAGTTTGCAAGGTTGGTACACGCACGTGATTGGATGTTTTTTTTTTTACCCACGGAAAACATGGTGATCAGCGAGGTTGCCAAGTCTATGGTTTCATGCCAAATTTGGCTACGTTTTACTAGGCCTAGTCGCTTGTAGGAAATAACTGCAAGTCGCTGTCTTTTTGGTCTATTTAGCAAATGTGCAACCGTGGAGAACGTGAGCACTCTTGGGCAACTGCTAAGGAGCGGTTTTATGCATTTTGTCCTGCTACTTACACCATTATGACATTTTCTGTTAAGGAATAAATGCCTCTTAAGTATGCGTTGATGAACAAGTGCCTCTTGAGCTTAGAAGATTTTAGTTTTTCCCTTTGTAATTTACCATTTCTTCTCTACTCGAAAGAAAATGACAGAAGGAATTGTAAAATCTCAAAAGAAAGAATAAAATAAAGCCTGAAAGGCTAGGCAGTCATTTAGGCAAGCCATATGGACTTGCTGGATGGCCAAAGCCAGCTCTGTTAGCCATCTTAGCACAGCCCACCTAACAAAGGTGTTTTTTTAAAATACCACACATGAAAATAACTAGACTTCCCAAAATTCTTACTACTACTGCCCCATGACATGTCAGCTAAAACAAAGAAAAGAAACTCTCAAATGAAGGTTTTTGTAAAGTTTTGCACAAGAGAGGGCCCCTGACATGAGGAGAAATGGCAGGACTAGAAATAAACAGAGATACACGATTTCCTGCCTTTTATAATCCCAACAAGAAGGGTGTTGTCACGCCCTGATTGGTTAAGAGAAGAATGCATAACAGCTGTTCTTATTGATCAGTTAACAGCCAGTCTGCAAGGCACTGATCAGCCACTGAGCCACAGGAATCTCGAACTGAGTGAATACGAGATCGAGAAGAAAGAAATCAAACTAAACGAAAATGAAAGAACACACTGAAGGAAGCGAGTGCTGTAGGATATGGGTGACTGCTACACTAGGTTTGATAGGGCAGAGTGCATTTTAAACGAGTCATTTATTTTGATGAAGTCACACTAGAAGTCTCCTACCTGTGAGATATGTCTTTAACACTGTCAGAGTTTCATTTAGCTTGTCTTTTTACAGAAGACGCCATTTTAAGTTAGTCAGTCAGATTTTCTGTGTGGAGCTAGAGCGTGAAGTAATTTCTGGCTCTTCGTGTCACTTCCTGTGGTGGACCGGGGTGAGGATGCAAATAAAGAGATTGACGGTCAGTGATTAGGTTCTCTTAACAACTTTGAAACTAAAAAGTCTTGCATCCTTATTGCAAGTTTGATGCATCAAAGCAGGCTGTTTTTTCTGGATTTGCACCGTGTGAAAGTTAGCCATTTTGTGATCGTGACTTGACTAAGTATTATGACTCCAAACATGTACTGTTTTATACTCTTGTTGAAGCGAACTGGCCAGGCGTGTACAGGTGCAGGGAAGGGTGATCTCTGTGCAGTAACTGGGGTTGTGGACTGAAGACAGTGAAACTCCAGTTGATGCAGTTGTGGTAATAGTGTGCTAACGTTCCTGGCTAGCCTCAGTCACATGTCAGCCAGGGGAAGTGGCTGCCGTTCTCATTGGCTCCCCTTCTCCTGTACTGTGATGTGATTGGGCTGTGGTCCCTGCCAGAGTGAGCTCAGTAACGTGGGCCATGGTCACGGCCATCGCTGGTGAGCAGGTCTGTGCAGAGTAGGGCTGCTCGTCTGATTAAAATGGCTGGCAAAACTGGCCCTTCAGTGAAACTCAGCAGCAGGGTGTCCTTGGCCAAGATTTTTCTTGCTGATTAGCTCGTTGGGGTTTTTTTTATTTTATTTTTTATTTAAATGTTTTTAGAATGGTAAAAAGCAGCCAGCCCTGGACAGATCTAAGCACGCCACCTTACTACACACTAGCTTTATATCTGGCGTTGACAAGCTCTAAGGAAGTACTAGACAGAACACGCAGTCAATGCTGAGGTTCAACGATACGGACGATAGGATAAATAATATAAGGAAGAAAACAACTGCATGAGATAAGGCCTGGGCCTTCCACACACACGCAGATCCCCCTTCAGTACGGCCGCTGCAGGTCACGTCTCTCTGCCTGCTACGTGCACTCTAAATCTACGTGCACTCTAAATCTACGTGCACTCTCAGTGGGGTGGGATATTTATTTAAGTGCTGTGTTTGCCGTCCTCAACTGACACGGATTTTTAAGAGTGAATGATCGTGTTTACAGTACATGCGAGTACACAGTCTTTTTTTCTGCCTGAGTGAACATGTTTGTCACGCGGCTGTGGGTTTTATTTAGAGGACTCTCTCGTTCTCAGAAGTCGTGCCCGTGCCGACCTTCAACAGGAACCATTTTTAAACTCACACCTTTTATCTTGAACGAATGTTTCCTGTCCCCAGCACATTAAGACTGCACCTACACGCTCAGTTCAACAGGACTACCATCATACCTAATGGCATTGTATTTGTTTTGCAAGAGAGAAGAACTTTTGAACCACTGTTTTACAGATGATACTTTTTAGTTTGCAAAAGGAAGATAAATGAAAAGTAATTGCTTCAAAAAAAATTGTCTTTATACATTTATAAACACAAAATTGTACCAAAGACTATTTCTGGCTGATGAAAACCTGTGTTCAATGAATTTAGGAATAAGAAACAAGACAAGCATTCGTATAGGCCTAAATAACACCAGTGCTGGCATAGGGAGATTTCAACCCCTGAATGGGAGGAGCTACAGTGCACTGTCAATCACCGACTTGTTTGAACCAATCGGAATCAGATTGGTTTTGCTCTCCACAGAATAAAGGGATTGGCTTAACTTAGTCTCTCACTGACAGAATATTGTAGCTCTGCCTATTTTTGGCTCCATGAAACATCTGCCGTGGCTATATTAAACTGGAGTACTGCAGGCTATTTTTAGCTCGGCGTCTAAGAGGAGGAGAACACCTGGTCTTAATGTAGAGGTTGTTTAAATTTTTTGTTTTTTTAAAAAAAACACGTGGCGAGGTGGAGCCTGGGAACCTATGACCTGCTGACGCATGAGACTGCAGGTATGTTTCCACCGGAGAAACCGGTCTAGCGGGTTCAGATTGGGGTGGATTGTGTGAAATGTGTCTTTGAGCCTTTGTACAAAAAAACGCCTTTGTGTCGGACACAATGACTCTATATATAGCTGAGAATTTGTAGGTTTCTAATTAGCCCCACGGGTGAGACTGCAGACGGTACCACGGTGAACACGTGGGTGCTGTTCCACAGCATGCAGTCGCACCTTCAGCAGATAATAAAAAACACAGCGAGTCTGTGTTAGCCTACAGCGTGAGAACACTGGGAATCACTACACTGCGCTACGTAGCTGTGTCTGCCAGTGAATGCTACCGACGGCTAATGAGGTTCGTTTGGGGGCAGACGGGTATAATGGACTGGCTTTTCGGTCCCTGAGAGATTAGCCTGGCAGAGCGTCTTGTTGACTTGAGGTGCCAGGTGTGCTACCCGTCCTGCATTTCTAACGGTGTGCTCACAGGGGTACTTAGAATTACCAAGTCCCCCCACATGGGGGCATTTTGGAGCCCTGCTCGAATCTCGGAAATATTCTAACGTGTAATCTAATAAATCACGATCTAGCTCACTAGATGCGGACGTGCCTCTGCCTTGTGTAGCCTGCATAGGTGTAATTGTATGTTCTGCTACGACACCAGCGTATAGGCGAGTGACTACGGGGTGCAGATATACACAGTTCAGTGTATGTTAGGACCTTAGAACTGCTAGGTGTGCAGTGTTACTAGTCTTAAGAGGATTGTCAGGTTAAAGTGAATTCAGTTTATTTTACAGTACGCCAATAATGGCAATATACAATGGTGCGAAATGTGAGCGGTGAAATGGCTATACGCGTAAACGAGCCTCCAGAACCACTGCACTGTTTCCCCTTACAGACAAAACGATCAAAGCAAAATGCCAAGTCACCAAATATAGACAAAATCATGGCAAAACAGTATGGATTAATGATCCTGCTTGCACTACCTCTGTGAAGATATCACACCTTTGGTTAACCTTTGTATCTGGCTGGGCGCTGACCCATAGGTATCAAGATCTTCAGTCAGCACCCCACCACCAAAGACATCGACTTGTTCCCCGTGACATCAGTTTTCCAACAATACAAAACATGGTTGCATTGCATTATGGGGAACCTAAAGTTCTCACAATGCTGATCCAATCAGATGTTTTGCAGCTGAGCAGAGTCTCGTCATCACACCTGCTGACTCCCTGTGAGCACAGTGAACAGTCCGTTTTCAGTCAGGGTCTGATAAGAGGCAGACTTCAGGAGGAAAACGTTATGGCTTCAGTCACTCTTTATGTTACTGTGTGATCCTTCGTATTGTGTTATGAGCAGCTTGTATATTTCCTAGTATACCTTTGCTAAGAGGGCATTATGAACAGTTTAGTTTATGACTTACATTTATATTTGTGTTATTGGGATACAGTCCTGAAACTTTGAAAATGGCCCTCTAGAGTTTTACCTGTTGATTGTATCATCCCATTGTGTTCAGACCTTTTTCTGATGCAGAATTAACTCATTCAATGTGTGTCCATATGTTGGACAAAGCTTATGAAATTGGCCTGTAGCAATAAGTGAACCAGAATTCAGTCATTAAATGCCATTGAGCGTAGAAAAATGAATTGTAACAGCGTAATTTCCCCTTTTTTGAATGGGGAGGACTTGACGTGTCACTGAAAGAAACATAAAAACAGTCAGTGTGGCAAACTCCTTAAATCAAGCTTGTGCTGAAATTGCCATTACACGTATGTACACCTCCATTGCGTGCACAAAATAAGATTCGCGGTGTGCGGTTTTAAACAAGTACTACTATGTACACATTGGGTGTGTCAGAATTGTAAATCCAAGATGGGGCTCATGAGGACACTTTATATGCAGCAGGGGGGTGGGGGTGAGGGCGGCGGCCTGGGCCTGGGGGTTGTTTTTCCTCCCAAGTGCAGGTATCTTTCTAGTAACTGCCATAGTGATGTTCTGGACGGTAAAATGAGGAAGTGCCTTGCAGTCCAGACGAGCTGTGTGTGTGTCCTGAGGCTGTTGTAGCTGTAGAGGCCTGGCAGTTTAGCGGCTCCTTGGACAGCTGAGTCCTCTCCAACGGCTTGGGCTGCCATCTGTTCCGTTTTATTTATTTGAACAGGTGTGGAGTCGGCGTCCCTCCCCACAGACCTTACCCACAACGTCAGCGCGCGTGCCTGACCCCTGATTCCGTCACGGTATGAGATGTGTTCTTTTCCTTTACAGAAACCAGCTCTTTCCTTACAGAGTCCAGTTCTGGGTTAAATTGGTGTGTGTCCTGTACGCTTTCTGTCAGTCAGTCAGTTGTGGATTCGTGAGACAGCTTTGTTTTGAGGCTTAGTGTAAAGCAGGGAGTCTTGTTCTGCGGTGCTGTACCCAAGTCATCCGTGTCTGTGTTTGTGAAAGAGATGAGTGCAATTGTGCAGTTCTGCAGTAGTGTT
The DNA here is from genome assembly GCF_018555375.3 of Anguilla rostrata. Taxonomy (NCBI): domain Eukaryota; kingdom Metazoa; phylum Chordata; class Actinopteri; order Anguilliformes; family Anguillidae; genus Anguilla; species Anguilla rostrata. Next base: position 2,543,101 of record NC_057950.1, on the reverse strand, counting down.
CTGAAGCAGTGGTCGGGCATTAATTAAAGCGCATGACCTACATACAAGACCTAAATCCAGTGTGATATTTATTTTCTCCTCACTGCTAGCAGAGCAAATTTATGTGTTGGTTTTGTATCGGTTGAACCAGGTGACAAGCCACACCTTTTTTATTGGTGGGGGGGGGGGTGCTCTGTTAATTACCTAAAATGTTAATGTCACTGGAATACTCTCTGGCGTGAATCGACTTAAGGGAATTTCAGGTAAGGAAACAACTGAATTGAAGAAATAGTGTGCGGGAATATTGAGTTGGATTTGAGTTTGCTGAATTGATAAGCATTTGGAATTGAGATTTGGAAATGAGCATTGAGAATTGGTTTGGAAGTTGAATTGATTTAGGCATAGTTTAAAAGGGATAAGGAATCGAAATGGTGGAATTTACAACATCCCTGACACCTATCAAAAATGTGCATTGTTTTTGAAGCGCTGCGATATCTGCGGTAAAGGATAATAAACAGGCAGGTGATGTTACTAAACCATATGAAGAAGCAGTACCGTAACTTGTGGATTTTTGTCGGAGTGCGCAACCTTGAGCAATCGTTGAAAACCAAAGCAAGCGGGTCACTCGCGCCGTTTCTCCAGTTTAAGCGATCTCGCCGGACCTGTTTGGCGGAACTTGAAGGGGTCGCGAACGAGGCTGTCCCAGATACGGTCCTCCTGACGCGGTGCGCTGAATTCCCGTTTGTTTCGTTTCCTCGTTCCTGTAAGCGCTGTCGCGTGGCGCTGCCCGCGCAGTGCATTTCGAAACGGAGGACAAAGTTCGCAAGCCCTTCAGCTGACACGGCCTGTTACTCTTTCTCCGTCGCCGCGCTGCGAGCGCTTGGGCTCTTTCGTTGAAACCTCGCGACAGAAATCCTGTCACATATTTCATGGGGGGAAAACGTCATCGCGACCTATCACAAGGCATCAAAGGACTTTGCGTTTGAGACATTCTGATGCTCTGCGAAGAAGTACGAGACGTTTTGAAAGGTTTTAATGCTCTCTGCAGCGGAAGCACGGGATTACCCGTAACCACTGGCCACAGGCAAGTGAAACTTCTCTCTCAGCAGAAATTATGTATGTCCCTTTTTCTTTATTGAAATGTAACACAAGACATTGAAAATGAGATAACTAATCAAAAAATGAAGGGTGTCACATTCATTAGAAGGACAATATCAGTCATGAGAAGCAGAAGTGTTATTAAGTGAAATTCCCCTTTAAGAAGGGGATGCTTAAAAAAACATGTAGTAGGCCTACTTGATCTGTTTCCACTTACTGTCGTTATGTGGTTTTTTACTTAAATGTATTTTTTCCTCATTTGTACTTTAAACAATATGGTTAAGAGATTGTCATAGTGATGCTGTGGTTTGTACTGTCAGTTATGCAGTTCCATAATTTGTTGTGGTCGCGCAGAAGGCAGAGCAAACTGCCGTTCTCTCTGCTCTTTATTATTCCACATTAGATTTTAGAGACCTGACTCCTGCAGTTTTTCAGCTAGTTTTAATCAGTGGAGCCTAAAAATACCATTACATTACATTACAGGCATTTGGCAGACGCTCTTATCCAGAGCGACGTACAAGGTGTTTCAGATGGAAAAAAGAGGAAGGGGGGGGGGGGGCGATTAAAAAAGTAGAGGGAAAAAGACCCCCCTTTTGTTGTCACAGTTCTTGGAATGCCAGGATGACCTGATAGTTCCAGAATTCTGAAACATGCCTGTCTCAGGAGTGGGCGTGTCCCGCAGTCAGGACTGTCCAATCAGCATACAGAGGGCACCCGGCTCCTGAAAGCAAAGTTACGCAAGGGTTGGGGCCCGACCGGGCGCTGGACTCCTGAGTAGGCGGGGCGGCATGGGGCGGCGCAGCGCGTGCCTGGCGGAATGGCGGAAGGGGTGGGGGGTGGGGGGGGTGGCGTATCGAAGGCCGCTGAGCAGGAAGCCGGCTGTCGTCCTGAGAACAGAACATCCTCAGGAAGTGACAGGAAAGGGAAAAAGTAAGATGGCGCTCAGCCAGGGGACAGAGCGCATCCTCATTGAAAGTTAAACGCGGTCGGCCATCTGCGACCGTTTGACCGCAGAAAGCGTTTGGTTCCCGTTTCGCTTGCTGGTGCGCACAAACGGCCACCTGTGACCCGGAAAATTCAATTCAGTCCCCTGTAGGGGACACAAGTCTGTGGTCTTAATCTCAACAGCCATATATTCTGCTGTGCTGAAGCTTACACTACAAGCGAGACGGTCAATAAAAAACAACATACAGTATATGGTACTTTTGAAAATATTTTTACTGCAATGCTTTTGTCATCAAAGACTAAAATACTGAAAGTCTTGGGTTTAACTCCTGTCTAAATAAATGTTTAAATACTGATTGATAGTTAAGAATTAGCTTAAGATTGAGCTCAAATGGTGAAGATTTATTCTCACCAGTCTGTTGGGGAAACAGCTAGCCTGACTCACTGAAGGATTGTGTGGGTACACCCCACTGAGTCAGCATGAGATCATGTGCTTAATGTGTCACATTGGCCATTCTGAGTGCTGCTGGTGCATAATGACTTAACGGCCTTTGTGTCTCCTCTGATTAACAAACTGCTCTGGTAGTGCAGTATAGTGAAACACATGTGATGTGCACACTTCACGTTTGTGTGGAAACCTGTGTTGTGACCTTTGAAAACTAGCTGCTAAAAGCTAGCCCTCGTTTGGGGTTGGGAGAACCAAGTGCCACGAAGAAGTCTCGTAAATCTTCAGTTCGGGAGACTCGTGTTGCTATTGTACAGACCCCTATCCTGCATGTATTTTGTGTAAACTTTCTCCGGGGTCACCTTACAGATTTTTAGTTATACATGTATCTAACGATTATATAGGCCTAATCTTGTACGCAACTGTATCATTTTACATATAGATACTACTCCGATGTTTGATTAGCCTACTTGAAGTATTCATTTAGCCTTATTTGATGACTAAATATTGACCTGGATTTCATATTTACCATGCAGCTTTCCAAAAGTAACCACAGAAAGGCGCATTGCGGTTCATAGGCGTGGACTGTGCCACGTGTTTTCCCTCCAAACTGTCCACGGGGTGTCTGATTTTCAGGATACACCCACATTCTCTGTCTGTCATTCACCTGCTGGATTAGTGACGGAGTTAGTGCTATTTTCACTTTTTGTTGTTGTCATTGTCCTGCCCCATGTTTGCTGGGCGACATTTTCTCACCTGTGACGTTTTTCTCTGGCATTCATCTCTGACACCTTCCCCTCGAGCTGTTCACACGCTCTCTCACACACACACACACACACATACACACACACACACACACACACACACACACACACGTTCCCCTCCCCTGAAGCTGCGCTCGTGTACAGGTGTGTCGTGGAGCTGAGCTGGTGCTGAACCTTGCAGCCTTGATGCAGGTGCATCTTTGAAACCCAGCAGGCTCTCCTGTCCTTCTGATTGGCTCGGCCTGGAGAGTGCCGCTCTCCTGTCCTTCTGATTGGCTCGGCCTGGAGAGTGCCGCTCTCCTGTCCTTCTGATTGGCTCGGCCTGGAGAGTGCCGCTCTCCTGTCCTCCTGATTGGCTCGGCCTGGAGAGGAGGCAGAGAGGGAAGGAAAGGAGTTCCTATAGGCTATCTGCTGGCTCACGGTCGCCATGGTGACTAGTTAGAGGGTGGGTCTGTTGGTGGTAAACTGCTGCTTGCGGGCACTTTTTTCCCCACAGACCTACGTGAGACGTGGAGGGCGGTGAAAGGTTGAGAAGCCTTGTTAATGTTCAACTTCACCCAAAGGCCAAAGCGTCCGTCTTTTCCCAGTCTGCGCGCGACAAAGTCATTGGTGTTGCAGTCACAGTACAGCGAGGGCCGAGGGCAACGCGTGGGGCAATGACAGTTATTTACAAATAATTTACACATCGCTTCATTGTTACCCTCGCTACACGCTACGCGCAGAACAGGCGCATTCATGGCGGAGAGAAGGTGCAGGAGCAGAATTCGGACTGCCCACTCGTGACCTCTCCCAGAAAGTCGGAGTAGATCTAGTGCGGATCTAGCGGCGCTGCCGTTCTGCGCTAGCTCTCTTAGTGCACCTTCTCCCCCTTTCCACAGCCCATGAGCATCGGAAAACACACCCCCTTATTTATCGAAAGGGACTTAGCCACAGGGTTAGCCTACGTGACATTTTGTGGCTAACCATTCAGTCTATTGCCATTGTACGTAGACAGCTTTAAACTTGGGTAGATTTCACCTGATTCTCATTGTGACCTGAGGGGTGTTTCATTTCACTTTTTCATGAAAGTATAATTCTGTATGTTGACTTGTGTCCCCCCTGCAGGAAAAGAATTTGTCCTGAAACACCATGAAGTAGTCTGCAGAGGCCTTCACGCGAGACCGCGTCGGATCATTCACGGCTGTCACTCGAACCCGGACCAGTTTCTCCCGGGGCGGTGTTACTGAGCCGAGCCCCGCCCGCCCCCCCCGGCCCGCGGCCGCGCCCGATGTGCTTGCCCGGGGCCTGTGAGGACCCGGGGAGTGCCCTGCGTTCCGTCGCCCCCCCACGTGCCCCCTCGCCGGCGCACAGATGAAGGAGGTGGCGCAGTGGACGGCGGAGGAGGTGGCGCACTGGCTGGCGGAGCAGGGCATGCAGGAGTACAGCGGCCCCAGGGCCCGCATGACCGGCCGCCAGCTCCTGGGCCTGGGCCCCGCCGACTTCCTGCGGCCCCCGCTGTCCCTGCTGTCCTCGGACGGGGGCCGGCAGCTGCTGGAGCGGGTGGAGACGCTGCGGGTGGAGGGCCACATGGAGGCGCACAAGAACGGGCACGCCGCCAACGGGCACGCGCCCAACGGCGTCCGGCGGGACATGGTGCGCATCGCCGTGCCCGAGCCCCCCCCGCCCCCCTACCCCACCGAGTGGGCCAAGACGGGCGCCGCCTTCGCCTACGCCCTCTGCTGCTTCGTCTCCACCACCATCGTCATCTCCGTGGTGCACGAGCGCGTGCCCGACAAGGAGGCCTCGCCGCCGCTGCCCGACAAGTTCTTCGACGTCTTCAACCGGGTGGAGTGGGCCTTCTCCATCTGCGAGATCAACGGCATGCTGCTGGTCAGCCTGTGGCTGCTGCAGTGGATCCTGCTCAAGTACAGGTAAACCCCCTCCTGTCTGACCCCCCCGGCCAAACGTGCAGCTCGCTCATCTGGAATGTTTTTACACTTGTGTGTACGCCCTGGGGCGTGCTGGTTTTTTGCTACAGCTCATATTTTTATTAGGGTTACGATAGTTCATACTTATTCCCCCCCCACGTTATAGCTATTTTAACGCAACACACGTTTGGCCTCTTTGTGATTTGCTTTGTTTTTCCAGCTTTGCTTTTGCATGTCCACACCTTCAGCAGTGATTACGCCTTTCCCCCCAAAGGAATCACCTTCCACGCGGCACATAACTTCAGAATGATGGCATTTGTTGATCCGTGTGGATTAAATTCCTGTGATGTGGGTGTGCGACATTTGTTCTTTCTGGCGTGCGTTTCTAACATTCCTGTGACCTGTGACCTTACGAGGCATGTAATGTGTCTAGGAAGAGTTACCCTTCAGGGTTGCAGTTAGCAGTGGCTGGAGTGAAAGCCAGCGTGCACGGGGTCTCCCGGGCCCAGTTTGAGGGGCTCCGTGGTATTATATTACATTTAGCAGACACTTATCAAGACTGAATTACTGAATTAATGGTAACAGCCTAGGAATCGAACCTGTGGCCTTGAGGTTACAAGCCCGGTCCCTTTGCTAGTATAGACTGCTACAGTACTGGACTGTACTGGATTACTGGGCTGTGCTGGATTGTACTGGACGGTGCTGGGTTGTACTGGACTGTACTGGATTGTGTTGTGTGGGTTTGTTCTCACCACACCCTGTCTTTCAGGTCTATCATTGGGCGAAGGTTTTTCTTCATCGTGGGGACGCTCTACCTGTACAGGTGTGTCACCATGTACATCACAACCCTCCCTGTACCCGGAATGCACTTCAAGTGCTCTCCAAAGGTAAGCCCCCGAACGCACACAAAAAATCCACTCTTGAGACACCAAAGAGTCTCATCATAGGTAGGAAAACTGACTGCATTTGGACACTTAGTCACTCAGCTTGGTAGATCTAATGACGAAACCAGGTGAACGTGTGTAAAACTAGGTTGCTTGAACACAAGTTCTTTTTGTGGAGGATTTTCTTTTCATTTTGGCTTTGTTTTATTAAAAGCACATTGCATATATAAACAAACAAAATCACGTGCAATCAATATGCCAGTATGAATAACGGCTGAATATTTTATTCATGGAATAATCTCCTTCAAGCGAATGCTTTTCAATTTCGCTTTCACTTTGGCCTGGTTTGATCTGAGCTTAAAGCTTAAAGTAAACTTTAAAAACTGAGGTACAGCGAAGCTTTCGAACGCTGTAATTAAGTTTTTATTTTACAGGCAGCAGGGGATAAGCCTTGCGTCAGCTTTCCTACCCTCCTTTGTGTCAGTGAAAGTATTTACGGTCGTTTCAGTCTGTGTGTCTGTAACCGTGAATGCGGGGGTTTGAAATAAGTGCTAAAGAGACAGAAAATGTAGCATTGGATGATGAAACGACAAAATGTATCACCACCCTTTCCTGTGAGCACTGTGTATGCATGTTCCCATGGAACCCATCCCCCGGAGAGTTGGTTTTGGGCGTTGTGCACTGTGTGGGGGGTTGCCAAGTAGTTCAGAGGAAGCAGTTACTCAGCGCAGACACATGGAAATCTTACGTTTCCTGTCTTACGCAACCATTATCACTCTCCACCTTCCTGCTTTCCCGTCCGCCTCGGACACGCCCCCCAACTCCACAGCGATTGGTTACCGGCTTGGAAAACAGGACAGTGTGTATTATGTTGTGGGATTGGACAGTGTCATTACACGGATTTCGGGAATGTTACTTTGCAGAAACATTTAATTCCACCAGCGTTGCTCTCTGTGAAACTGTATCCGTTATTCCCAAAATGAGTGCATTCGATCACATTCCCAGGTCTGATATGAGCTATCTGTCAGTGCTGCGTTCCTTTGGCTTGTCACTGGTTTCTCGCGGTTGGCTGTGTGTATGGAAATCACATCTACACTTAAACTGGCTCGTTTGCATTGGACTTGTCTGTAACCGGTTTTCTCCTGAGGAATCCAAACGGGCCTTTTCTTTCTCTTTGGGCCGGACATTTTGAGTAAGGTGCATACCGTTTGTTTGTTTCTTCGGTCATATACCATTCTTAAAGGCGTAACGCCTTTATCGTGACCCATTCGGCATGTTCACTATTTTCGTTATCATATTTTTTAAACTAATTTCAAAAAGTTGAGCAATGAGGTGACTTAGAGCTTTGACCTGCCTTATCCGCGTGAGCGAAAGCCGCTGCAGAAGTAAAAGCGCTGAATGTTTTTGTCGCTCTTTTTACCGTTTTAGCTTTTTGGGGACTGGGAGGCGCAGATGCGCCGGGTGGTGAAGATGATCGCTGGAGGAGGCCTGTCGATCACCGGCTCCCACAGCATGTGTGGGGACTACCTGTACAGCGGCCACACCGTGATGCTCACGCTCACTTACCTCTTTATCAAAGAGTGCTCTGCTAACCTACATAGAGTACTTATCAAGGTACCTCTCTCTCCTAGCCTTAACCCCCACTTACCTCTTTATCAAAGAGTGTGACACCTCTCTCTGCCCTACTACTCTCTCTCCTGCCCTAACCCTCACTTACCTCTTTATCAAAGAGTGTGAGTACCTCTCTCCTGCCCTAACCCTCTAACCCTCACTTACCTCTTTATCAAAGAGTGTGACTACCTCTCTCCTGCTCTAACCCTCACTTACCTCTTTATCAAAGAGTGTGAGTACCTCTCTCCTGCCCCCTCAACCTCACTTACCTTTTATCAAAGAGTGTGACTACCTCTCTCCTGCCCTAACCCTCACTTACCTCTTTATCAAAGAGTGTGACTACCTCTCTCCTGTCCTAACCCTCACTTACCTCTTTGTCAAAGTGTGACTACCTCTCTCCTGCCCTAACCCTCACTTACCTCTTTATCAAAGAGTGTGACTACCTCTCTCCTGCTCTAACCCTCACTTACCTCTTTATCAAAGAGTGTGAGTACCTCTCTCCTGCCCTAACCCTCACTTACCTCTTTATCAAAGAGTGTGAGTACCTCTCTCCTGCCCTAACCCACTACCTTATCAAAGTGTGTACCTCTCTGTACTCACTACTTCAAAGAGTGTGAGTACTCTCTCCTGCTCTAACCCTCACTTACCTCTTTATCAAAGAGTGTGAGTACCTCTCTCCTGCCCTAACCCTCACTTACCTCTTTATCAAAGAGTGTGAGTACCTCTCTCCTGCCCTAACCCTCACTTACCTCTTTATCAAAGAGTGTGACTACCTCTCTCCAGGTAAAAAGAAAAAAAAAATCTGAATTATACCGAGCCTGCAGTAATTATAATTTGCTGGGAAATTTGTTGGCGCAGTAGTGACACCTGGTGGATATTCCATATAGTAATATTATTATTATTATCCTTATAATAATAATAATAATAATAATAATAATAATAATAATGATTATTATTATACGTATTATTAGAAGTATTATTGTTAAAATCATACACAGTATCACATCCACAGTAATCTGTTATTCTGATTTTATTTGCCAAGTGCTTTCCCTGTTGGTTAACAAGTTAGAAGTAAACTTGCATGCAACTCAAAAACGTTCTTTAGACTGCATCAATGTGCGGGTTATACAGGATAGTTTCAGTGTTGAGAAACTGAGTGGAGAAGCTTGAGCTGTAAAACTGCAGCTACAGGACAGACATAAAGGTCTGTAAAGGCTACATCGCCTGGATCAGACACCTGCTAGTCTGATTATGCAGTAGAAACTGCCAATAAGAATGAGACCATTGAACAGGAGCAGTGAAGATGATGTGGTCACAACTCATTAGTGCCGGTGCAGAAACATTAATGTTAATGTTAATGTTTCATACATATAATATTTGTAATTTTTCCTGATTTGATTTTCGATCCTTCCCAGATTCTCCGAAGCGATTCTGGCTGTACCACTGGTTCTGCTGGACGTTGAGCGCGGTGGGAATCTTCTGCATCCTGCTGGCCCACGACCACTACACTGTGGACGTGGTGGTGGCCTACTACATCACTACCCGGCTGTTCTGGTGGTACCACACCTTGGCCAACCAGCAGGTAAGTCTCAGTCTGCCGGGTACTTCTTAATGCTGGGTCACAACAGGAAGTCTTGGGCCCACGAGAACCACTTCAGAACGCCTGTAGACCTCTTTTCAGCCAAGAGCGTCCCTGTCAGCCCCTCATGTGCAGTTTGTGGTTCCCAGGCTCAGACGCCTCCTACTGTAAAAAGAAGCACGCTTTAAAATCCTGGAGCTGGGGCAGGTTATGCAACCCAGGTGCTCACTGAAGCACAGGGCGTGTCCTCAGTTTGCCTTTCCCAGACCCCGCCCCTGCCGCGGACAATTAAGGGATTAGTTCACGGCTTCCGGAAACTTCCATAAAAATGAGATTCTCCTTGTTTTTAACGGGCGCACTCCAGGTTTGTTGTGTTTGGCGATAATCTGGTGAAATCCGTCTGATTTTTAATGAGCACTGCCTCATGTTTGCCTTCACCCTTTCAGATTAAGTACTGTCCCATAAACCCTGAGCGCTGCCGCGTATCCGCGGTGACGCCTGAATGTGTGACTCTGAGATGGAACCCGTTGGCTCTGTCGGATTAAGTGTGGCTGAAAGCGATTCGGGTCGTCTCTCTCTCCGTCCAGGTGCTGAAGGAGACGTCTCAGACCAACCCGGTCTCCAGGGTGTGGTGGTACAGGCTGTTCCAGTACTTCGAGGAGAACGTGCAGGGCGTGGTGCCTCGGAACTTCCAGCTGCCGTTCTCCTGGCGCGCGGTGCCGGGGAGCAGGCTGGGATTCGTCAGGATGGACTCCTCGGAGTGACCGGGAAAAACGGGGAAAAAACGGGAAAGCGTTCCCCAAGAGCCATGTGACCCGGCCACGTCTTAAAGCTCCTCCCTCTTCTTTTTTCGGGCACGTCCCCGTTATGGCTGGTCTTCACTGTGACTTCTGTTTTCTGAAACATTTCATTTTTTCTCGATTTGTCTGACCATCGGTAAGTGCTTCATGGTTCACCCTGCGAGCATTTCAACTTTTTCCACCCAAGTAAGATTTGTTGCCTCCGAAATGTCTGGATTTACAACAAGGTGTTTTCTGTGGACTCGTGACTCCCTGTTCATGTGAAAATGTCTCATTTTGGTCGCATTGTTAAAATGATTATGACCAGTCCAGAGCAGTTTTAAATGCAGAAAGTGTTTTTCCCCCAGTTTTAATGGTCATCATTTTTATAACTTCTCACTGAACATGGCAGAGGAGCAAAAAGATTTTTCTAAGTATTTCACAGGTTTATTTTTCAAGCGAATGATGATCAAGAAGAACCTTTTAGATTTTTACATTTTGAAAAGAAAGAAAACAGAAAATCAAAACAAGTTTTGGTTTTTTCCAGTGCCTTCCTGGTCTTGGACAGTGTGTACGTGTCTGTAGGTGTTCATTTGTATTCTTCTTGTATTTTAATTGCAATGCAAAAGTGCATCTTGATCATGGCTTGAACAGATCAAAGTGAAAGCAGTCTCGTGAAGCAGATTTCAGGTTGTGTCAACCAACGTTCTCTCTGTCCATGTTTTTGAATGTACGTGTTGTTGGCCTTACTAGGTGTTGGTCCTCTCGAGGCACAAACCTAGAAAAATCTAATCATTTGTGCATTATTTTGTCCATTACATGTATTTATTGTAGCATTTACCAGAACGATATCCCAATTATGAGATGTAATGGCATATGGTAAGTAGCTGTGTTTTGACATTGCCGGGTCAGCGCGGCACACGGTGGATCAGCTGACGGCACCATTGTGAGGTCACAGAGGGATAGTGAAAAGGTTAAGATGTTCACCCTGCCATTTTCTGACAGAAAACGGAAAGCTACACCAAACTTGGAGTATCTCCAAAACAACGCCAACGGTGATTGGTAGATATTTTCTGACTATGCTTCCACGCCATTTGCCATTAAAGTAGTATCCACCAGTCGGCATTGGTCTACTGGTTATTGCCAAGGAACTCCGTGATTGGTGGAGCTCCTCCCTGATTTCTACCAGTAAGGTGACATCACCGGCTGTCTTCTCTGTTTTATTGTCCCTGGATCATGGTGGTGGTCTCTCTCGTTTCCTGTCATGGAGTTTGACCCTCTGCTCTCCTCGAGTGTCATACCTCGAGACCCCTGTGGGTCTTGCGGATGGCTGTTTCTGCATCGGCGTTGTTGCCGGTTTTTCAGGATGTGCGCAGGCAATCGTTTCATCTTGAGGTGGCCCCCGTTAGCCGTCGAGGTGCAGTGGTGGGGGTTGCACGCCGCCATCGTAACAGTCTTGGAATGTGACCCCCCTTTTTTGACCGTCTTGGTCAGACCACTCCTGTCTGTCTGTCGCACTGCTCGTAGACAGTTTTATGACACAAAGCGTTAGTAAACCCACCCACCTAACCATCATTTCCCCCCCCCTCCACCGTGGAGTAACCTCACCCCGCACAGTGTCCCACTCATGTACTCCCTGAAGAGAACACACTTATTTGAGATTTATTTTAATGGTGCCAGCAGTCATGGTCCCTAAATCTTAATCAACACTATGATAGTGAGTAAGAGCTCAGCCAAACTGACGTCTGTTCAGCAGGACTTTACATTTGGTCACCATGACTACATTACTGTACTTACCGAGTGCAATTGGCCAGGGCAATCATGAAATAAAACCAACAGATTTTCCAACTCTAGACAGTTTACATAGCTACATTACTGCTGCTTTTTTTGGCTGTTTGTTACTGTGGTCTTAAAAAAAAAACACTATTATTGACAAAGTAGTTCTGCTGTTGTCACAGTGTTGTCCAAAGAAAAGCAATACAGAAATGTACTTGTGTAACAAGAATGATAAATTGTACAATTTGGCACACAACCATAAAATCAACCTGTGTATCTTAATGTGTCATTGGATAATTATATCACAAGGCATAACCAAATATTATAATAAATGCTTTGAAGCAATGAACCACTGAATTTTGTGGAATGGTTAAGTCTTTTCAAAAACATTTTTGTGATTTGAGAGTAGGGTGCCTGTGGGGTTTGGATACAGGAGCAGAGAACCATTTCAATCTTCGAGTTTAGTTAATATTGTAAATTTGATGCATGAAGGTTTACATGTTTTGATCTTGCCAATGATATAACTTAAGGCTGTCCATTATTGCCAATTTATCTATGTATGAAAAGTTTGTTTTCAATTATGGAAGTATTTATAATTGTTTTTTTATGTAAATCAATGTTCCATTTCTTGTAGATTTTTTTTGTGTGTGCACGCACACACCAGGTGATATTTGTACGGTAAATATATGGGATGAATAGGGGCGAGATTGAGAGGCTTTTGAATAAAGCATTTTTATTATTCCATGTCTGGATGCTGGTGTTGTTGAAGGAGGTCCCAGCTGGTCTGTGTGAAGCACAAAACCCTGAGAGAACTTGGGTTGTTTAATGGCGGCTAACGCAGGGTTACATTGTTTTAGTGACAAACTGTGTGTGTGTGTGCGCGCGCGTGCGTGTGCGTGCGTGCGTGCGTGTGAGTGTGCATAAGTAATGAGATAACCCAGCATTTCATCAGCACGCTCAGCATAGACCCCCTGCTCGTATTAGCACGTCAGAGACCTCACACAGAGAGCGATCCGCACCTAATTAACCCCTCCATCAACGTACTGCCCAACACCTTTCACTGAGCAAGTCAAACGGGTGTGGGGAATGGCAGGGGGTGGTGTTTGATAGTTTTTCCTGGATAGTTTAATTTGTTGCTGTGGGATTAAATTGGGGTGAATGGTGTGTTACACGGTTACCGTTACCGTTGTTGCGGTCATCGTTAGTTTTGCTCATCGCGTTTCGTTTCGTCATATAGGTGATGTTCTTATCCAGAGAGGTAGATTACACTGCTGGATATTTACTAAAGCAGCTCAGGTTAATTGCCTTGTTTATTAAGTACCTTCAATCGAACCCACAACCTGTCAGTTACTGGCCCAGTTTCCTAACAGTGCACTACTACTCTGCTACCCCAGCATGTGCAACCAGTCTTTGTTAATACTGTAAAACATAAGGCATAAAACTGGTAATATCTGCATTATGACACGGAAACATGAAAAGATTTAGATTTTGGTAACCCTGGTAACCCCTCATCTTCCTGTCTTTAGATATATATCCCAGTAATAAATTCAACAGAATCAAAAGTTTACATTAAAATGTAAACTGACACGCACGTATACTGTGTGTAATGTAATACGAAGCTCTTGGGCGTTCGCAAGAACAACCCCGAAGACGGCAAAGTCAAAAACCTAGTCTGTGTCCAAGGTGACGGGTTTAAAATGCTACTCTTTAGCTTGGGTTACACGTAACGTTACGTGTAGCAAAGTTACACCGAACTTTGTAGTGGCCAGGAGAGAGACGATTTTGTGTGCGGTTGACCCACACTGGAGATGATTGGCACGCTTGTGTGCGGTGGACACCCACAGGTCCCTGTTCACACGCCGTCTGATCTGCCGCGGTCCGCGCTCCCACGAATCCCCACATCGCTAAACCAGCCGCGTCTGATCTGCAGCCTGCTCTGCGCTCCCGCGAATCCCCGTGTCACGACTCGAGCCGCGTTTGTTTGTACTTTCTAGCGCTTTGAACATTCCTCTGCGGGTACAATGCTCTGTTCCCTTTTGCCATTGGGGACAAAGATGTTTGTGCAGAGCGTAACCTGAAACCATGGCGAATGCAATGGATGCTTTTATCTGTGCACCACGTTTCCAGCTTTGGAAGAGTTCAGCAATAGATCCATGTTCATGCACACGCACACGCGCACGCACACACATGTTCATACTCTCTCTCAGTGTGGAGACGCTTTGTTCCGAGTGAGACCCTGACACACTGTGTTCTATGCATGCTTACAGCCCGGGGGGTGCAAAGCGTCCATCCAACTCAGTATAGTCAGTATAGTAAGGTGTTCCCTGTCTCACTGTGGAAGAACAGTTCTCTGGTTGATCTGATCCCCTCCGGACTAGCATTAGCCCACACCAGAACTGCCAAACTCGGATCCTGGCGATCTCCCATCCCGTACGTTTCCGTTTCAACCCTAATTTGGCACAACGGATTCTACTAGTCAGCAGCTGGATGAGATCCTCTAGATGCTGAATGAAGTGCTCTTTGTAAGGACTGGAACTGAAACATGCAGATAGGTAGATCTCTAGGAACAGGGCTAGGCAGCCCTGGCCCATACTATTTTTAACTGACACAGATGCTGCCACAGCAATGGGATAGGCCTGCAAATGCCAACTACACATCACAAAATGGGATACGAAAAATAAGGAACTAAAAAAAAAGTTTATAAGTGTGGGATTTTTTAAAGCATTTCAGTTTTAATCATAGCACGTATGAGAGGGAGGAGAGGATAGAAGAGATGTGAATGTTGAGTTTTGACTGCAGTGCCAACAAACAGCGGTATCGCTAGTATCTGCCTTCAGGCTTTGAAATGAAGCTTTATCCCACTGCGGCACAGGACACAAGGGGGCGCAGTGTCACGCTATTTGGCCGTATCTCGCTTTGATGTTTAACAGCATCCGGATGAAAGAGGCAGAGCTGTCAGTCACCTCGTTCTCAAGGCCCCTGGAGTTCCACCACAGCCATTAGCCACCAGCGTGCATAAAGCGCCGCCGGTGTTCCGGAACAAACCGCCCCGGATCATTACCGCCACTTCAATTAGCGCTGAAAACGCCGCTCAGAACGGTTCCTACCGGGGACCGCTACGGCTGTGCTATTTGCGGTCAGCGCTGGGCTCTGCTCCGGCTTCGTAAGTGGTTTCCATTACTGTACACAGGCCTCCGGATGAAGAATGGAAAAGCGATTCAGGCGCGCCAGAGAGGGAAAAAAATACTCGCGTTTTTGTGTAGTCACTGCCACTTAAGTCCCTCGCGAGCGCTCTGCTCCAGTTAAAACTGAGAGCCGCGCGAAGACCGGATAGAAATCGCGCAGCCTGAAAATGAGATGATGTCATAATTAAGACTGATAGAGAAGAGGCCTTTCATGTGATTGGTTTTTAATATATTGTTTGTATCAACTTGAGCGGGACCTCTGCACTCTTAACACTGCCCCTGTACTGTTCATTGAGCATAATTAATTTTTAATTGAGGATAATGCATTATACAACTATTTTGCATGATAATATATGATTAGTTCTGCTCTTAAGATGGACTATTGTGGATTGTATGCACAGCCTCTCCATAATAACTCATCAGATTTTGTATGACAGAAGAGTGTTAACAGAACTGAAAAGCATTGAAGTGTTCCTTCAGCGCAATTATCCCCCTTCGGTTCCTCTTGTCTTTACGTAATAAGCCTGAAGATGGCAGTAGATTGTTTTTGGAGCGGACTTGAAAACAGCATCGAATCATCAATAAAATAATGTTAGGTTTTTCGCCTGTTCACACTCATAATATTGATATTGACTCTTCTCATGCACGTGAAACATATAGAAAGCTGAATAAAATTCAACCTTAAAGGGACTTTAGTCGTCACTGAACACATTTTTAGAAGTAGGAGAGACAGACATTGGTTGGCACAGGTTTCACTCTTTCTCTGGCATAATTCATATTAGAATATTCTAACCAGTAGCAAATGAAAAGTTAAGGTCTCAGCTATCGATAAATTCATTTTAATGTCCACTGGTGAATTCTAAAATTTGGTGACTAATGACAAAAGTAATGTTGTGCACTTGTGCCAACCAGCCCCAACACGGGGTTGGTTGGCACACATTATGTAAATAAAGCGCTACGCCCTAATAGGGAATTTAACTGTACTGATAATCACTGGTATCCCCTCAGTTTGCTTTTGCCTTTTTCGGGTGATTTGTTAAAAGAGAGAGGATTCCAAGTGATTCTCCATCCTTGATTTCGGTATTCCTAAAGGAAACTTGACACAGGACAAGGAACGGTCACTTTTAAAACTTTATTATGAAACTGCTTTTATGAAATCTGCAAGCATATATTTAATAACGTCAGCTAATTCAAGTATTTCTGGTATTGGTAATTTTTATTTTTTATTTTGATGTGTTGGCTAATATAGTGACCCTAGTAGAAGCTGCTCAACTGGCTCTTTCGTTCAGGGATATGAAGGATAAGTTTCCCAAATGGATTTAAAATGGCCCTTTATTAGTTTTAAATTCCCCTGGGCCATGAAAAAACTGGGAGCATATGGCCAAGAATTGCACTGCTAAACCAGTTTATTTATTTATTTTATAAAATAAGCCAGTTGCCATTTCCATCGGTTATGTGTACAGCATATAACAGATGGTTGTTGGGTATACATGGACCTTTGGGCAAAACTTTCTAAAAACGCAGTTTTGAAACCTGCTCAAAAACAGCTAAAGCAGTAATACTAAAATAAATCTGCCATCATACTCCAGATGTGCAGCAGTGCCTCAGTCACAGCTGAAGAAAACAAGCTGGTCGCGACTGCCCTCAGGATTACATTCATTCCCAGAGGACGGGCTATATTCAGTTCCAATACCATACTTAGTCTGGGATGCATTTCTTGGAGCGAAAATGTCCAAGATATTCTATTTTGAGTAGGGGGGGGGGGGGGGGGTTGTGTGTGGTGTCTGAAATGGAGGGAGTCACCAATGAGACCTGGGCCTGTTTCATAAAGTGTCTTCTTGTAAGAAGTGATGATCCAGGAACAGGTTTCCCAGCCTTTTCCATTAAGAACTGAGAGGCTAAACTGATCCGAGGTCAGCACTGCTACCCTGGTGGGAGATGGGAGATTTCTACCTTGTCCCTCTCGTTATGCATTCACTCAGTAGCAGTTGGATGGGGTTGAGGGCAGGGCTCTGTGCAGACCAGTCAAGCCAGTCAAGTTCTTCCACACCGTTCTTGACAAAACCATTTCCATATGGACCTTGCAATGTGCCCAGGGGCATTGTCATGCTGAAACAGGAAGGGGCCTAGTATGTGATTGTATGGTGTAGCATTAAAATTTGCCTTCACTGGAACTAAGGGGGCCTAGTCCAAACCATGAAAAACAGCCCCAGACCAAGGGGTGTCCAGATACTTTTGGTCATATAGTGTAACAGGCATCCTTAGACTCAATCGTGGGGATTCACTGTGTATGTTGGTTTCAATTCCAACCTAGTGCAAACTCAAAATGTGAGTTTTTTTATGTTACTTGTTTATCATTAACCAATTGGTCTTTTGATGGATGATTTCCCTTTTAAAGCCACATTGTGTCACAAATAGCTGTGCATGAATACATGTCCCATATTCATATCCCATGTAATCAGTAAGATCAGTCAGGGCCGGTTCTAGGCATAGACGGTATAGCAGGTTGCCTAGGGCACTATCTGTATGGGGGGCTAATTATCTGGAAGGTGGCAGATGACAGGAGAAAAATGGGAATATGGAACGCATTGTTGATAATCATAATCACCCCCCCTCCCCTTGCCCCGACTTTGAGGTGGTTACCCAAGACTGGACCCCCAATTTTGCAGTTCACTACTGACCCCCCCCCCCCTCTTCCCCCCAAATTTGAGATGGCTACCTAAACCCCCCCCCCATCCCTTACTCTGTGACCTGGTCTATGGCGGCACAGGGGCTAGAAAGAGAGAGCCCTGCCTGATATCAGCTAATGCTTTCCTTTCTGCAATGCACTGCATGACAAATGGTTTCTTTATGGGTCACATATTCTAACTGATTACATTAGTGTTATCTGAATCGCTCACAGTATGGACCCCTGGTCACGAAATCTAAACCATCTGTGGAAAAGGTTCAGAAAAGAAATGGCAGCAAGTTATAGCTGCATTCCCTTAAAACTATTTTAAGGCAACAACAATTAAAAAATTTATATAAGAACTTAAACACATTTGATCAAGAGGGGGGATCATTTCAGGGGTCCCCAGGACTGAGCCAACAACCCCACACATTGGGAGTTCCCAGAACTGAGTTTGAGAGCCTCACTCACAAGGAGTCCCCAGAACTGAGTTTGAAAGCCCCACACATAGGGGGTCCCCAGAACTGAGTTTGAGAGCACCACACATAGGGGGTCCCCAGAACTGAGTTTGAGAGCCCCTCACATTGGGGGTCCCCAGAACTGAGTTTGAGAGCCCCTCACATAGGGGGTCCCCAGAACTGAGTTTGAGGGCCACACATAGGGGGGTCCCCAGAACTTAGTTTGAGGGCCACACACACAAGGAGTCCCCAGGACGAAGAATAAAAACCCCTCATCTGTAATACGTACGTGCCTCAGCTCATTCAGTCCTCTTGCCCTGAATGGCATCAGCGATGAACCGTTTCCAGCTAGACCTGAGGGACAGGCCTGTAATTGCGGCTGATTGGCTCTCATGCCCCGTGATGTCAGCCGGAGTGGAGGAGAGCAGCGATGGCTTCCAGGCACGCACGGATAGGGCTGTCCGTCCGAAGAGGAGATGCGTAAGCGTTAGCGTCAACTCCGCTCATATCAATCACCCGCGTCCGTCACCCGCTCGCTCGCGGAAATGTCATTTTTTTTCGCAATTGCAGGGAAGTGCCCTGTTCTGTCTCACTGGATACTGTTACTGGAATCAGCATGAAAGCTTGCGGAGAAAGGGAAATGAGTAATTGAGGGAGTCTGAATACAAGTCTGAATACTAGTATTTTTAGTCTCATTTCCATCAGAGAACTTCTGTGTGATTCTTGTTGTCAGTGGATGACACAAAAGGCAAAGTGTGATTGGCAGAGCGAGAATGTCAGCTGTGGCGGGCTCAGTCACCTCACTTCCTGTCACATGACCTCTACCGTGTAGGTTAATGGTGCTTCCTGTCACATGACCTCTACAGTGTAGCTCAATGGTGCTTTCTGTCACCTGACCTTTACAGTATAGCTTAATGGTGCTTTGTGTCACATGACCTCTACAGTGTAACTTAATGGTGCTTCCTGTAACCTGACGTCTACTGTGTAAATTAATGGTGCTTCCCGTCACATGACCTTTACAGTGTAGGTTAAGGCCTCAAATATATTTTTTAGCATTAGTACTATGGAATTCACAGTCTTGACTTAGTTTTTCCACAATTTTAAATGAGTAATCGCATGTTTTCAAAAGTTCCTATGGCTTCAATTACGTTTTAGGGCTCAACTTAGGGTTAGGGTTATGAAAACGATAAGTCTGAGGGTCGAGGCAAGTTTACGGCTGTGTTCAGCAGGTTAAAGAAAGGTTAGGACATTGGTTCTTTTTTGATTTTGGACGAGCCAAAAATTTTGTATATACTAGTATAGGTACCTATGACCATAACAAGATATGGAATATATACATATTTTTTCAGGGAAAACATTTTTTTTTTTTAAGGCCTCAAATATATTTTTTAGCATTTGTACTATGGAATTCACAGTCTTGACTTAGTTTTTCCACAATTTTAAATGAGTAATCACATGTTTTCAAAAGTTCCTATGGCTTCAATTACGTTTTAGGGCTCAACTTAGGGTTAGGGTTATGAAAACGATAAGTCTGAGGGTCGAGGCAAGTTTACGGCTGTGTTCAGCAGGTTAAAGAAAGGTTAGGACATTGGTCCTTTTTTGATTTTGGACGAGCCAAAAATTTTGTATATACTAGTATAGGTACCTATGACCATAACAAGATATGGAATATATACATATTTTTTCAGGGAAAACATTTTTTTTTTAAGGCCTCAAATATATTTTTTAGCATTTGTACTATGGAATTCACAGTCTTGACTTAGTTTTTCCACAATTTTAAATGAGTAATCACATGTTTTCAAAAGTTCCTATGGCTTCAATTACTTTTTAGGGCTCAACTTAGGGTTAGGGTTATGAAAACGATAAGTCTGAGGGTCGAGGCAAGTTTACGGCTGTGTTCAGCAGGTTAAAGAAAGGTTAGGACATTGGTTCTTTTTTGATTTTGGACGAGCCAAAAATTTTGTATATACTAGTATAGGTACCTATGACCATAACAAGATATGGAATATATACATATTCTTTCAGGGAAAATTTTTTTTTTTTAAGGCCTCAAATATATTTTTTAGCATTTGTACTATGGAATTCACAGTCTTGACTTAGTTGTTCCACAATTTTAAATGAGTAATCACATGTTTTCAAAAGTTCCTATTGCTTCAATTACGTTTTAGGGCTCAACTTAGGGTTAGGGTTATGAAAACGATAAGTCTGAGGGTCGAGGCAAGTTTACGGCTGTGTTCAGCAGGTTAAAGAAAGGTTAGGACATGGGTTCTTTTTTGATTTTGGACGAGCCAAAAATTTTGTATATACTAGTATAGGTCCCTATGACCATAACAAGATATGGAATATATACATATTTTTTCAGGGAAAATTTTTTTTTTTTAAGGCCTCAAATATATATTTTTTGCATTTGTACTATGGAATTCACAGTCTTGACTTAGTTTTTCCACAATTTTAAATGAGTAATCACATGATTTCAAAAGTTCCTATGGCTTCAATTAGGTTTTAGGGCTCAACTTAGGGTTAGGGTTATGAAAACGATAAGTCTGAGGGTCGAGGCAAGTTTACGGCTGTGTTCAGCAGGTTAAAGAAAGGTTAGGACATTTGTCCTTTTTTGATTTTGGACGAGCCAAAAATTTTGTATATACTAGTATAGGTACCTATGACCATAACAAGATATGGAATATATACATATTTTTTCAGGGAAAACATTTTTTTTTTTAAGGCCTCAAATATATTTTTTAGCATTTGTACTATGGAATTCACAGTCTTGACTTAGTTTTTCCACAATTTTAAATGAGTAATCACATGTTTTCAAAAGTTCCTATGGCTTCAATTACCTTTTAGGGCTCAACTTAATGTTAGGGTTATGAAAACGATAAGTCTGAGGGTCGAGGCAAGTTTACGGCTGTGTTCAGCAGGTTAAAGAAAGGTTAGGACATTGGTTCTTTTTTGATTTTGGACGAGCCAAAAATTTTGTATATACTAGTATAGGTACCTATGACCATAACAAGATATGGAATATATACATATTCTTTCAGGGAAAAATTTTTTTTTTAAGGCCTCAAATATATTTTTTAGCATTAGTACTATGGAATTCACAGTCTTGACTTAGTTTTTCCACAATTTTAAATGAGTAATCACATGTTTTCAAAAGTTCCTATGGCTTCAATTACGTTTTAGGGCTCAACTTAGGGTTAGGGTTATGAAAACGATAAGTCTGAGGGTCGAGGCAAGTTTACGGCTGTGTTCAGCAGGTTAAAGAAAGGTTAGGACATTGGTTCTTTTTTTATTTTGGACGAGCCAAAAATTTTGTATATACTAGTATAGGTACCTATGACCATAACAAGATATGGAATATATACATATTGGTGCTTCCTGTCACATGACCTCAACAGTGTAGCTTAATGGTTAAAGGAATGCACGTGTTGATCAAGTAGATCTGCAGGAGGGGCACTGTTATTGCTCCTTTGAACAGGGTACTTCAGTAAAGGCCCTGCTTTATAAGGGGAGTGTAGGCAGAGATGTAAGCTGTCTGTAAGCTGATGTAAGTTTCTGTGGAAGACAGAGTCTGATAGTCGAGTAAATAATGAAAAGCTCTCCCGGACATCCATTCTGCCTCTCTGGGACAGTGGGGGCCCATTTACCAGGAGCGGCTGGGTGATGTCATTGTTTCTGAGTAACACACACACACACACACTCAGACACACACAAACGCGTACACACACACACACACACACACACACTCAGACACACACAAACGCGTACACACACACACACACACACATGCACACACACGCCTCGTCGCTTTTGTAGATGAGTCCGATGAGAGGGGTGCTGCGGGGACGTGGCTCCCCTGTATTTGCTAATAGACGAGCGGCTCAGCTGCGGTGTGGAGCAGCCTCTGAGATTCACGCCTGCCTCTCAGCCGCAACCCAAAGTCGACACTTTCCACCGCGTGCAAGATTGGACTGGAGTGCCCCCCCGAAGGGTGTCACCGTGCTGACGCTCGCTGCCACTGCAGCCTGCTCTGTGGGCTCCCATAGCAACCCGCCACCCCCCCCCCCAATCCGCAGAGGCTGCCATACTCAAACACCCCCCATCCCAATCCACAGAGGCTGCCATACTCCCCCCCAAAAAAAAAACCCACCACAGACCCTGCAGCTCCAGGCTTGGCCACGCCTAAATTAGGCCGTTAAATTATCTTTTACTGTCTGTGGAAACCTTGGGACGTTTTGCACACGGCCAAATTGTCAAAGTGAGCCTGCCACTACTGATTCAACAACCTCTATAAGAAACCTAATAGTTTAATACCTGACTGCATCCTTCCTGGTTACAATAAGCAGATGTTGTCGTGAGCAGATACTGCAAAGCTCTGTGCATTTAAATGGTTTCCTGTCTTCCACTAAATAGCAGCTTACAGCAACCATTTTTCAAGAGATATCATGCAGCAGCCATTTTTCAAGAGATATCTAACCTCAGCAGCACTGACAGTATGAATTTCATTTCAGTAAATTGCATGTGAAAGCAGTATTCTAGTTTCTGAACTCATTTCAGGTATACAGTGAAGTATTGCTAGCTTAGGTAAGGGTATATTTTAGAAAGCACAGGCTGGAATTATTTAATGTCCACATTCCCCCCTTCTTTACAAGTATTAATTTCCAGTAAAGATGAATCCTTTAGTCTGTATGTTGCTGTGGCAATTGGTGCCTGTCGCTGACAAGTTGAATTTGAATATAAAGCTTCATTGACCAGTCAAAAGGAATTACTGAAAGTCAACTCCCCTGCATTCAAGGGTTGCTCTTGATTTTAATACGAAAAGCAGGAGCCCTTGTGGCTCTGCAGGAGTGGAGCTGGCAACCCCCTGCTTTGCCGCATCCGCAGCTGGTGTTCCTCAGCTCTGCCTGTGGAGAGGGTTTTCAGCACTGCGGACAGCAGCCCAGCCCACCTGTAGCACGCGTTCCTGTGAGACAGCTGCAGCCACTTACGCAATCAAAATCGGCTTCAGTACGAGCCAGAGGCCCCCTCCTCGGAAGGCTCCAGAGAGAGCGGAGGAGGCCTTTCGGCCCGGTGATGTGAACGCGCTACTTCACTTCCTCGTTTCCTACAGAGGTTTGCTTTACTGATGAACCCTTTCTTGCTGTGCCACGTTCCAAGGAGCAGCCAAAAGCCAGATTCCGGCTGGCCTGCGTGTTTAAGGATCTGCTGGTCCATTAATTGCCCCCCTTTTTAAAAATCTTCCTGTCTAATTTTATGTGAGTCCATAATTTTGGGAACATTTGCAGTGCGGGATTATTGAATGCAAAAACATTTCTGTGCGTGATGAAGTGCCTTTCTATGTTTTCCGAAGCTATATTTTTAGTGAAGTAAAATGTGAGAATATCAGGGAACATTGATTTTTCTGCAAGGTAACCCCTCTTGAATATTAAAAAGCAGTTCTAATGTGAGGGCAGTTCTGGGAGGAGAGCATGGATATGAATGTGAGTGAATCATGTTGTGATTTCTCAAGGCAAACAGTTATGTTAAGAAATGTGACTGCACATATTCTTTATTGCATGGGGACACCATGCGCTGTCTTATATGAGAGCAGTACAGAGAATACTAGCTCTCGGTATGGAGGCTATAGATTTATCTATCTCATAAAATAATGTTAAAAAATACATTTAACAGGAAAGGGAAGAAACCTACTCGGGGATGAGAAGCCACACCTCGTAACAAAAGGATTGTTTACAGTGGATAGGAAACGTGAGTAATCAAATTAGTGCGAAAAAGAAAGAAAAACTGATTTTAAAATATTAGCATACAAGGTCAGTGTGTTCCTCAGTAAGCTGTAAGCCACGTGCGCCACGGTGAGGTTTTGAGGTCTGATGAACGCGCGAAAGCGAGTTGCTATAATTATCCCTTCTCTGTGCAGCGCCGAGCCAAGCTGAGATCGCCAGACAAAGATATCATGTTTGCGGTCAGGATGCACTTAGACAGCGTCAGCTGCTGACTGACACAGGCCAGGGCCCACCACACCCACAACCCCTGCTGTGAGAAACTGCAAAGCCGTTTTGACGCCTCCAGGATTAATTTCTCACGGATTCCCTAAAGTCCCGCAGAGAGACCCAAAAGCAGCTCAACTCTTTTCCCTGGTAAGACAGGCCCAGGGTGGAGGAATCAAAGGCCACACTGAGAAACGTTTGTCTTTGAATTTGATCGATTTGTCCTCAGACAGACAGACAGGAAGAGCGACAGGAAACCTAGTACATTTCAGGGGTGGGAAAACATCTGTTAAATTTACAGGCAACATAAAGGCTTAGACACATTATTCTTTTATCAAGGCATCGATGTTTAATTTAGGCGTTTTGCATTTACGATGGCAACGAATTGCGTTGTCTTCTGGTGTGCTAAATCTACAGCCTAATGGTATGAAAAAAAATGGAATATGAAATATTTACATTTTTTAAATTCCGTCCTCAAAGTTTTGAAAAATTACACAATATTTGACCCCCACTTTTGTTCAGTGTTGCTGATTTTGTTAAGGAAATTGGAGCAGGATTGCATTCAGAAATGTCTGATTGACTAATTCCGTTAAATCCAACACTGTTGCTGTTGGAAAGCATTCCAACCGTGTCGAGCTGTGTGAGTGGAACATTTACCCTTAAATGTTCTCATAGTGTTTGACTATGCAATCTAAAACATCCACAATAATCCAGCCTGCGTTTAAATGAAATGGAAATAAAACCAGTCATAGTGCTTGTCCATATATCTGAGGTTAAACCCATCCTCTGATTGATTATTTTATGAATATACATTCATTTTGTTGGATAAATATCTCTCCAAACAGAAACTTTGAGAGGAAAGCACTAGTAACACAGAGATAGCTGCCACTAAAGTGCCATTTAAACAAAAATCACAGTCGTTAGATAAAATTAGAATGGGACTGGGTAACAGGAATG
The DNA here is from genome assembly GCF_018555375.3 of Anguilla rostrata. Classification (NCBI taxonomy): domain Eukaryota; kingdom Metazoa; phylum Chordata; class Actinopteri; order Anguilliformes; family Anguillidae; genus Anguilla; species Anguilla rostrata. Next base: position 2,518,085 of record NC_057950.1, on the reverse strand, counting down.
ATGTGACTGGTCAGTTCTTAGCCTTTTGCCCCCTGATCACCTTGTTGCACTAATTCCTCAGCCTAAAATAGCATCCTTATCATTGTACCCAAGTCCTCACAACTTAAATGTTTAGACTGAGAAAACTGTGTTCTTAAAAGGATGCCTGTAATGTGAAACTAACTACAGATAACATATATTATTAACGTAACAACAAACAGTCTAAGTAATATAATATATATTTTTTTTCCAGAATTATTATTTTATTGTGCAAAAATGTGCCATAGGACAGAGATCCATTCTACCCTTATTCATGGCTGCTCTCACAGGAATAAACAAACACAGCAGCACCTTATCGTCTGTGACAGATTTACCTTCCTGCGTCAGAAATAGTGCGATATGTCCTGACCTTTCCAGATGCGCGTTACTCAACATAACACATGCAGGCGTGCGCACGCGCAAAAACACAAACGAAAACACGCACGCACTAACTTCGGTCAGTAAACTCTCTGTGGGAATAGGGTGCATACTCAATGGCATCCCATTGCATGGCCTCTATTCCTCTGCAGTTGCATTTTGTACAATAAGGGAAAGAGATACCCTTACATATTTCCTAAACAGGGGAATACCACCAGATCGCAGCGTGGACGGTGATATAGTGTAGGTTCAATTCTACAATTCTACGTCGGCCGTTGTCGACAACAACGTTCACCCTTCTGCACATTTTCTTCTGATGGACGATTCTCCTATAAAGCAATAAATAAATGAAACAAAATGTAAAAAATAAATAAAAATAAAACGGAAAAACAAAAAAATTACAGTATAGCATAGTGGGCGTGGCCAATGGACAACCGTGGATCTGCGTAATCATACCAGGTCTCTTCAGAAAATGTCACAGTGGTTTACACGAGTGAAGAATAACAGCAGCAGATTACAGAAATAATTCTGTATCTGTATCCCCAGCCCCCCGGGCCAGAAAACGTAATCAAGCATTTAACTTTCATTACTTTTTGTTTTAAGTACTCAACAGAGATATCTCTTATCCACTGTAGACTGTGGAATAAATGTCATTCTTTTAAGCGCACAAATTGCAAGGAAATGTAATGTCAATAGTAGTTTTACTCTTCGACCATCAATGTCAAAATGCTTTTTCGGAAGGTGAAACCTCTGTCCCAAATGAGATTTCCATGCATCAGGAGAGAGAGAGAACAAATAAATGAATGAATGAAAGTTAGATCGGATATTATCGTTTTAGGGGAGGCACTGCTGACATTGCATCCCATCAGCGCATCCAATAACAACACTTGTGGATAACAGTGTCATGGAAAAAAAAAAACAGTACAGTACAGTGTCATGAAGAACTTGATTGTACAAAGCAGTGCATCAGTCCACTATTCACAAGCGGTCGCTGCTACAGATCCGGTCTTGCCCTGAATTATTATGACAGGAGTCACGTCCTTATTTTTTTTTTTTGGCTATGCATTTGTGCTGATGCACTGCACGCGCTGCAGCGGCTCACGCGATGCCGCCCAGCTGTGAGAGCGCTCACTCTCGTATCAGCCCAAAGTGGCAGTGTTTCGGTCGAAGGCGGGCAGTTCTAATCGGTTTCTCAATGAACGATAATCACCAGCTGCACGTTGGATCCAAGGATTAGCGCTCATCGAAGCAAGTCGTTTACTGTTTTACATGCCCTTTCGGCGTTGCCCGTCCAGCGAATTCGCCAATAAGTCGGTGGGTCCAACAATTCCCACGCCGCCCACAGGAGACAGGTATTCCCTCGGAAACAAGGGGGCTTGTCCGCGAGTCGTTGGATTTTCCGCGGTAGTTCTCTTAGCAAGCTGGGGTAAAGTTTGCACAGTGTTTTTTAAAAAAATGAGCGACCTTGATGAAGACTTCGCCAAGCTTCTCACGATAAAGGAAGACAGGATAAAAGACCTGGAGAGACGTTTGGCCGAAAAGGAGGACGAGGTTCACGAACTGAAGAGAAAACTGCACAAATGTCAGTCTGTTTTGCCCAGCGCGCAGCTTATTGGACCGAGGACCAGGCGAGCCCAAGGCATTTCGGCCGAGCCCCAAACGTGCCAAGACCTGATTAGACAAGCCTTTCGGAAATACGCGAAATCTGACCGGTAGGGTCTTTGCTTTCATCTTATCATAGTATTTGCTCTTTATAACGTCTTGTGCAACGTGACCGTCATTATGCGTTTTGATGTGTGTCGCCAACTGTAAATATTTGAGTCGGGTGACCTGCTTTATTTCCTGCAAACAAGTTTGAACTTACTTCATCACAGACCGGGATAACTCGTGCAGCGCACGAGAGACTCCTGTGTAGGTAGCCTACTCCCCGGGCTGGGTTAAAAAAAACCCTCATAGACGCGCGCATCAGTCGGCTGGCAATTTCATTCTAAATCGACGTTGAAGCGGAGGCGAAAATAACGAAACATCAGTGAGTTTCATTGATCCGGTCCATTATACCAATCCCAGAGGAAATGGGGAGGAGGAAGTACAAGGCATTTATGGGTTTTAAGTAGCTGGACGCTCAGAGCAGAATGCATGCCTGATGATATTTAATACTCCATTAAGAAAGGCTTTGTACGCCCGTTGCATACGCCTTTGTTCCAGCGCAACCGGCTTCCCACCCATCCCCGATGTTCCGAGATTTTATTTGGCTCATCTGGTTAGTTTCATTGCTAAATAGAATAAGCCCAACGATTCCGGGACGATTCTTCCGAGGGCTGTTGTGAAAACAGCGGTTTTTAAATAATCTGGAACATACACAGTTACCATAGCGATAGGCAATTAGAAACTGAATATTGGTGAATGACACTTCTGAGATGAGTACCCCGTTTATTGGACACGTCACCTGCACTGAAGAACGATTGCTCGTGCATGCAAATCATCACATTAAGCAAAGCCTCCGTTGAACTAAACCAGAGCCCCGTAGATAAAGGTGCTTCTCGTTATACTGATATTGTTGTCCGGGTCGGTACATAGCAAGTATATTTTTTAAGATTTGTGCCATATTAGATTACTTTATATTCTAAACAGTGAATCAAATGTATAGGCCTATCACTTACGAAATTCTTCAATGAAAATTAGAAGTATTTTAGCTTGTCCCTCTCGGCAAATCTTTTATTTTGTTCAGTATAATTCTGGTGGGAAGGTATTTAGACAAATGGGATTGGAAGGGTGAAATTACGCCGAATGTCGTACAATGCAACACGTACGATATTCTGCTTTGCTACAGATAGATTCAGACTCTTCATTCACGGGATAGACAACCTTGAGGCCTTGAGTCCACGTCATGGGAGCGGAGTGACACATTGGCCTCCGTCGCACGGTCCTGAATAGACAGGTATCCAACAGTGTTTGGAAAATTAAAGTCTATTACCGACCAGATTTAATATTTGAATTAATATTCCGGGACATGGCGTCAGAATTATATTACGAACAGTTTTAATTATTCAAGATAGATTGCAACACATAAATTGTGCTTGGGCAGATTAAGAAATGATCAAAGGAGAAAGGTTGGATATTTTAAATTTATTTATTTATTTATTATATTTAGGGACGGAGTGTGGCACAGTGGGTAAGGAACTGCGCTCGTAACCGAAAGGTTGTAGGTTCGAATCCCGGGTAAGGACACTGCCGTTGTACCCTTGAGCAAGGTACTTAACCTGCGTTGCTTCAGTATATATCCAGCTGTATAAATGGATACAATGTAAAGTGCTATGTAAAAAGTTGTGTAAGTCGCTCTGGATAAGAGCGTCTGCTAAATGCCTATAATGTAATGTAATGTAAATACTTTTTTTTTTTTTTAAATGGAGAAATATTTTTACTTCAGTAAAATCTTCCTGTAGTATATGCATTTTATTTTTCACGTACAAATGTGTGACCTTTTGTGACAAAGTGCGTAATGTTGGAGTTCTTACAGCAAGGTGTCTAATGTCAATGGTAAAAACCAGTTTCAGCTTGAAACAGACTGTCATACAGACCCCGGTGTGTAAAGGTCTCACAAAACACATCACAACAGTTTATTCAAAGTGTCTGTTTCAGCAGTGCTTTCTTTCAGTTTTTTGTAGTGTGCCAATACATTAAAGGACAACCTTTCAGAGCCTGTTTATAATGGATGATTAACGTCCTTATGAATGAGACGATATTGCTGAGTAAGGACCCTCACTCACCTACACAAGTGGTGAATAGTTCCAGTATTCAGTTAGAGCTACTGCCATTAAGCCCCCTCCTCCTAGAATCTGGTGTGCTAAATCTTGGCTGAAAAAAAAAATTAAACTTAATTAAAAAAAAAAAATTACTAACTAGCTATCTAAATGGGTTTTCTTTCACCAAATTGTCAGTAAAGTATTTAGTAAACTATTTGCCAGGTAACTATCACAATTGCCTAAATCCTGTAGTTATGTCTTACCACTTATAAACTCAGATGAGCAGTGGCCTCCATGTTCATTGTGTCTTGCGAACATGACAGTTTGTCTGAAAAAGCAACATTTTAGTGCTACTTTAGGTGTTGCTACTTGCAATTGCATTAAAGCGGAGGCGACAGGTTCCTGATGTTCACACCTGTCTTTTCCTATAAAGAATCCATGATCCAGTCGCACATTCACTGCTAAGTGAACAACAAAGAATAGACTACAAATGAAACACTAGTTATTCGTGGCAAGAAAATGACAGGAGTGCGTAGTGCAAAGGGCGGGTTGTCTCCCTCGAGAATAATCCAGAGAGGACGCCACGCCACGAAAATCTTAGCCGTCCGTCAGCTGAATGCGATTAAGGAGATTGATCTCTCTCCTTCCCGCTACCAATAGGACTTGTCGTCTCTCGGTTCTGGGGCCGACTCCTGAATAATTGACGGCGAACAACTAGATGAGCTCTTGAGGAAACAGACGGAATTATTTTGACATTTTACAGTGACCTCTGACATCACAAAATCCAATTATTACCTTTATCCTAAGTGGATATCAATACATAAATCATCAGACTTTTACTGTCCTGTAAACAACCCCCCCCCACAATGTGAAGCAATGCCCTTTGAGGAGGCTTTTGTCAAAGGCATAAAAATTTTCACTCGAAACTGAAATTATTATGGTTTGTCAAACCGGAAATTCAATTTATAATTCCATTATAATTACAGCTACATAAAAAAAACAATTTAGCACAGTAGATATGTTGCTGCAGACCCTGAAATGCTCAAATCTATAACTCTAATGGCAAAGCAACTCTGAGCTGCCACTGCCTGTGTGTGTATATGGGAGACAGCAGGAGTCTCTCACCTGTATAACACAGTGTGTGTTAATTATTTTGTTATAATGTTGTTAAAATGTAATTACAAGCCAGCGCCGTCTACCAGTGGTTTAATCTGCGATCGACACAGAGGCATAAATCAAACTGAAAGCCGATTGTAGCCTTCACCCCTTTTTCAATTCTCCTCCTTAACAATCCTGTCAATTATGCAAATAATCCCCATCCACTGCCAGGTAATTTCCTCTTATCTGAACGCCCGGCACGCCACGTCAAAGAATCGACATGACGACAGCCAGGTCTCCATTTGCAGCATATGGCAATATCGATGTGCAACACTGACTCGTGTGCAAACTCCATGCAGGAGGAGGATGGGTGGTCTGTCAGCTGTCGCTGGGAAAGTGAACAGAAGTGCCCATCCGCACGGATTTGAATTATTTTTGAGGCAAACATTGCACAACCGGGCAATGTATTACTGCAGAATAACAAGGGATTTGCAATTGAGTGTTGCACATTAGGAGACGACTCCTTTATTGTTAATCAAGCAAAACAAATTAGAACAGAGTGAGAGATTAGGTAAACAGGGGTCGTGTGAAGCCTAGAAAAAAAGCGTGACAGCTTTGAAAATGATCTTTGGGTAAGTCCTTAATATATAAAAGAAGCTAAAAAGAAGCTTTTAATTGACTGTGGCTTGTCTGCTTCTCCATAAATTGCACCAAAGTGCCAGGGATCAGTGGCTCTGTTACAGTGCAATAAATTGCATTTGTTATAATGCAATAAAATGTACAGTAGTAGGCTACCCCTGAATGTAACAGAGCCACTGATGCCTGGTATTCAGCACAATAAAATGTAAAATGTACCAAATGTAGCATCTAACTACATAGCCCTTCAATCAGGAACTTGACTTATACTATTGCACACTTTAGGGCCGTTAAACTGGTACACAGTGAAGGCGTCATACTGTTTGTATGTACAAAGGCACGTTTTATTAAGAATAAACCAATTTTTCAACAAAATTATCCAGCACATAACCACAGGGTGGCAGCAGATCTCTGTACAATCGTTATTCCGTATGCGTAGTCATGCAGAAATAATGCTTAAAAAGGAAAGGTTCAAGGGCAATTATTTAAAAAAAAAAAAAAGAGGGTAGAGATTTGGCTTGCAGAACTACCCAGAATTCACTCAGAAACAGACATGCCGTAGGCCTGGAATTATGATGCATTTTCGAGACGGGGAATAAAAAAACAAGACTGCATTCTATTGCATTCCAGGAAAAGCTCGTGCATCTGGTGTGGTAACAGCCCAAAAACCGGTGCTGACCGACGCGCTGGATGTGGCTTTCCTCGAGGAAATTGAGGATATATGAGGAATATTTCAGAGTCTCTGTGTCCTGCCGGTCTCCCATCTCTCGCCGTGGGTTAGGCGAGGAGAAACGGCTCCATTAGCGCTGGCGCTAGGCACCCGAGCACAGAGCCGCATTCATCGGATTACCGCGCTAGTGAGCAACGGATCAGGTTTCTATCGATCCGGATAGGAAAGGGCAGGGCAGGAAGTTTATCAAAGTGAAATTTAAACCCTGCTTATGTAGGAAGGATCTTTGAAGGGCACTTTGAATAGGGGGGAAACACAGATCAAGAGAAACAGACTTTTGCTTAATGTGGAAAGCAAAGGTTGACAGTTATTACCCCCCCCCCCCCCCCCAAATAAACCTAAAGATTGTAATAGCAAGAATCACAATTATAAATGAGTTCTCAGGGGGGACATACTTTAAGTGGACAAATTGTGAGGAAGTTCTTATTTACCCTGGCTTGTCCAATGACTTTGAACTGAAATAAAAAAAATGTAAATAGAGTAGAAATGTAGGCAACTGTAGAGAAGGGAACTACAGTAGATACAAACTCCTGAGTTTGTCCATACAAATATCTTAAAAAAAAAAAAAAAAAAAAGGCTTATCAAGGTGGCAGAGATTTGAATGGATTATTCCTGACCATATGCTAATAGGCCAACATTAATTTCATTAGATGAACTGGCAATGAGCTCCGTAGGATAATTACAAGGTGATATGGCGGTGAAGCTCGACAGAACTGGTGTCTTCCAAGTGTCATCTCGAGAACTGCATCAAGATGAATTTCAGATATCATAGTTTTCTGTAACATCACAAACAGCCTGCTCTGGTTTCGGACACATTTAACAAGTGCAAATAACGTCCAGAATAGCGCGTGCCAGTTGTGGACCAGCTGCACATTGCAGAGGCGACCATCACGACACAAAACGCCCACTCGGAACCACACACATCGCACGCCTCAAGGTGCGATTTAGATTCAGCGTTGAGAAATCCTTGTTATACAGATTGAACCGCCACAGAATCGACAACAAAAGCAAACTGAGGAAGACGGAAGTTGGCTACAAAGTAGCAAAATGAAAAAACAAAAAACAAATCTAGTATACGTTCACGGAGTAACTTTCTTATATAACCCAGCTAATTGCCGGGGAGAAAAACGCAAAGACAGTAAATCAAAGTCTTCCGCGTCCCGTTTTACCTACACTTGCCATTATCAAAAGAAAACTAAAACACAGAAAACCTCGGTAATTGGGCTAAACTCCTGGCGCGCATGGGTTTCCCGTTGCCGCTCGCACTAGTGCTCTGATCAAAAAACATCTCCTGCAAGCAAGGTGCGCGTATTTATTGTTCCTGAGTCTACCGTTACAGGTGTTGGTCATTCCCCAATTAGTCTCGTAATTAGTTTCAGAGACGAAAGCAAACAAGGGCTGAAAAACGAACAAATTCGTTGAAAAAGAACGTAACGCGTGGTTAACAACATCTCAGAGGTCACTCAAAGGTTAGGAAGTTTTCTTTCTCCCAAACTGTGGAGTTATGTATACACAGACTACTTGGAGGTGGGTCCTCAAATGCATGCAATCGCTCCACAAATCCAACAGCTGCGCTTCCGCAATTACTACGGAGGACAGAGCTCGTGCAGGGAGATTATAGCTGCTAAATTTGACCACACGAGGCTGCTATTGGACACAGGCCTATAGCAAAACGGTCAGCGCAAAATGAAACTCTGGATACAGTACTTTTAATTCGATTCGAGTAAATTGACTTCCTGTTTCGTTCATACAACTGTCAGTTAATGAATTAGAAATTTGCCATTCAGGACAGAGTGTGTTCTCCAGCACCGTCTCCACAAGGCTCTGAGTCAGCGTCCTTCCCCTTAAGACACAATTCATAACAGAGGATGAGATCCCGATCGGGCGGACACTCACAAGGAGCTCGTGTGTTGTGGCAATCTCCCCTCCCTTACTGTCAAAAACGGAGACAAGGCTCATTACCGTACCTCTTTAAACAGCCACTCCTTTGCTTCCTTTGATCTAGTGTCAGCTAGAACTTATTATAGGGCCGCATTAGCACCATATCAGCGGTGCTAAAATAAAACCCGGATCTCAAGAAGTAGGCCTGCTTCTTAAATGGAATATTAATCGAGAGGTAGTTTATTTTAATAATCTCGCGCTTTGAATTATAATATTGCCGGAAATTGTATGACCCAATTCCGTTTTCTTCTGTATTTACTTTTTTTATTGGAGTATTCTTTTCTTCTGTGAAGATCCGTTTGATTTATTAGACGGTGTAGTGGGGATAAAATTGGAAACCGGCCTGCTTTTCAACCGCCACACGGTGTTTGATTATAATGGAGTTACTTTAATCACAACCACAAGGGGGCGCCTTTGACCCTTTTTAGGTCACTTAATCATCTCCTCGGGAATTTTTTTTTTTTTTGCTGTGACCACAGCAATTTTATTGTTTACATTCGTTTTCACTAGTTATTGCAACTGCTACAACATGTTTAGAATGGTCTTAAATAACAACAGTGTATATATTTTTTTACCGCTAGGTGTGATGCATTGGAAAATGTCTTGGCTCCAATCATCCAAGTCATGCATATTAGTCGATAATAAATCTCTCAGAATCTGTGGAATTTGAGTGAGTTTATCCATAAATTATACAAGTTTCACAGATGTGGACAGCAGTCTGAATATAATCCCACAATTCTCTGTGGTGTATTTTAAAATTTATATCACAAAAACTTGCCACCATAATCATCCCCAGATTTAATTGACTAAAAAATGTTTTCTCCCTCTCCACCTTCGCTAATGTGTGGTGAGCTTTCTGGTGCAAAATGGCTGCCGTGCGTCACCCAGGTGGGTGCTACACATTGGTGGTGGGTGAGGTGAGATCCCCTTCACTGTAAAGCACTCTGAGCATTTGGAAAAGTGCTATATAAATGCAAGGATGTATATATAGGGGAAGATGGCTGAACTTAAATTCGTTACACCAACTCATTGTCCAGCAACTCATTGGCAGTTCATTGTCTAATATTTGACTGCATGAAGACATCCTTGTCAGGTATTCTTTTCACTCTATCCACGCATACAGCTGGATGTACTAAGTCAGCACCTGATCCAAGGAATCAAACCTGAAACCTTCAGTTGCCCAGTTTCTTAAGTTCCACAAGATACAAAGTGCTGCTGACAGGGGTTGGGGGTGGGGGTAGAAGTGTATCACAGGAGTCACACTTTTTACCTTACAGTGGTAGGATTCCTGATTATTAACCCTCCTGTTATGTTGCGGGTCAAATTGACCCTTTTTAAAGTTTGAAAATCTAGGAAAAATACTTAAAATTATTTTTTCAGTATGAAACTTCTTCTACTGGCCTTAATTAGTGTAATCAACATTTTAAATGAAAATGGTTCATTTCATGTATTTGCAAACCCCCCCTGTATGGGGATTGACCCGGGAACATTTTTGCTGTACCTAAAAAATGAACAGAACAGGAGGGTTAAACATGCGGCAAAAAAGCAGTTTAACTGCAGTTTCTGAGCTGCAGAGATCAAGAAAAGTGTAGAATGTCCACATCAAGATTAACTTTTAAGTACAACAGCAAAAAAGTGGATTATGGAATATTAATAAAATCGAATAAACGTATTATATCAAACAAGAACTTAACAAAAACTCCAGTGTATGGTCTAGACAAAAATGTAGAATTCTAGACCATTCTGATATTTATTTATTTATTTATACTCAGTGAATCACTGTGCTGGTGATACATCGCGAACAGTTGCTACAAGTTTTCATTGGAGGAGCCGATATTTTACCACAACAGCATACGACATCACTGGAGTTTCCGCAGTCTCACGAAGCTCTGAGAAACATTTTGAGAATAACAGGGGGAAGTATAAATGGAAACACCCTGCGCGTCCCGGCACGTGTTGGGTAGCGTTTGGGGACGGTGGTAATGGTATACCACGATATTTTTACTATAATATTTAAGTTCACTGAGGTAACCGGTATGCCAATTCAAGGAAACCTAATGTAAAAGTACTGCTGGCGATTTGAGATGCCTGAGTTTTTAGACTGTGTAGGCCTGCTTGGGTTCTCTAAAATACCCGATTAAATAAACATTTTATATAATGTAATATTTCATTTTATTGGCAAAACACTTGCCAATGAAACAGAATAATCATTTCACTCGCCGCTTTGTACAGTATTGCTGGCTGGCAGCGAGGTGACTACTGCGCAAGCAGGTGCAGTTATACGGACTCGCGCTCCCGGGAAGGAACGCCCGCGTGCGCCACGGCACCCGCTGACTGGTTAGTCGCGGCGTCGAGGAGATGCTCGCTGTGCAGCCAATGCATTGTGTTTCGGCATGCTGCGGGCGACTCGCGAGCTCCCTGGACTGGAGCCGTTGACGCTTTCGACGAAGATGAATGTTGGTGTGTGACATTTAACATGTTCGCGCGGGAGTGCTGGAAGCCTTCACATTTATTCATTGGCAATTTATCTGTTATACCTGCCGCCAGGCAGCCCTAGAATATTTTCGATAATAAACAGCACCAGAGAAGGCTTATTTCAGCAGCAACTGTACTGACCGTTTTGGGAGAAGGAATCGACTACTGGGGATAAGTTTCCATTAAGTTTCCAGGCGTTTTTTTTTTTTACAACTATGGGCACGTTGCGCGACCTTCAGTACGCGCTGCAAGAGAAGATTGAGGAATTGAGACAGAGGGACGCACTTATTGACGAGCTCGAGCTGGAACTCGATCAGAAGGACGAGTTGATCCAGAGGCTGCAGAATGAATTGGATAAATATCGCTCCATCATCAAACCGGCCACCCAACACGTCCACAAGCGGAGCGTCTTGCAGGAGCACCAAAGAAGCAAAAGACAGGCTATTTCAGCCGAGCCCGCTGCTTTTGACATCCAGGAGCTCAGCCACGTTACCTTGCCTTTCTATTCCAAGAGCGCACAGTAGGTCTACAGATTTCAAAACATTTTAGCTAAAGTACGATTTATAAGCGATGATTGATTTGGTAGGTTGACTTGTTTTAATCCTTCCTCGCGCACTTACGGAACTTAATATCTTAGAAGTCCTTGAATTTTGTTGTTGCAGTTTTGTGACTAACTACCTGTAGAGTTCTCGAGTGTCATATTCGGGGATTGTGGGTTCTGGTCAAAACATTAGCACTGCTCCTTGCCTTATTGCAGATGAAAAACAGCATGGCAGGTTGTTGACAAAATGTCATTCTAACACTGCGTGAAACGGTCCAGACTTGAGCGCTATACTGTAAGGTCCTCGTGGGAACTGAACTAGTAAATGTTCGGCTAGAAATATTTGTTGAGTGGATGTACTCACTAGTAAGACGTGGTGGCAAAGCAGCCACGGGGGTGAATTTGTAGGCACGTGTTTACATACATGTAAATAATAATTTGTTTGGTGATGCGGTGCAGCGCTGTGAAGTACAATGAAATGGCATTATTATTATTATTATTATTATGCGTTGGCCAGGGGTATGTGTATTGGCAGATATGGTGATGTTTTGTTGATTCTCTGGTTGGTCATAGGCTTATTGAAAAAATTATGAATTATTACATGTATTATTTTTGCTGTCATGTTACCTGTCTGTACAGTAAATCCGTCCAAGGTTAAAATCACAGTCTGTGCTGACTTTCTGACCTCACTTTTTGTTTCAGTGACAGAATTAATATCACTGGCTGAGCAATGTCTGCACTAAAATTAATTAAGCAGGAGGACAGCAGCAGGTGGAGGACACCTGTCCTTCTCTGCACTTTATACTGTCGTTAGTTGGGCTCGGTCACGTCGCGTGCGCTACAGAGTAGTTTAATTTCCGATGTAGGAACTCTTTCAAAACTTTTCCATTAAAACGAAAAAGCTGAGCTACCAGATCTGCAGATTCAGGTGAGATCGTTATCAGCCTTTTCACACTGAGCCGAATGCTTTAACGGTTTTTATGAAATTCAACATGTGTGCTGTGCTGAGCGAAAGCGAAAAGCCGGTCACCGCTGCTCTACCTGCCGGCACGCTTTGGCCCCTTCACAGCACGCTGTTCCAGTCTGCTGGCTGGGGTCCTCTTTTCTGTCTGTACAAAGCCGTAAATGGTTTGTGTGTCTGAGTCTGCGCCTTTTAAACCGAGGATTCCAGGCCCGGGTGGGGGGGAGGGGGGTGTCTGTCTGCCAAGGCCGTTCTTCCACGCCGTTTTCATTCTAAGTCTCACATAATTGTGAGCTACCGTCGGAAAAAGGAACAAACGACTGTTGTGCTGCTGCTTTTGCTGCTGCAAACAAGAATCTCTTTCATACCATTTGATAGGGTTTATGTTGCCCTGTAATGGTGTGGTGCATTCATTTATTACAAGGAAGAATGCACAGTTCAGTAAAACAATTTACACCAAAGTACTTTTGTATTCAGTAAAAACTTATCTAAAGACATAACCGATAATGGAAATCGTGAAGCATTTAACTTTTTGTTCTCAAATCAAAAAATATGTGAATTCAGTTTCATTGTGACACAATCTATAATACAGTTAGACCCATTAACATTTCTCACCTCAATTGTATTCTATTCCAGCAATAGAATTACTTTAAATGCTTTATTTTCATTTAAAATTCAAAAGTGGATGCGTCGGTCAAGTCACTTTTATCAGCCAGAGCAGTCTGGGTTCATAGCTCAAATGCATCTGGAAAGCATCAACAAATCATCTTCCTTTCTTCTCCAGATACTGTAGATTCTGTAGATTACAGTATTATTTATCTGCTCAGTAAAGGAAATTCTTGACAGAAATCCTAATATGCTGGTCCTCCCCATAACTATCTATCTTATTGTTAATGTTCATGCGTCAGAAATAACACTTTAGCTGACAAAAAAAAAAAAAACAAGTAGAGTCCCACTCTGAACATTGACGTCACACAGTTGTGAGGAATCTCATTTCCCCTCACCGTAGAGAACTGATTCAGAACATTTAGGGGAGGCTGTAGGTCAGAAGAACCTGAAATAAGACAAAAAAAAAAAAAAAACTCAATTATGTCTTAAATATACTAATTATGACCAGAAATATGGAAAAATAGAGAACAGTAAGAGAAGAGAAAAGTTTTTTTTTTTTTTCAAATTCACTTTCGTTTTGGAAAATTTCTGAAAATTTGAGCCAGCTATACAACTTTTGCAGCATGCGAGACCAATAATTGTCTCGGCTGCCGTTTTCTTTTTCCAGCAGCTAGCCAGAATATTTGCAAATAACCTCCCTCTCACAACGAAGACGTTGAAGAAAAAAAAAAAAAAAAAAAATAAATAAACATTTAACCGGTCGGTGTGTGTCCACTTCAGCCCTCAGAAAACCATCTCACTGACCTGTTGAATGGTACAAGCGTTTTTGTCAAAGCCCCTTACAGTATAGCACTGTTTCGAAAAAGAATGCTTGTTGGAAAGCGCTGCCAGAACATGGGCCAAGGAAAAGTGTCCCTATAGCTTTGTAAACCCTTTCAAGTGCTTGTAACATAACTTTTTTTTTGTCTGGAAGATAGTATCATCATGTAAGAGGAGCTTTTTGTACTTTTTTCAATAAGAAAGAGAGTCCTGGTGGAGTAGTCTTTTACCGAGGAAGCTCTCCTTTCCCTTTCATTAAATTCTTTTAGCCTGAGGTCATGTTCCCATTTCATATTGTGATTTCCCGCCCCCCCCTTAGTTTAGATCCTCAGGCAGTATGAAGTATGACATGTGCCGGTCACGCGCCCGGTTAAAAGGTTCAAAAAAAAAGAAAAACATATTGGATCAGAGGAGGGGATAGAACCACGGCCGTTTTTAACGGTCTGTCGCGCTGCGGAACTTGTGCGTCTCGTTGGTGTCGTGCTTCGGTTGGCGGCCATATTGCCCTGCTCATTTCCTCAGAGCCTTTGGTGTTCTTTCGTCCTTCCTGCGCGGGGCCTGGTGAAGTCCTGTGGAATGTGTCCGTTAGGGTCCGTCTCTCTCTCTCCTAAAGGAGCGCGCGCTCTCCTTTTTTTTGGGGAGACGGTGCGGGTTCAGCTCCCTGGCTCGCACCGCGGCCCTGTGACGCCCTCGGGGAGGGGGCGAAGGACGGAACGTCATTGGTCTAGGGCAGCATTCCCAAAAAGCATCCGAAGCAAGGGGGTGTGCTCAACAAGGTCCGAACCTTTTCTGGATTTCGTGCCGAATTCTGCTCTTAATTTTTTTAATTAGCTCGATCGTATCTTGGTCTGACATGTGCAGCCACAGCCACAGACTGCGAAGTGCATCCTAAAAGGTAAGACTAAGGTAACTGGTTGGAGCAAAAACCAGGATGCAGAACCCTCCAACCATCCTGGACTGGAGCTGTGCACCCCTGTACTAAAGAGTAGGAGCACTGATCCAGGTTCAGTTCTGCATTTTAGCTCACAACAGATGATGTTAGGACATAGGCAGGAGAAACCTGACCCTGGAACAGTGCTTGTTCACACAGCAGCGGCCTACTTTATGAATACAGGCTCTCAGGTCCACTAATCATGAGCAGTGAACACAGCAGCTTGCCCCCAATGCTGCGTTAAGTCTACAAACACTCACTGGATTTATTTATTTAAAATTCTTTAAGTAACTTTTTATTTTATCACCTTTTGAGCTTTATTGGACAGGACAGAAAGAACAGGGAGCAAGGGAGCAGGAGAGAGAGGTAGAGGGAGGGAGGGAGAAAGAGAGAGAGAGGGAGAGGGAGAAAGATGTGACGAAGGTCGCGCGGTTGGATAAGAAACCGCCAGCATCACTGCTCGTAACGAGCATGTGGTCAGTGCTCTACAGGCTGCGCCACAAGACACCTCCACTGTATTTATTATTAACCAACCATGTATGCCATACTGCCATGCTGATGAATATAGTACTTGGGTGAGCGACTAGAAGATTGCAAGTTCAAATCCCAATCAACAAGTCACAGGGCAATGCTTTGAGCAAGGTGCTTCATTTAAGACACTCTACTCTAATTTTTAAGTTTTTGCAAATCAAATCAGTGCTCCTTAAATTAACTCCTTGAGGACCTCAAGGGCTGTTAAATCTGCTGGCTTTTCTTTTAACCTTAAAATCAGCTGCTAATTTATACCCAGGGAACCAGGTGAGGTTAGTTTTGATTGACAGTTTGAGTGATAAAGACATCCAGCATACCTGACAGCCCTCTGTGACCCAGGTTGAGGATCCCTGTTAAATCAACTAGCGCATTTCACTGCAATGAGTGCTCTACTCAGTGCGGTCTGTTGAAAAACCAAGCCACTAGCTTGACTCTGAGTAGAACCTATTGTGTAAAAAAAATAAATGGATACAACCCACAGCGAACACTTTACTATGTATCTGTTATAGTCTGCTGTAGCCCCATCCCGTTGATATTCCATCACCATAATGGGATTCCAACAGTGGGAGGTTTGTAGCTGTGAATTATAGCACTTTTTGCCTAAGAGAAAGACATGTTTTTTCTGGGCCTGAATCAGACGGGAGGATTAGGAGCTTCATTTTAAACAACAGGGCACCTTGATATTGGATTGACCTTTTGGTATTTTGGATCAGCAGAATGAGTTGTTCAAGCTGCTTTGGATTTACTTGAAGTGTATTTTCTTGCTTGAGACCACAAACCCCTGACATTCCCTATTATCTGTTCTTGTAAAAGCAGCAAGGCATCAGAAACATCTGTAAATATTTAAAATATACTTTGATGTACACAAAAACTGTCTGGGCCAATCTAAAACATACACCACAGCTGAAATAATACCAAAATCCCCAGAAAGAAACTTATTTTCCACAGATAATTTTAAATGGAGTTTGAATATTTTGGTGTGAGGAAGTGTTTTTAACAGGGTGAAATGGCAGTTTCCATATGTGATCACAGTTATGGGTGTCATTCATGTCAAAGGATGCCACATTTGCAGTTACCTTAACATTGAAGAAGTTTACCTTTGCATGGCGTGCGACTGTGTCTGTCAGAATAGATGTAAATGAAATGCAAAACAGAGAAATATAACTGTCAGATTGTATCCAGTGAAGTAGGAAAAATTCAAATAAGACTTTCCCAGCAAGCTTCCTTTACTTTTTTTTTTTTTTTACTGCAGGTACAAACAAATTATGTGGCTCTCCGTATATGGACAGAAATGTTGAGGAAGGTCTAACTCAACAGTGGTCAAGCATTCTCATTTCTTAAATGGCTTTCCGCTGACTGATCTCATTTTGATTATTTGTGTTATTGATATTTGGGGGGAACAGAAAACTACATATAGCATCCATTGTTTTCATAGTAATGATTTGTTTTCCGATTTTGTGTATTTAAAATGGCGCAGTCGGGGCATTTAGCCGGCGGATAGCATCAGCGTTCAGTTTTGGGCATGTCATTCTCCGTCGATCTCACGGGTTTGTCTTTTGTCAGTTGTTCTCCTCGACAGTTCCTCGATCGAACAACTGCCGAGTCATCACTTGCGTTATCGTAAGAATGGGGAGTACCTTCGTCTGACAAAAACAGGGCCAGGCTGTGAAGGATTTAAAAAGAAGTTCTGGCCTCCACTAAAAGATGTGGAACAATACAAGATGGTGGGTTTTCTATTCAAACTATATTTTCCAGCTAAATACGCAGACAAACACGGGAAAAAAATAAATAAAATTAATCAGACAGACTCGTCTGGGTTATAGTGTAATGACGAATGCCATTTTACACAGGCTGCAGCGTTACTTGGAGCAGAGCAATCATTTAAAATGGGGTTTTCTACTATAAAAAGGGAAGTAATAATCATTAGGGTGCTGGGTTGTCTCAGCCAGTTGCTTTTTATTACTTTCTAAGAGCTGCGGTGCACGTTGGCAGTGGACGTGCACACCTGGCTGTCACATGACCCGATGACCTTTAACGCCATTGGTTCGCTGCCACTTCTGCCCTTCGGTGACGCGCCCTCTTCAGACTGTGGACTGAAGAGATCGGCTACTACTGCTGTATGCTGCCGTCAAGCTGGCAATTAATCATTGAAATAACGCTCCTCGACGATTCCCCTTCAAACGCAGGATGCACGGTTGCCCAAATATAAACGCATTCATGCCACGCGTTTAAGTTTTTCCAAAAACAGATGTCCCTTGTTCCTATGAATAGAACACTAACGTGCATTCGTACTGAAGTGTTGCTGGGAGAGCAGCTTTGTAATTGTGTAGCCATTATAATAATTTTGAATGACATAAGTGCTGTTCGGCATCACAATTAGCGTACCGACAATACACAGCAAGAGCCCGCGGCCCTTCTGGGGATGGGTAGAATACTTCTCAGTAGTCTCTGTTAAGAAGAGATATCTCAGACTTTGGCGAGAAAATGGCTCCCTCTCTCTCTCTCTCTCAGAACTTTCACTCCAGAGAATACTAGCCTGGAAATAATGAAGATGAACTATTTGGGGTTTCTGGGTGCTCATTAGATTGTATCGAATTCATTTAATGAATGCTCTTATCCTGGCAGCCTACAAAGGCAAGGCCGTATAATTGGATTGAAAACAGGAAAAATAAGAGCACTAGTACACCAGAAAGAGGATAAAGAAACCTTTAAGTTAAAATGGCCATAGCCAAGAAGTTCTGGATTCAGGTGTACAGTTCAACAGTCAGCTAATTTGAGGGACATATTCCACTCACCTGATGAATACATTAAACTAAAACCGTTGACATTGCATGTTGTGCATTGGAACTGTGGCATGTTTTACAACCTCAGGCTGGTCTTTGAACATCAGACTAGAGAAATATATAAAAAATAAAAAAAAAACGCAATCTGACTAAGGACATGGCTGAATAGATTTCGAGATAAGTGTTTTTGTGAAATCATTATAGTTTCTTTGTATTCATCTCCATTCACAGATCCAAGGACTTAATCAAGGGGGCCATTTTGGATAACGACTTCATGAAGAATCTGGAGTTGTCTCAGATCCAGGAGATTGTGGACTGCATGTATCCGGTCGAATATGGCAAAGACAGCTGCATTATAAAAGAGGGTGACGTGGGGTCACTGGTTTACGTCATGGAAGGTATGTTGCAGTTCACTTTTTTATTTTTTTTTAAGTGAAAGAATTTACACGAAATTTCAAAATATTTTAATCTTGGAATTGTGTGCAGAAAACATGAAAATAAAACATAGTAGTAACATAATAGTAACACTACCAAAATGGAATGCGGAACAGGATTTGGAAGGAGAGGCAATATTCGCCTATCCTAAGTTGCAGTGAACAAAGAAGACTTGAGAGAAAGCAGGAGATATTCAACATTTTACAAGTTTGTTATACTGGTGGATGTTCTACCAATCTAATGCAGTGATGTTGTGAGTCAACCACAGTGTAAGACACATCACATCAAACGGTGGTGTGGTGAGCCTATCACAGTGTAAGACACATCACATCAAACGCTGGTGTGGTGAACCTATCACAGTGTAAGGCACATCACATGAAACGCTGGTGTGGTGAACCTATCACATTGTAAGGCACATCACATCAAACACTGCTGTTCAGCGTTTCTGACTGCCAGTGCTGGCTGTGGCTGGTAATTCTGTAACTGACTGCTGCGGGAAGGACACATTTCATTCACCGTGGTGTTCTGCACCTTTGGCCAATCGGACGCCTGCGATCTGCCTGTGCCATAATGGTGGACCGCAGGGCTCCTGAATAGGGGGCTGGTGCCGTACTCTTAAGGGGGTACCTGTGCCAGCCAGTCTGATTTACACAGATCGGACTGGCCCACAACTGAGGTTTAGCATTGGGGAATAATTGTAATTTGGGTACAAATCATTTAACCATTGCAGTTACTTTTATGTTTACACTTGCTGTACACCACTCTGCTATACAGATACACCAATATGCTGTAAATATATACAGTCTGCTGTACAGATACACCACACACACACCACTCTGCTATGCAGATACACCAATACGTTGTAAATATATACCGTCTGCTGTACAGATACACCAATATACAGTTAATAAATATCTTACATTTTTCTGTACATACACCACTTCTCTGTACATACACCTCTCACACACCACTATGCTGTACACACACCTCACACACACCACGCTGCTCTACACACACACACCGCTCTCATGTCCACACACACACCACACACTGGGCGCTGTGCTATTCGGCACAGCAAAATGAAGAAAGCACCAAATCAAAAAGAACAACAAATTCCAAGGTGCACACACAAGAAAAACAAACAGAAAAAAGGAGAAAAATTCGAACAAAGCAGAGGCAGAGAGAGAGAGGAAGAGAGAGAGAGAGAGAGAGAGAGCTTTCTGTTCCCGGCAATGTGAAGGGTAGAGCACGACTGTCGCGTCTGTATTTCAATGTAATAGCCTCATTATTTTCTGTTATATTAATCCTCCCGTGGATTATCACTGGAGCCCAACGAAGCTCATCATCCTCATGAAAATGGCTCTCTGATCAGCATGGATGGCGCCTATTGATCCTGTGGCGTGCGTGTCCCTGTTTGATGGGAGCTGAAGAACCTTGAGCCAGTAATGGCATATCCTTGCCCTGAAAAAAGGGGCAAGTTCGAACAGCTATCTGCACTGCAGTTCTGCCGTAGAATTCATCCGACTCCATTTGCTTCTGTGAATTAGTGTTCTTTGCTTCATGCAGGCACACCAGTATAATTATAAATTAGTACAACGAAAACTTATTTGGGGGCAAGATAAGACTTGTGCCAGCTACAGGCCATCATTTGAAAAAGGTACTCTGAAAACTCAGAAGACATCTTTAAAAACTGAGGTATTGCAGAGTTACCTTGGATTCTGTGAACATCAGATTTGACACAGAGAGGACTGACAGCTCCAAGGCTGACAACAGCACACACTGATGTGGAGGAATCCAGCTGGCACAGGAAAGATCAGCCATTTCAAATCCGGTGTGCTGGAGTGCCTGTCCAGTATTAAAGTTGTGTGTCCCTCTCATTAATAAAATTAATTTTAAAAAATAATCTTCCAGGTGAAGATTTAAAAAAAAAAGAAAAAAAAAGAAAAGAATTTCTGATAAAGGGGACTTTCAGCCACTCTCCTTGTTTGTGCTTTCTACCTGATTATCCAGATCCACCGTTCTGCACATGCTCAGATATAATACAATGCCTTTATTGTCTGTTTCCATGGAAATTCATTTTTCAACAGCAGGTCAGCGGAACATAAGCCAGCGCCACAAGGGCACGCTCAGCAGTCATTAAAAGGACATTGGAAGACATGCATCATTCATAAACAGTAAATAGGTTTATGCATGGACTTCACAGTACACGTACATAATGCTGTATATACACAGTATGCATTGCGCATTCAATTGGCATCAAACACACTGCCCTTTGTGCCTTACGCCTAGGGGAGATTAGCTTCCCCCTGATCAGGATACGTTTCCTTTTTAATCGAAAAGTTTTGTAACTAAATTTATAAAAGCATTAGATGGCTTTGGAAAACCACCCTTGGGTGATTTTTCTCCATATCATCCTAATATTACATTCAGAATAAATTCATTTAGCAGACGCCATTATCCAGACCGACACCAGTGAGCAATATGAGGAAGGTAGCCAGACTTGGCGGACGATATTTCCAGACCATCAAGTGCATTCCGCATCCATTCCGCAGTTCCTGCAAGAAGCCCAAAAAAAAAAATATAATAATGAAAACTCTTGCTTTTTAGCATGAAGACTCAGGGACCCATCAAGGCGTCAAAGATTGCCTTTTTTTAGCCTCTTGCTCAACACCGGTGTCCTGTATCCCACATCCGTAGCCTACCTGAGTTGCGTTATTCCTAAACTGCAGCTTTGAAAACCGCTGTCGTCACCAGAATTGTCGCGTGACAAATTGTTCGCGAGTGGCGCAATACAGAAACAGCGGTTTTTCGATGGCTGATTGTGATAGCTTCATAAAGCCAGTTGACTCTGCCTGAGCAGTGCCCCTCTGGTACAGTGTAAACTCATCTCTCATCCTGTAACTGGGCATTTAGCTCTGAAAGGAAAGGAATTCATCACGTATTGTTCAATCAGTACATTGCTACCTATGGTTATTATGGTAGTAATCTAACTAGTATATAGCGGGATTAATTTTCCTAAATCGTTAAATTTACATTCTTAGGCTTCTGTTGTACTCGGCAAAACTGGCCTTCGGATTTTGGCATTGTACTACAACTTCCATTAACCCTCTTGTAAATGTCCCATAGATATCAGAGACAAACACTTTGCGATGAACTATGAGAGCTATTGTCAAGGGAAGCAAAAAAAAAAAGGCTGTGTATACTCATAAGGATGACGTTTAAAAGATCGGACCATCATAATGGCATACAGATTGCTTGGCTGACAGGATAAGTACCTGGAGTTCTTCCCACTTTTGTCAGGACCAGTTTGTTTTTAGAAACGTTTTGAAAACAAGTGTTTTTTTTCCGAGCAGGTACCCCGCACATCATATTCTGGCCGTTTGTATTATATTCTGCAGGTAGTGAAATACATTTAGAAAATTATTTTGGCGAGAACAGCCACCAGAACAGGCCATTCAGCCCAACTAGGTTTGTCATTTACCTGGAGTGTAATGAGTATTCTAACTTGCACCGGAAAACCCTAAGGGGGTCATTACCATGCACTACATGACCTGATGTGTCACCCTGCATGTTAACAGCTTTCAGTGTGAAAAAACCAAGACCTCAAATGGTAAATGGAATGCATTTATATAGCGCTTTTATCCAAAGCGCTTTACAATTGATGCCTCTCATTCACCAGAGCAGTTAGGGTTTAGGTGTCTTGCTCAGGGACACTTCGACACGCCCAGAGCGGGGATCGAACCAGCAACCCTCCGACTGCCAGACAACCGCTCTTACCTCCTGAGCTATGTCGCCCCCACATCACTGAGGAATTTACCCGTAATCGACTTCCTACGCCCTGTCGTTATGCAAGTATGTGTTTACAGTTTAGACTAGTAATTGGGGGCAAGTGCCATAATATTACATGGAGCATTATGTGGAGCATAATATTACTGTGAAGCATATATTTGCAGGCAGTCGCTGCTTGAGTTCTGTAGCGGGATTACCCAGAATGCACGGCAGCCTCCCTCTGTGCGCAGTGCCTCACAGAGCACAGAGGGAGGCCCTGTCTCACCAGGTGACTGCACTCTGAGAGGCCACCGCTTTCCCTCGGGGTGTGTGTGTGTGACTGTGTGTGTGTGTGTGTGTGTGTGTGAGAGCGAGACAGACAATGTTGTTCAGCTGGCACTGCCTCCTGTATATGGATAAGGAAGACCAAATTGTACCACCCTGCCAGGCTTTTTATTATCCCATACCGTCTACCATCTCCACCCCAGCGTCCTCTACCTTCTCCACCCCAGCGTCCTCTACCATCTCCACCCCAGCGTCCTCTACCATCTCCACCACAGTGTCCTCTACCATCTCCACCCCAGCGTCCTCTACCATCTCCACCCCAGAGTCATCTACCATCTCCACCCCAGCATCCTCTACCATCTCTCTTTAATTTGCCCATAATTTTGAACCAGTGTGCTGTAGTACTCAGAGTCAACAAACACTCCGAAGACCTTGAGCCATAATAGGATTCTCCGTTTTATACCACCCATTTTTGCACAAACACACGGGGATACACACACACACACACACAAACGTGTGCTGCACAATACCAAGAAAATGCATGAGAGCTGATCATTTGGTACCTGTGTCCTCTCCCCCCTCGTCATATTTATAGTGCACAGTAAAGACACTGCGACCAGCGTTGTGTCACCAAGAAGCACTTACTCTCCGATTTCAGCTAAACAAGACAGAAATCTCAGCTCAGGGGTGTTCCGCAGAGTCCCCGGGTGGCTCGGTGGAATCTTCTCTTACACAGAGAGCCGGGGTAATTGGATCTGCTGAAGGCAGGGAAATGGATTGGCGGTGGACGTCTTTCTCCGTCCCCCATTGGCGATCACCTTGACCTCCGGATCGCTGCTTTTAGAAACTGTGCAATTCTAATGAGAAAGACGGGAACCAAGCGTGCAACCAAGCGTCTCCGTTTTACAAGACCGATGACCAGCCTTAAAAAAAAAAAAAAGTACGGTTTAGCAGGAAGAGCTTTTTTCATGCTCTTTTAACAGGAAGAGCATGAAGGCAAATTGCATTATGCACCTTTCCTTGATTTAATTTTATTTGTGGTTTTTCCAATTTTTGATTCTGAATCTGATGAACACTGCATAAATAATGCATCTGTGGTTGATATATATCTGTTGCATGAGTCAGAGATGTTCAGAGAGTGCGCATTTTCTTTTGGTTGGCTCTTCAGCATGCTCACAATTTATGGGTTGTTTTTCCAACCATCCTTAATTGTGAGAAATTATGCGGAAGCAGCATTTTTGATGTAATCGTGTAATGTATTAATTTATTCACTTTTTTTTAATAAACAGAGATATTGGAGTTATTTTACAGTTCTGAGGAAAAACAACTAAATGTGGAGTGGCTAAGCTTCAAGAAAATGCCAGGGAAGAGTTTAACATGAAAACGGTTGGCATTCCTCAGCAATGCAATTAATGTTCACATGATCTGTGGGTATATGGCTACTCAAATTGCAAGGGTTTTGGGGGGATTCATGAACACACAATTGATCGTTTCCCATTTATTGCGGCGTTAACGGCGCCTCTTTCGCCGCAGCGAATCGAGATGAAGCGAAACGGCGCGAAGCTCGGAGAGCGGCAGCAGACCGGAGAGCGGCAGCAGACCGGAGCGAGAGGCTGGTTTAATTCAGTCCTATCGCCGCGGAGCGGACCCAGTGATCCATAACGTTAGCGCCGAAAGGGAGCGCCTCGATTAAACGCAGCTTGAATTAAACTCTCCGGGGCTAAAGCGAGAACGTGATCTGGAGTGAGCGTGTGTGTGGGGGTGGGGGACCGTGAGTGACGGGGGGGGCGTTTAAGCAGTCCCAGAGCTCGCTTTGACCCCCTGTCATGCAGACGAGGCCAACGCAAGCTTCCCATTGTGGGATGTGAACTGATGTAACTGCTACACGGCGTGTCACCGATTCTCCTCTGAAGCCACGCTCTGGCAGAGCCTGAAAGCATGTCAGGGCGAAAGGTGTCTTTATGGGCGGTGCTCAGTTTTGGATAAGCCATATCAGATTTCCCATAACGCACTGCAGTGGTCACAGATAGGGGCTCCCGCCGAACAGAGAGTATGGCGGTAACGACCAGTAGAACAGCGGCTGATTGTGATTGGTGAATACTTTCTGGCTATCTTCTCACGCTCCACATGTCTATGTTAGCTAGGAAGAAGCCAGAAAGTTTCCACCAATCACCACTGACATTGGTGGGACACTAGACTCCTCCCTGCATTTCTCCAAATGGGTGTGTTTTATGGGGCCAGACTGTGTCCATGGTCGTCTTATTGCTGCATTATGCCTATGAAGTGAGGACATACAGTGTTCAGTTATTTGCACATGCTTTTAAAAGTTCCTAATTGAACCCTATTGGACATTTGCTAGTACATTTTTGAGAGAGAGAAAAAAATCCTCAGCACATACCATGCTTATGCTGTCCTTACACAAGCGTAAGCATTGCCTGATTGAAAGTGTAGCTGACAGTCAGTAGCTGCCTGTACTGAAAATAAAAAGCCACTAGAGTCACAGCTTGCTAATTTTCTCATCAGCCAGAAATACATTTTTTTAATGCATTCAAATGCGAATTGGCAAAAAACCAATACCCCCCAAAAAAATAAATTAAAATAAATAAATAAATGAGCACACAACCTTCAGAATTCAGATACTGGGGCAGTTCGCTGTCCTCAATTTGCACTCCATTAAAAAGAAATAACAGCTGAGAGAATGAGAGGAGATGGAGGAGGTTGTGGGGACTAAGGTAGCTGCTAACGCCTCATCTCCCAACCAGGGCATTCGAGGGCCACTTTCTCCACAACCCTTCCCACCAGTCTCCGTACGATGCTGGCTTTTCGATGTTGAGTTTACACGGCGGACAAAAAGCGAAGGAAATCTTGCACTAAATCGTTTGAATTGAAGAGCTACTGAACCTGTTGTTAATGTGAAGTTTCTCGCGACACTCCAGCGGGTGATAAAGCTGTGGAAACCCCTCGCACGTTGCAGGTAGCCTCACCTCACGATGAGACCACGCGATTAATCAGCAAATGCCTCCCAGGTGTGCAAAGAAAACAAATCATTTTCTCTCTTTTGTTTTTCTCTCTCTCTAGAAGAATCACACAGAGAACATCTCACCTTCATTATTATGCAAGTTCCAGGTTTGCTTAGACACTTAAGTAAATATTGATTTGTATACTGCGTTTAGGTTAAACTCGCGTAGACCTCATGATTCATTTTGTGAGATATCAGGGGAAGCGTTTTACTCTGGAAACTGTGTGGGGAAGGGAGACCCCGCGATTGTGGCGGGTTGGGGTGGGGGGGGGGGGGTGTGGGGTCTCTGAGGGACTTTGGGGTGCAGGAAGAGCCTTCTCTCCAGCTGGATAAGCTCCCTTCCCTAGCAACCGTGAGCAGCGACTGTGCGTGGGTGTCTCAGACAGAGCTGAGGTTAATCCCCCCTGATGCAGTGAGCTGAAAATCCTGAAATGAGTGTGTGTGTGTGTGTGTGTGTGTACTCACCTGAGAGGCAGTGTGGGTGGAGCTAAGGTCAGTGTCTGTGGAATTTAGCCCCGCCTCCTTTCAGGTCACTCTTTGGTTTTGTGTGTCCATTTGCATGTCACCCCACCGTACCCATTTCTGTGTACAGACCGGAGTTCTGTCCTCAGTCTGTGTGTACCTGCACACCTTAGTACTGCCCTGGCATCTGTGTTCTGTGCGATGACCTTCACTGAGGAAAGAGAGTTCAGTCAATGCACGTAAAACATTTCGAGTTTTTCTAACGACGTCCTTCAAATCTTGGCTGCCCTGCTTAGTGAAGGGATTGAATTTCCCCGAGTGAAGACACAGAGACGTGATCGAGCAGATCTCCCCGTTTGCTCGTGAATCTGCAGATCAGACTCGCAGGTTCTCCTACTGGTGCAGAGAAAATGGTGGCCACTACCGTAGGCAAGCATGGACCTCAGGATTCAAATGGACACATGCAGTCCCCTCCATAGGTGACACCAGCGTGATGTCATACAGTATAACTGTCATTTAGCCTAGCAGAGGGTGAAAGCCACTGATTGGTGGGTGGGGGGGTTTAAGTCCTTACATAAAACCTCAGATGTAATTTGAAGGAATTTGAAGGTTTACCAGGGATTACGTGGCACTTGTGCCACACATCAATTAGTAGCTCTTTTAGTGAAGGCATTGATTTTCCAGCTTGGCTTTTCTTTATTTACTACAAAGACATGCTCAAATCATGCTTAATAGAAGACTGAAAGCTAATCCCATTCAAAAGCTGGAAAAAGAAACAATTTCTGAAGACTGAAGTCTCAATTAAACTGACTAACAAATGCATACAGAAACCGCCATTTATATTAACTTCAGTTCGTATTAACATGCCTGTTCAAGTTAGTTTGAAACTGGTGTGTTATCTATGGAAATGCTGATTGTTTCGCTCTTTGTAATGATGGCTATTCCTTTCATTCAATAATGTTTTGTTTATGAATTGATTGCTGCAGTCCAATCTACTTACCGGTCATTCATTTTCTTAAGGAGATTATATAGGACTATTAATATTCCTTGTTGTGAAGGCGGCACCGATGATCGCTTGACGGGGAAACGTTCACTTCCGTCCTTCTCTTTCAATTTCACTTATCCACTTGAGCGCTGACCTGCACATGCGATGATAAACAAATTATTTTTGCTAGATAGACCCCAGTGCCTTAATTTCCTCGTGTGCAGACAGCATCTTTCTTTTTTAATGTGCAATTACCTGGCTTCACGCACCTGCTATAAAGAACTTTTTTTAATTTTTTATTTAGTGCAAAATGACTTTCTGCAGTTCTGCAGAGCCCCGTTAGATAATTAGATCTCTGAAGTATTTGCGCACACAGGGTTGGGCTGTAATGAGCTTTCACCCCTTAAACATGAGTCTTAGGCCATTTTCGGAAGTGTGTAGTCATCCTGAAACTGTATTATTGCTTTGTTCTTATTTTAGCAAATCCTAGGATGAGAATCCATATCAGTATCATATTCAGACTCTGACTCTGACGACTTTTTTTCCTTTCCTTCTCATGAGTATTTAAGAATGCATTCGTTGTGCGTTTGGTCTTGCCTAGTCCGTGTGCACGGGCATTTGTGAGAGAGATGGCGTAAAATGTTTGCTCAAATCAACCTTTGTAATGAGAATTCGCCCCGGTGCAAATGTTCCTTCACGGTGATTTTGACAAAAGATTAAAAGCAGAACATTATACCCTGCATTTGCATTTTCATTGCTATGCTGAGATGTTCCAAGAGCAGGCTAAAAGCCAAAGCAAGCACTTGTGCACTTAGTGGCTGCAGCATAGTGTAATGGGTAAGCGGCTGGTCTCGATTCCCTGGTTCGCCATTTGAGCAAGGTACTTAAGCCTGCATTGCTTCAGTACATATCCAGCTGCATAGATGGATGTAATGTAAATGCTGTGTAGAATGTTTTGGGAGTCGTTCTGGATAAGAGCGTCTGCTAAATGCCTGTAAGGTAATGCAATGCACTTTGTGGCACTTGCATCTCTTCTGTGACTATGCAACTTTGCAATTATACGTAAATAGGGATCCGATTTTGTATCATGCTAAATTCTGTGTTCATTTAAGCTTCCTGATCTTTAAATGCATTGCAACTTTCCCTTTTACTCCTTCTCCAGTTTAATCATAAATGCAATCAATCGGGAAAAATGCTTGATAACACTCACATGATCACATGAGACAGAAATGCACTGGAACCTTAAATTCATGGACAACACCCCAAATTTGACTGCAAACTAAGTATGTCAGTCATTTTCAGGTATGAGAAATTATGTTCAAATTATTAAGCTTTTGGGCTGAGTTTACTGTAAAGTTGATATAGCTGTTTTCAGGGGTCATCATCTTGGCTTGTGACGACTTTTTGGTAAAAAAGCGATTTTTAACACGGACATACAAAACTTGAAGTTTTAATTAATTAATTTATTAGTCTCAGAAAACATTAGATTGTCAATATTTTGACGAGAAAATGATTGCAATGTATATTATCATGGGAAAAAAATAAACATTTTTTCCCAATCAATTTTTTTTTTTTCCTTGGACACAGAAGTCTTGCCACGGACACGTTTGTCCGACACGTTGATTACCGCTGGCTGTTTTGGTTTTTAATTTTCTTTTTCCAGGGCCTTCCTTAAGGGGATTTCAGGCTTAATGAGGAGTAATGAAACTCTGCTTTAGTGTAGCTTTAGCTTTAGTATGGCTAATAATTCAAAATGATTGCAATGAGGAGAGATAAAGACTTTGCAGATTACAACCAAGAGGAATGTTCAAATAATGATCATAATGATCATCCTGAATTGACAACCAGTCCTGAACTGATTAGATAAGGGCTGCCCAACCCTGTTGCTGGAGCTCTACCATCCACTAGGTTTTCATTTCAATCCTAATTTAGTAGGACCAAGATCCCCAATGAGATCTTTGGCTGTTGAATACGCTGTGCTTTTTGTTAGGGCCTTCTTAAACTTACAGGATGGTATGAACTCCTTAAGTGTGATTAGCTTAGTATGCTCTATCATGATTGAATGAGAGAATAAAGACTTTAGATTACCAAGGGTAGTAAATAAGGACATAGATCTTCGAACATTGGACAGCCATGCTCTAACTGTTGATGAGGGTCTTGCAACGGTTGTGGAGCTCTACATCACAGGTTTCTTCAAACCATGTAGGACAGATCCCTGCTTTGGCTGTTGAATGAGGTGTGCTTTTGTTAGGGCTTGAGTTAAAACCTACAGGATGGTAGATCTCCTTGAACGGGATTGGGCGGCCATGCTCTAGCTGTTGAATGAAGTGAGCTTTATTAAGGGTGGAGTGAAAGCCTACAGGACAGTAGATCTTCAGGAACAGGGTTGGGCAGCCCTGGATTAGATGGTCTGTTAAATTAACTCTACCTCGTTTGTCCCCCTGAACCCGCACCCTGAGCCGCCCAGAGGAGGATCATGGGAGTCTAGTCCCTCCCAAGGTTTCTTTCTACATGTCATCCAGGGACTTTTTCCACTGGGCACTGTCACCTTTGGGTTTGCTCTGTGGGGCTTAAGTCAGGTTAGACTGTGAAGCACACGGTGACAAGTTCTTTTGTAAAATTAGTTATGCATAAAAGAAATGACTGATAAAGGGAGTGGCGATAATTAACTGGTGACTAAAGATCCATCTTTGCTATCATTCATGAGCTGTAATGGGACTATGAATATAAATCCATTTTACATAACAGCTTACACAGGACTCCAGCCCTTGTTGCAGTGTAATTAGCCAGTCATTAGAAATCTAAGGACCGTGCATTAAGGTCACAAAAAGCACTGAACAGATTTTTTTTTTTAATTAAAAAAAAAATGGTGCCTGAAGTAACAGGTCTTCAGCCAGAGAATAATCACATCATTCGCCTACGTTAGAATAACTTCCTGTTCTTTCTTTTTTCTTGTTAATTTCTTTTCATTACCGCCCCAGTGTGTGTGTGTGTGTCTTTGAATGCCGAGCATATGAATCTTTTTCATTTCAGTTGTACAGGCTGAGATGAAAAGGTGGACCTGATGCTTGAAAAGGGGCCTAAAACCCAGAAAAAAAGGCTTAATTTAAAAGGGAAGAAAAGCCATTTTTACCTTTGAAAAGATATATAAGGATATAAAGAAGCACTTGATGGACATACAGGGATGACATTAACATTTCCACCCTGTTATATGTCTCTCAATGGATTAGATCCCTGTGTGTTAGACAGGATTCTAGTGGAGTTTCTGATGAGGGAGCTGCTCATTTTGGGGGAGTTTTGCCCTGCTCTGATGTTGCATCCGATGGCTCACAAAGGCAGTTAATGGCCTGATAACTTACTTTTAATTGCTAGACTGGGAGTTAAAGGAGTTCTCTTAGTGTGAATTCATAGCTGGCTCAAACATTTAATGCAAAGAGCCACAGTAAGCAGGGCTGATGGCTGGTCTGGGCAGGGTGTTGTGGGAAGTGTAGTCCTCCAAATGATCTATTTATTAGGAAGCAAAAAGGTTACGTTTACCAGGGGGGTGAACAAGAGGAAAAGGAGTTGAAAGTCACCAGTAAGAAAACTGGAATGCTGGGGAAAAAAGCCATCATGGAAACAGCAGGCCCTTCCCTCAAATGGCCTCCATTTGCCCATGCTGTTGGTCAGTGACTCTTCCAAACAGGTGGACTGCATGTTAGCTGTAGCTGTAAACCAATGGAAACAAGCTATCCTGGGCCCTCTTTCACAAAGCAGGATTACAAAGTCAGCAGGATAACTGCACTGAGTAAAACCTGGATACCTCCCAAATCTGGAATGCGGACTAAAATGAAGAGCTGTTCTGGGTTTTACTGAGTGCAGTTATCCTGCTAACTCAATATTCCTGCTCAATAATCAGTAATCCCCCCCCCCACCCCCCCGCCCCCACAGGTCTCTGTTTCCTGAAAACCGGTTCCAGGTCCCTGTAATAGCCACGCTTAAAACGATTTTCAAAATTATATTTCTCCGCCCCGTCTGATCTTCTGCACCTGGCAGTAAAGTAAAACAGCAACGAGGGCGAGGTCTGGGCGAAGCACACGCGAAGGCCTCCGTCATTTTCATAATCGCATATCGCTACGGCGAGTCTCAGAAATGGGGTCCTGTGGCGTTGTGGCGCGAGCTGCAGATCTGCGATCGGAAGGCTGTCAGACGGTGAGCTCCTGGGTGGGAGGGGGCGTGGGGGGTGGGGGGGGGGGTGCTGCTAATACATCCCTGGAGCAGGGTATTTAACCTGATCCGCTTCAGCACATACCCCAGCCGCATGACTGGGCGATACGGCTGATGCAGGCTGAGCTAGTCACCTGGGATAAGCAGATAGAGAATAATAACCCCATTATTGCAATTAGACTCTGAACAAAATGGCTGCTATTGCTTTCAAGGTCAGTTGGGTCTAATTCACTGATAGATTGTCCAGCCATTGTCATTTACCTCTGAGGATAGCCACTACTTTTATGAGAAGTCGGGAAGGTTCTCTGCCTCAGAGAGCTCACACATTCACCCTTCACATCTTCATGCCAGGAAATGGGTGAGAAGGTAAACAGTAGCCGTGTAGTATCGTATGCAGTTTGCTCTCAAAATTAAAATGGGAGTTGTGTTTGCTGCTTGTTAGCTTTGTAAAAAAATAAATAATAACATAATAAAATTTAATAAAATCCCTCTAACTCTGTGGCAACATTTCAGGTAAAATTGAAAACCTGATGTTCTCATTAAATTACATTAGGTCACACGGTGTTTTGAATAAACTTTATTAGTCACAGAGCGCTGAACCACATACAGTGAAGCACTCGTGGCAGGTGCAGAGTGCTTCACTAGCTGGCTCAACAGGTGCGGAGACGCAGCATAACAAGCACAGGGACAGGTAACTGTTGGTGTGCTAACTCCAGTGTTTATTGTTGTAGCCTGGGCTAAGGTGCTAGCGTACATAACTGGAGATATAACCGCATACACAGCCTGAGGAGCGCTGAGATTATGGGGGCTGCTTGTGCTTGTGACCAGCTGCAGTGCTGTCCATTAAATAGAGGACTTACCCTTCACGGAAGTGCACAGACATGCCATCTCCATAATGAAAGACGCCCATCTCAAAAATATAAGCAAGCAAAGGATGATGCAAGCTTTTTATACGTCAAGCTCAAAAATGTAGATTTTATTTTAAATTTCTGTTTTATTTTTTATGATTCTGATGGATAGATGCTCGAGTGAAAACTAGGAACCCTTTTTCCCTTTAAACGGACAGACCCTCGACAGGGGAGGGAAGCGTGCTCTGATAAAGCACAAGGCTCACAGGCAGTCTGGGGCAGGAGGAGCCTCTGTGCTGTATTCCTGTCTGGGGCAGGAGGAGCCTCTGTGCTGTACTCCTGTCTGGGGCAGGAGGAGCCTCTGTGCTGTACTCCTGTCTGGGGCAGGAGGAGCCTCTGTGCTGTACTCCTGTCTGGGGCAGGAGGAGCCTCTGTGCTGTACTCCAGTCTGGGGCAGGAGGAGCCTCTGTGCTGTACTCCAGTCTGGGGCAGCAGGAGCCTCTGTGCTGTACTCCAGTCTGGGGCAGGAGGAGCCTGTGCTCTGTTGCATGTACTCCAGTCTGGGGCAGCAGGAGCCTCTGTGCTGTACTCCAGTCTGGGGCAGCAGGAGCCTCTGTGCTGTACTCCAGTCTGGGGCAGGAGGAGCCTCTGTGCTGTACTCCAGTCTGGGGCAGGAGGAGCCTCTGTGCTGTACTCCTGTCTGGGGCAGGAGGAGCCTCTGTGCTGTACTCCTGTCTGGGGCAGGAGGAGCCTCTGTGCTGTACTCCTGTCTGGGGCAGGAGGAGCCTCTGTGCTGTACTCCTGTCTGGGGCAGGAGGAGCCTCTGTGCTGTACTCCTTCTGGGGCAGGAGGAGCCCCTGTGCTGTACTCCTGTCTGGGGCAGGAGGAGCCTCTGTGCTGTACTCCAGTCTGGGGCAGGAGGAGCCTCTGTGCTGTATTCCTGTCTGGGGCACAGGGTGCCTCTGTGCTGTACTCCTGTCTGGGGCAGGAGGAGCCTCTGTGCTGTACTCCTGTCTGGGGCACAGGGTGCCTCTGTGCTGTACTCCTGTCTGGGGCAGAAGGAGCCCCTGTGCTGTACTCCTGTCTGGGGCAGGAGGAGCCTCTGTGCTGTACTCCTGTCTGGGGCAGGAGGAGCCTCTGTGCTGTACTCCTGTCTGGGGCAGGAGGAGCCTCTGTGCTGTACTCCTGTCTGGGGCAGGAGGAGCCCTGTGCTGTACTCCTGTCTGGGGCAGGAGGGCCTCTGTGCTGTACTCCTGTCTGGGGCAAGGAGCCTCTGTGCTGTATTCCTGTCTGGGGCAGGAGGTGCCCCTGTGCTGTACTCCAGTCTGGGGCAGGAGGAGCCTCTGTGCTGTACTCCTGTCTGGGGCAGGAGGAGCCCCTGTGCTGTACTCCTGTCTGGGGCAGGAGGAGCCCCTGTGCTGTACTCCTGTCTGGGGCAGGAGGGGCCTCTGTGCTGTACTCCTGTCTGGGGCACAGGGTGCCTCTGTGCTGTATTCCTGTCTGGGGCAGGAGGAGCCCCTGTGCTGTACTCCTGTCTGGGGCAGGAGGAGCCCCTGTGCTGTACTCCTGTCTGGGGCAGGAGGAGCCTCTGTGCTGTACTCCTGTCTGGGGCAGGAGGAGCCCCTGTGCTGTACTCCTGTCTGGGGCAGGAGGAGCCTCTGTGCTGTACTCCTGTCTGGGGCAGGAGGAGCCTCTGTGCTGTACTCCTGTCTGGGGCACAGGGTGCCTCTGTGCTGTATTCCAGACAGGCGCACAGTGCACCCCTAGGCCAGCTGGAGTGGAGGCGTCCAGCTGGAACAGGTGTTCTGTTTGGAGCGGCTCGTAAGCGGCCCAGCTACGCGGCACCCTGAGGTTACTTACCGCACGCAGTGCACAAAATAAACAAGGACAGGCTAGTGAGTGACCCCCAGGCCCCTGGGTCTGTGCTACTGTTGGTCACCAAATGTCAGGATCACATTCAGAAACTAAACACGCACAGGAAAAAAGAAAAAACCTCAAATTCAAGGTTACAGCAAATCAAGCGAGCGAGATGGCACAGGTCCGCATCGCAGGGGGAATAAACACAGTTGCACCCTTGCAGGGATGAGAAATTTTAAATACAGAGTTCTACATCCCACCCAGGACAGAAGTCACTCGAGGAGAAGCATAATTATATGTTTCTTTCAAGAGAAATGTTTCTGTCTGGTTGTTGGATTTTACATTTCTGGCGTTCAGCTTTCAAAACGGTTTTCCCTTTCCGAGTCTTATTCATAGACCTGTCTCATCTCTGCATAGCAGCATTCAAATTGTTGCTTTGCAATGTTCCCAGGGTTTGTACAGACGTATTTAAAGTGGCCCTTTTCTCCGTAGTGCACCACACGACTGGAGTAATAATACAGAGAGAGTTTTAACAGGTACCGTTGTATCCACAGGTGTTTTAAAGCCATTGCACAAACTACACTAGCATGCAATTGTTTTATATGTTAAGACACCATTGTTCTTATGAGTCTCTAAAACATTTTTTCCCCTCTTTTTTGTATCTGTACGTTTTATGCTGCTATAGTGGGTTTAACTGAATCTTTATGCATGTATGATTGCAATATTGGTCAGGTCTCTGACTCTTACCTCTTCTTGATGAATGAATGAATAAAATGAGCAGGCTCTGTCAGAACTTGAAATGTGACAAAAGCCATCACTGTTTCCACTTTGGAGTGTGTCAGGTAAAATGCAGGCCTGGCATGAGCAGAGGTGCTTCACACACACCTGGCACAGGTAGCCTGCCAGTCAGCCGGGGGGTCTCTCTGGCACGAAACGACAACAACATCCTTGAATTACTTGGCAACTGGCCAACTCGCACAACTTAACAGAAAAACGCATGCTTTTAAAAGCAAACCAATGTTAAGGATGATTTCTGAATGAATCTGGGTTTGGTATCATTTTAAGCACATTAACACCCCTTAAAATCCACTGAGACTTCAGGGCTTTTGGTAAGAATCCATCCTGTCTTAAATAAACCCCATTTTCTTAAACTATGCAGTAAAGACATGATTCAAAGCTTGAAATTAAGAGCACATTGGTACCAAAATGACTAAATCCCTTGACCCTACAGGAGGGTTATAGCATTATATAGAGTTATAGCACTGCATCCTGAATCAATGACAGATAAAAGCAATAATTTAAGAGTTATTCTTCGACGGCGTGTCTAATTTAATGGCCGTTGGGCTTTAAGGACTTAGTGTGTGCACACACTCACACTTCTGTGTGAGTGCGTGTCACTCATTTGTGAAGTCAGATTACACCGTTTGATTTGGAAATATGTGATCATTTGAAATAATAATCTAGGGTGCCGTTGTATCATTATGAATTATAGTCATGGACCCGTGCTGCTGTACATACCACTGTTTAATGAGAAATGCTAACAGTTCCCATGGAAGTAATTACTTACAGTATATCAGATGAATAGATCTCAACTGCAAACCACACACATGCTGTTTTTTTTTTTTTTTGCTGGTGACAGATTGATTCTTCCATTTTTACCGGCAGATGGCTCTCGCCTTGCCTACTAGTCATAGCCCCCCCCCCCCCTCACCTCCCCTCCCTCGGGGGGCGAGGGTTGGTGCCCAGCAGCTGGAGGGGCGCACTGGAGGAGGGAGTGTGTGAATGAAGTCACCCCTCCTGTGTGGCCCTAGTCATTGCCTCTGTCTCTAGTGCTCCTGGATTCCTGTGATAAACCCATCAAATATAAAAGGCGTGCGCCTTGGTGAACAAGTCCAGGCCACCCTGCCCTCTCTTTATTCAGGAGGGAAAGAGGCTGTTGCTTGGCTTTTTCTTTTTGGAACACGCGTTCTCAGACTCAGACCATGGAGAAGCCCTGTGTACGCTGACTGTAATTTTAGAGCCACAGCTTTAACCCTTTGAAGAGGAGGTTCTTTTTTCAAAGTTCTAAATCAGCGTTCTAGAACTCCGTCGCTTTCAAATCAGCAGCAGTGATTGTGACATCAGCATTAGAATGTTCTTAGCGGAACACTCTAATCACGTGTTTGTGACCTCACTCCTTAGAGGGCTGAGCCCCGCACTGTAAGAAGTTCTCAATTCTTAGACACCTTTGGTGTCTGATGAGAACACTGGGCGCTGCTTCATAATGTCTATTGATTCACCCTCTTCAGGCTAATGTGATGTCGGAAGACGCTATGCCCGGCGTGGATAAAAGTTCCTTATTCTCATCTCAGGGCTTTCAAACAGTCAGATAAACTAAATGCCCTTCATTTAATATCATGCAGGGTACATGATTCCAGAAAAAAAAGAAAACAAGTGACTGTTTTTAATTGATTAAATTACAGACTTGCAGGTTGAGGCAGTGGGGGTTCTGCTAAACTGCTAAAAGTGTTGTCACTTTGTATTTTTCTTGAATCTTAAAAACTGAGTTAAAAGCCAAAGCGGAGGAAAATGGTAATGAGCCAAACCTTGTTGTTTGTGAGTTGTATTAATTATTAAATGGTAAATGGACTGCATTTATATAGCGCTTTTATCCAAAGCGCTTTACAATTGATGCCTCTCATTCACCAGAGCAGTTAGGGGTTAGGTGTCTTGCTCAAGGACACTTCGACAGGCCCAGAGCGGGGTTTGAACCGGCAACCCTCCGACTGCCAGACAATCGGTCTTACCTCCTGAGCTATGTCGCCCCAGATTCCTTATTAAAGGAATGAATTATGCAAGAGTTTAAGCGCATGTTTTCAACCACTCCAATTTATCAGGAGACTGGCCGTCACAAAAGCCAACCTCCATAGCGGGGCCCCTGGACCGAGTGAACACGTTTTAGCCTAGCCCTGCCCAACTCTGCCCAATCCAACTAATGAGCTGTTCAGTGAGATCTCCGTTGGACAGCCCTGCTCTAGCTGTTGAATGAGGTGTGCTACGTTAGGGTTGGAGTGAAACCCTACAGGACGGTAGATCTCCAGGAACAGGGTTGGGCAGCCCCGCTTTAGGCAAAGCATGTCCCACATATTTCTCAGTCTTGGAAAAAATACCAAGCCTGAGTAATGCAACAGGTAAAGCGCTCTCCATTTAAATGAGAAAAGTAAAAAACTAACAATCCATGAAACACGACCATGTTCCACGGCAATGCACCTTGGACATAAGCATATTTTTGAGGCATGGGTTTCTGCTGACAATTACATATTTTTCTCCCATACACCAAAACCAAAGATTCATATTGGCAGTGAACGGTTTTAACGCCATTTCGAGTACGAACACCAAAATGGAACACCTTCCTTACACCATTTCTGGCTCACCAGTCTCCAAAAAAGTGGGGTAAACCAAAACATGAAAACAAAAAAGATAAACGCTTTAGAAGGATACTAATGTCCATAGGTGATTTCAGAAGGAACAGGTAAAAAAAAATAAAAAAATCACAACTGAGCAATGTGAAAAACATACAAAAAAAATGACTAAATAGAATATTATTGCAATGTTTTTAAGCAAAATGCCTGCATTTAAAAATACTTTACTTCCAGCAGTGAAGCGGCACCGTATTCTGAGTTTAGAGGGAGAAATTACTCATTGGAAGAATAATTTATCTGGTGCTCAGTGTGAGCTGTCATTTCTCACGGCAGGCAGGGAAGGGCCTTAACTTGTTTGTAAATGGTTGTCTACGGGGGCGTGAGTGTCTGTCGGGCACAGCACACCCGTCACTGGCAGCAAAGCTTGCTTTAAAAAAAAAAAATAATAATAATAATTTAACAATTTATTTATTTTTTGGATCCCCTTTCGAATTTTTTGAAAACCTGAATTTATTTATTTTTGTTGTGTCGTGACTCAGTCCCACCCGCCAGACCTCGTCTTTCTCTGTGGGTGGGGCGCATGGGGTCGGGACGCGTGCGTCTGTGGCCAGTCCTGTCCGGGCTCCTCGCTTGTGCAAATCGTCCCAAACGGGCGTCTGCTGGAGAACCGGTACACTTTACCTGGCGAGCTCGGGGCGTCTAAGTGCGCTGTGGCGTAATGACGCTGGACTTCACATCAAAGCACGTATGCGCCCGTGCTGCCTGCAGTAGCACTCCCGGACTGTGGGGGCAGAGCTCTGGGGTCAGGGCTGGCTATTAAGGAGCGGAAATGAGTTTTTGTTGTGTGTCGTTTTCAGACGGGAAAGTGGAGGTGACGAAGGAGGGCATGAAGCTGTGCACCATGGGTCCAGGGAAGGTGTTTGGGGAGCTGGCCATCCTCTACAACTGCACCAGGACCGCCACGGTCAAGAGTGAGTCTCCCAAAAAACAAGCTTCCCCCCCCCCCCAAAATCACTCAGTGTTTATTATTTTATATAATGCAGTTTGCAGACATTACGTTTAGGTGTTACATCAGAAGCTCTGATCTGATTTACACATTTTACAGTTTAGACACTGTAATCCATGTATGATGCTAGATAATTGCTCAAGCGATTCTGTTTAAATGCCTTGGCTCCCATTCCATGGAACCTGCAAGCAACCTGTAAGTTACAAGATTGTAAGTTACAAACTGCCTGCCAGATTTGAGAAATTGTATTTCACTTCAGCCAAATTAATTGGTATTCAGTTGGTGAACTGAAAAGCATTCAAAATGTTCCATTAGGATTTCTCACCTAACGAGTTGAACCATTTTTGGAAAAATATTTCCCAAACTGTGTGCATTTTCCACTTCACACATGGACATTTTACAGAGGGTGCTTTACACTACAAGGGGGTGGGGGGTGGTGTGGCCTCTTAATGGTGTGCTGTTAATGTGCCTTGCGATCGCTTCCATTTTATTTCATTCTCTTGTCTCAAAGCCAATCATTTAAAAATACTTTATAAAAAAAGAAAAGAAAATAAGTGACTTTATGACTTATTACTGAGTCACAGGAGAGGTACACAGTGATAAATTATTCATTTGGTATTACCTCGAGCTTCAGTGTCTAGGGCTCGTTATTCCTTTGCCAAGGTCATACTGTAATGCTCCAGTGCACATGTACTTCTTTACGGAGGACATTTTCCTCAGTACCACCTGTTTCATATTACATAAGACGCATTCCTACATTTGTGCTTTCATGATCTTCAGTCCAGAGGAAACAGATGCTGGCAGTGGAAATGGTGTAAAAAAATAAATAAATAAATAAAAAACCTAACAAAAACAAATCAAATTTGTGTTCAGTCCAAGCAGCCATTTTGTCTGAGAACGTCAGCAGCTGTTTCAGTGCGGGGGATGAAATTGATGAGAACAGTGCCTGTGTCCTGGGTGTTTTTATAAACCGTAATCATTCATCACTTAACCCATCATTTGATTTATTAATCAAATATTTGTAACCAAATTATCGTCCATGCTTGAGAGGATTTTTAAAATTTTATTTATTTCAAAATGCATGGGGTATACGCTTGCATGCTGTATCTTCTGTATCGGCTGACATGTTAGCACTTTTAAAATGTGTCAGTAATTAAGCGAAACTGGTAAAGTACACAATGTGCCAAAGTTTTTAAAAACGTTTTTTTTTTTTTTTTTTAAATTAAGAAATCATCCCAAACCACCTGTGGGTGAATTTGGCAGGCGTGAAAACATCCGCAAACCCGAACACTGAAAGTTACTGAACAGTATAATGTAAAAGTAATGGCTGAAAAGCTAATGCCTCCAAGATATGTTGCTTTTTTAAAAACAGTTCTTGCAGAGAAACAAATAATACAGTAATAACACCATAATGTTGTTTCACATGGCCAAGATAGCAGTCACACATCGCCTACGGACAGAAATCTGTGCGTAGGTTTCCCCAACCTTGAGTTTTTACGGATTGCTGAGACCGTGATCTAAATTCAAAATCAACATTCACTCTTAATTTGGACTTACTGTACAGATAAATGCTGTTTTCAACGTCGGTTTCTTTCTCTTCAAACACAAATCGGCGAGTTAATTTTTTTGCCGATCGCTCAAACTTGCCCAAACTAAGTTTGTGACAACCGGGGGAAGTCATGTGGGCGCAAGGTGATTCCGCAGGACGGGGCACAGGCTGCGATTGTGGGAAGGGGTTCGCAGAGGTGCGGCTTGCTGTCAGGTGGAGGGAACTTAGCATTTTATTTTACGTTGACCTGATTAGTCGCGTCTGACGTCGCCCACGAGCCGCCTTCATGATTTTTGCATTAGACGCCCTGCTGACTCCGCGCTGTGAGGGTCTCGGCAGAGAGGCGGGCCTCGGTTGCTGCGAGCCGGGCGGGCCTGCCGCCTTATCTATTCGCTGGCGCGCTCTTTTCCGAGTATCACGGTTGCCATGGAGACGGGTCCATTCCGACTGTTCGCACTGAACCTCGGGGGGGGGAAACGCGGCTTCTCCCGCCGTACGTCTCCCCCACACGCACGCAGTCGAGCACCTCGGTGAGAACAGGACACGGTTACCGGCGCGGTTACACCGGTAACACTCCGGTAAACGTGGGCTGCCAGTGACTGGGGTCAGTGTGTGTTCGCCCGGGCAGCGCGACCCGCCTTTGCTGGGGAGGAGCGCACCACCTCTGCCCTGGGAACGGGGAACGGGGACGGCGCGGACCGCCTTCGCACGCCTCGGAAAAAACGTAATGAGAAAAGCAGCGGGTTCTGGGAGAACCGTGGAGCAGGCAGCGAGCCGGCTGGCTGTCGAGTTCCCCCCGCGTGGGTGAGGGTTCGATCCCCCGCCATGGCACACACGCAGCTGGGCTCCCTCCAGAAAAAACAAAAACAAAAAACAAAAACCAAAACTGATATCTCTTGCAAAATAAATCAAAACTGCTTGTATATCAGAGTAAAATTAACTACACATTTTTTTATGTTTAATAAATTTTTATATTTTTACTTTTCTCCAACATTCCTCTCACTCTCCTCTTGTCTGAACGTTCTCAGTTTTTGTACAGTATGTCAAACTTGAGAGATGAGAATGACTGAAAATGATCAACAGGATAAGGATGAATTTAGGAACGTGTTGCTTTCACAGCTGGGGGTACGGGGGTATGGGGGCGGGTAGCACAGTCATGGCCATCGCCCGGTGCGAAGCGTGAGATTACAGAATAACAAAGACACCTGAAGTGTGTCTGTTAATCGGGTGATTACAGCAACGTTTCAGGAGCTGAGTGTCTATGAAGCCTGCAGGCAAATTGAAGCAA
Organism: Anguilla rostrata; assembly: GCF_018555375.3. Lineage (NCBI taxonomy): Eukaryota > Metazoa > Chordata > Actinopteri > Anguilliformes > Anguillidae > Anguilla > Anguilla rostrata. The sequence continues at coordinate 2,476,782 of NC_057950.1, read as the reverse complement.
ATTGCCGCGCTCTTAGACATCCCTGAATGCATTTATTTTTTTCCTTAGTTTGAGAAGAGTTCTCTGAGGAAACCAAGCATCTTCGCTGTCCTGAACATCGGTTCTCTGTCATGCGTACTCCTTATTGCAGTATCTGAAATGGCATTAATTAGCTTCTTTAGGCTGGGTGTGCTTAATGGGTAATTCCACCCACAAAAACCAGGTGATCAGCTGGGTAAGGAAGTGGTTCAGTCAGTTAAGGCTCCACGATAGTGACCCCTGCTGGTCGGTCGGTCAAGCGCCCGTGGACTGCAGGCGAAAGCCGCATATGACAGGTCTTACTCTGACTCCACTCTGCATGAGCCTGTCCAACAAGATTTCACTGTATCGGAGGCTTTTGGAGACTGTCTTTGGAGATTATTTAAAATCTCCCTTTCAGGGGAGTGCTGTAGGCCCTGTGTGTATACTGTACATTGTTCTGCACCAGCTGGAAATCAAGAGCTGGAACCCAGACTGCTTGTCCAGAGAACTTTTGGAACTTTTGTTATTAACTTCACAAAGAGAAGCATTGGCCTCCACTAATAGAATTGCAGCAGGTGTTCTGGCTCAAAATGGCTGCTGGCCAATGCAGAATAGGGGGATGGGGTGTGTCACCAGTAAAGAACAGCACAGTCAGTAGTTATACCAGGTAAAACAGTACAAATGATCCAATACGACTCAGTGTACAATTCAGATTATGCATATTGTTTTAAATGGAAACAGAGGATCAGTGGCCATTTAAAATGAATAGTATGTTGGAGGTTTTTTTTTCTTTTTAATGGAAATTATATGGAGAGTGCAGTGGGTTTCTAAAAATGCATGTAGTGTGTCTGATGGCTCTTCCGAAAATGGCATCCTGTCATGTCATTTGCTTTCATAATGATGATATAGGTGGAGGCCTCTAGATATGAATTATGATTTTGTTGTGCTACTGTAGAACTACTCTAGCAGAAAACAGGCTGTTGTGTAGAGAGCGAAAGAGAGACAGAAAGCAAGAGAGAGAAATACAGGGAGCGAAAGAGATTTTGTTGATCCGCTGTTCTCCAAATTCTTAGAATTCTCCAAGTTCTTTTTGTTTTGTCAGATTCTGAATTCTGATTCAGGTTTTCAGTTGTGTCTGTGTTGATTAGAGGGAGTGAGAGAGAGAGAGAGAGAGAGAGAGAGAGAGAGAAGGACAGAGTAGCCTTAAAGTGAATGCAGGTTTCATCATTACATGGCATTTCTAAAACCGTGCGATATCACTGTATCAACTAATTATACTGAGCTGACAAATGACATTTCCAGTGGGAATTTGCTTAATGTTAAAAGCTCCTTTGCACAGTCGTTTCAGAATTCTACAGTTCCGCTTTTCTGTTGGAAAGCGCTCCGTCGGAATTGACATGTAAAGGCTTTTAAAAGTGTTACAAAATGACCTCATTAGTGCAAGGCCTAGTTATGACAATAGAAGCTCCCCTATGGGTTCCACAGAAGTGGGGAGGGGGGGGGGGGCGCGGAAGAAGACAGAGGAAGAGAGAGAGAGAGGGAGAAAACTAGAGGAGAAATTTGTTGTGCTGCTCTCTCTCGTCATGCCCTCAGATTTGACTAATCGAAATGTGCTGATCGCTACTTCATCGTACTCAAATGGATGCCTTAGCCATGATAGCATGGGGGAGGAATTCATTCTTCAGTTTATGGAAAACGTGACCAAGAATTCGCTTCATTCTCTTTGCTCCCCTCCATCAGAGTTGGGCATGCGAGATGGAGTGGGGAAGGTAATTCCATCATTAAAGGCTGCCGCGGTCATCCTCTCGTACAATTAAAGTGGATTGGAAGGACAGATTCATCCTGAGAGCTACTCCCCTCTATCTATGATAAGAGGATATGTGTGTGTCCGTTTTCACAAATGAGGCGTCAAATGAAGTAATGGGGACTGCATGGGGGTTTTTCTTTAGCATGTTCTCTTACGCAGTCGCTGTGCTCATCCTTCGTCTCTGATGCACTTGCACGTTGTCTTCCTCAGACGTGCGTGTTTTCAGTTATGAATGTGCTCATCTGCGAGCAGATTATAAAAATGAGGTCCATCATTAGCCTCATACCCAATTTGCAAAAGTCTATATCACAGTGAGCGCTTAAAGATGTCTGATCTTAAGGCACGGGAGTAAAATCATGGCTGTTTTTAGGAGAAATCCGCCACTATTTAAAAACTCTGAACCCTTGATAAGTGCAGTGAAACGCTGTACTTTGAAAGGGTTTTTCCCTGCTGTACTTTCATTGCAAATTAAAATATGTATCTAAAGCTTTTTTTCTCCCATCTTCATTTCAAGGCTTTTCCCATTTTTGTAGATGCACCACATCAAGGCGAGAGGAGAGAGGATTTGAGAGCGCGTGCGTTCATATTCCAGTTAACTGCTGTTCAGCTGCTTTGCAGTTTTCTTTCAGTTATCCAACAGCAGTGCAACAGCTACTGTGAGTGTTATGGGCTATGCATTGTATCATGCATTGTGCATCTTGTGACCCATGTCATATGACCTAATGTCCAGTGCAAGTTCAGCATGAAAATAGTTCCTTGTGTAAATTTAGTTTACAGGCATTTAGCAGACGCTCTTATCCAGAGCGACTTACATTGTATCCAATTATACAGCTGGATATATACTGGAGCAATGCAGGTTAAGTACCTTGCTCAAGGGTGCAATGGCAGTGTCCTACCAGGGAATCGAACCTGCGACCTTTAGGCTACAAGACCAACTCCTTAGCCATTATACTACACTGCTGCCAGGAGCAGGAGGCGGTACAGTAAGCCAACAAGGTCTTGTTTTTAAGCCTTTGAGAAGACCTCAGTTAAGAATCCATGCATGATTATGGCCACTAGATCTGTACAGATCTAAATGTACATATTAGCTTTGGCTACTTCAAATGTGTGGCAGTGTGTGTGTGTGCGCGCGCGTGCACGTGTGCTGCTCATATACAGTATATTTTATTTATTACATTAATTTTCCAGTAATGCAGTGAGCTGTTCAAAGTTCAAACCCTAACAGAATTCAGAGAACAAATGCACAGTGTGTTTTACAGAGGAGTATAGATAAACTGCTCCCTAGCAATCAGTTTATGACCTCTCTCTGACCACTTGTTTGTTTGACTGACAGAAAGAGGGAAGCACAGAAACTGCCATACAGCAACCTTTTTTTCCAAGGGGGGGGGGGGGGGGGTAATCTAGAATGGAAATGAGAAAAATGTAATTTTAAAGAGCAATGCCATAAGCATGCTCTTTATTAGATTTCACTTGGTTAATGATATTAACCGTAACTCATAAAAATGGACTTTTGTCTGGAAAAGCCTTTACTCAAGGCCAGCTATGGCCTGTGCAAAATAAGGTGGACTACGAATGGTGTATGGATAAGACCATTTGCCAGAACCCAAAAGCATATAAATGAAAAATTGCTGCTCTTTGTTGAAATGAGCTAATACATGTTTATAAAGGCTGTATAATATGATTATTACAACTGCAGAGAAGGAAGAAATCTTTATAACCAAATGGGATTTGCTCATGAAGATAATCTTTTTAAATACATATGATGCCTGCCTCTTTGTCCAAAATGATGCAAATGCTAATTTGCATGCTTTTTCTTCCAAATTATTTATTTCAATTAATTTATTTCCATTATTGAGTTCAATGAAACCTCTGCAGAGTAGGGGTGCCAATTTGCAAATTATTTTAAAACCTGACATACATCTTAAAAAAAACGATATAAAATTCTCCAGGCCAAATAGCTAGATAAATACCTAGAATGTATTAAAGTTGTTTTTTTAAAAAGGATTTCCATTTAAAGGGTGACTGAGTGGTGTCTGGCTTTGGAGCGGCATGTGATGCAGTGGGCCGTGTTAAATACACACTGCAGATGTTTCCAGTGATAAGCAAGTCCTAAAATTTGGCAGCTTTTCACAGTTTGAGGTTTTTTGAAACTGCTTTTGCTTGCATTTTAAAATGAAATGCTGGAACCTTGTCTTCCCTTGGATGAAAATTCTGATAGGAAATAATACATCATATTGGCATATTCTTATTCATGTGGGCTATCAGCAATACGATCATGACCCATCGCTAGCAAACTGTCAGAAACTTATAGATTGCGATATGAAAACAAGCAGTTAAAACTTCTCTAACCACAGCCGAGGAAATGCTCTCTGTTCAGTGGTGATATTATCTTGATCTGCAATGCCCTTTTCCTGAATGAGATTTTATGACCCAGTAGCGAGTAAAAACAAGCCATCATAAAATGTACTCTGTGTGCAAAGGCTGGAATGACAACATTTGTTTACTTTTAATATTCCCAACTTCTTTTCAGAACAACAAATACACATCCGATGCATGTTTTAAGGCTTTTCCAATTTTGCTCCGAGGCGGAATTCTCCCAGCAGCCGACAGCCGTTTATCAATAGCTACTTAGCCACGTGTTGATGGACTTGTGGATCACCTCCCTTCCTGTCCGGAGCATGTGGGACTACACGTCCGTTGCATTTGAGCGACTCCGCTTTGCTCGCTTGTGACGTCGGCGGACGTAGTTTGAAGCGGCTGGCGCTCAGAGAGAAGCTGCGATGAGAGAACGGCGACAAAAAAACAAGACCAGGACCAGGTCACAACCTAGTATATGGCTGGACCGATCCGGCCGACCAATGGCGTAACTTCATCACTCACTCAGTCACACTGAGAATCAGGGCCTGGTTTCACAAAGCAGGATTACAGAGTTAGCTGGATAACTGCACCGATTAAAACCCGAGACACTCTCAGATCTGGAACACTCAAGAGGTGTCAAATGAAATAAGGTGGTACAGTGGGCAGAAGCGGTGCCTGAGAAGGGCCCACAGCCTAATTAAAGACTATACACACCCCTGTTGGTACCATGGACTACAAAAGACACTCCACAAAACTACAAAACCCACATGTCCACCTCAAAGAATGACACATTTTTACCACACCTCCGACCACAACTTCTGAAATTTACAGTAAGCCAGTAAGCCGTCACTGTTTCGCTCTCTCATGCTCTTCTCCCTTTCTCAAGTTGCTTGGCCCTTCCTCTTCAGTCTTCCTCGTGTGCAGCTTGCATGCCAGGAAGAGTTCGCAAGGCCTGCAACCGAGCAGGGCTCTCCTGCGGATGCCCTCGGCTGAATCAGCAGCAACTACGAGATTAGAGGCGGTTCACGAAGAGCCACGCCCAGTGGACGGGTCCTGCAGAACAGCTCCTGTCAGTCACACGAGGCAAGCGGCCCACGACAAGGACCAAGCTGCGGGTCTTAGACCTGAAGAAAAGGGCGAACGGCTTCTTCTCCACACACCAAACTCCCACAGATTTCACACTGGAAACCAGAAAACATTCGGACAACGGAACCGATTCGAAGGACTCAAATAAGGCTGTAACTCTGGGCATGTAGCATAATTTGGCAACAGACTGAATGTACGTAACATGACAATGACAAGAACAGGCCATTCAGCCCAACAATGCTCGCCATTTTCCTGACTAAATTAGTGCCCTGATTACCTACAGACTAGATAGTATCTAACACTGTATCAAGCCTAGTCTTGAAAATCCCCGGAGTTTCTGCCTCTACTACATGACCTGGCAAGCTATTCCACACATTGACTACTCTCTGCATGAAATGGTTATTAGCCATAAATGTTCCGTTTGGTTTGCTTTAAGCCATTCACCGTGCTGCGTTAGTTTAACATGCATCACGCACAGAAAGGATCTAGCATGCTAACCGGTCATAACAGGACTTCCTGATCTTGGCGTACACAGATAACCGCAGTTATCCTGTATCAGTTTTGCATGCTTCATGCGCCATTGTTTTAGCACTAGCTCCACTAGTTTCAAACCTCCCTCCATTTTGTTTCTTTGTTCTCCTTGAACACGTGCTCACGACGTGCACTCACCATGTCGCGCAACCCCACACGCAGGAGAACATACAACACTCCTCACACGTGTGTTGTATGTGGCAGTGTGTGTGTGTGTGTGTGTGTGTGCCAACACGCCAACACACGCAAATTACGCCACTGCTTGTCCTCTACATTAAATGGTGGCATGCGTGAGTTGTGGAGGTATGTTCCCGTCCCACGCCCTGACCACCCTGGTAGGAACAGAAGAGCTGGACACAGGGACATGTGGGAATTCCGGATTGTTCTGGGTTTTATTTTATAAGATGAGAGAGAGAGCATATTCTGCCCCATGAAAATAAACACAAAAACCTTTGCCTGTCAACCTCACAGGATCTGGCAAAAAACTACAACAATAAAGAAAATAAATTAAATCAGAAACTGCTTTTTCAGCCGACCTGTGCCACGACATGCTCTCTCTCTTCCTGTGGAAAGAAGCACACTTTTAAATCCTGAACTGGTTGGTATCATAATCCAGGTGTGTGCCTACTTAACCAGTAGGCGTGGTCCTCTTATTGCCCTGTATCCCTCCCGCAAACCGAGCCCTGCCACAGTCCCCTACACCCCTGTGATGGACTGCCTTCTGCACTACCATCGCTGAAACAGTACTGAAGCATTAGAACAAGAGCCTGCAGGTTCAAGAGCACTTTCCACCCACATACCATTAGACTCCTGAATTCACAAGCAGCCAGTCACACGATCGCCATCACAAGCATATTAACAACGATACTTTTTACACAAGGCCTTTTCTGCACTTTACATCAAGCTACTGCATCATGTCATTTCATCAGTTTATGACCATGTCAGTTGTTCCTGTTTTTTTCTTTCTTCTTTTATGTCCATTCTTGTTTTCACTCTCGTTTTTATTCATTGTGTGAAATGCCTTCTATTCCTGGACGACCCAGCAAACCACCCCATCTACCTTTCGTATTCTGAGTATATGACAAATAAAGTACCTGCCTAACCACCCACCCACCCACCTGAGGTCATACACACCCCTCCTCTTCTCCCCGGGCCCTGTGGCAGTCTGTGTGTTTGAGCTCGCACGCTCAGGCCTTTCAAACGTGCAGAAACCCGGGGGTGTATCAGCTCAGGAGGAATCGGGCGTTTAAAGTGCTAAAAGCCCGGTTTGTGAACCCGGAAGGTTCTGTGACCTCCCTGCAGGACGTGAGCCGTCTGTGCGCTTGTTTGGGCCCAGCAGACTCCGCCCCCTCTTTCAGTCTGCCGCGGGGTGGACCGCCGTCTTCAGAGGCGACGCCGCTGAGGTGACGCGGTTTTCGGAGTGGGCTTCGGGCGGTCCGCGGGAGCGCAGGCGACCTGTCGCTCCTCTCCTCAGCAGCAGGGGAAGAGAGGAGAAGAAAAGGCTGACGGCGTGGTGGGGGAGGAGGAGGAGGAGGGGGGAAAAGAGCGGGAAAGAATGCAAATGCGGGCTGCTTGCCACATGCGACCCACGCTCGAGGGGGATTCTGGGATTTTTTCCAACTGTCGAGGGGGGGGTGCCCAGGGAGGATCAAGAACCAGCCAGAGGTGGCCCATGAGAAATCAGAGAATTCTATCAGAAATAAATAAACCGGTGAAGATTGGCTTACCAGGCATTGTGCTGAATAACTGTTTTGCATGGATAGGCCAACACATTAATTAGATTTGCTAAGCAAAGCTTTACAATTATAATTCATAATTTCTGTGAGAGCTTTTTGTAAATATGCTACAGCCCTCTGACAGCGATCTGATCCAATGGAGTTGAACATTGTCAGATTGGCAGTGTTGTGGCCCAATAGTGTTGGGGGGGGGCACCAGGTGTGGCCAATCGTATTGCATAGGGGGGCGGGGAGACTGTGCAGGGGGAAATGGACACAGCATTTCATGAGCGTGTGTGCCAACAGGGAGCGGGGACAAGCTCCCTTTTTATGCAAATGTTTTATGGAAATATTTGAGGTGTGAAGCAGCAAGCAAAAAAAAAAAAAAAAAACGCTCATGAGCTTCTTTTCCAGAATCCACGTTCCAGTGTCATGTGGAAACCAATCAAATGCGCTGAACGCACGACAGTTCTGAAAGCTTTCTGTGACTAACTTATTTGGGTAGAATGAGTTGTGTTTATGCTACGGGCACAAACAGGTTTGAGTTTTATTAGAACAGATTACTTTTCCACGGAACAGAAGCCTAAAGGATTAGGTTGCGATTCTGTGAAAGGGAGATAATTGTAAAGTGCTGTGGCTTGTTCTTACAAATTGTTCTTTTTTCCCCCCTCCCTGTGTCAATTCATTGTGTGTGCCGTGATATTGGACCTGAGGACTTTACTCTGTACCAGAATACTGTAGAGGAATAGCAGGAAGAGCATTTGAGCTCAGGCCTGCTCAGATCTCAATCAATATTCCACATGGAAGCCAGCGTATTATTGGTTTAATATTCATGTTTTTCAGATCAAGACAGTGATGTCTACAGAAATTCCAGGGCCCAGCCTGGAATAAATTGTCAAATTGTTTGCAAATGCCTTTTGGATTTCAGATTTCTGACCAAACAACATTTTGACAATGACAAGTTAGCTAGCTAGGTGCTGGCCTAAACAAATGCATTTTGAACTTGGTGGTATGTTTAGAATATATTTTGAATAATGGCAATTGAGGAAATTTTTATTTTTTTATTTTTTATTTTTATTTTTTAATCAAAAGATGGGGACTGTACAGTTTGGCTAATAGAATAGAACTTAAAAAGGAAGAATGAGTGGGGAAAAAAATTTATCACAAACTTATTACAAAAATATGGGAAGAAATGATTGGGAATTAATTAAGCCTACCCCATATTCAGTCTTAATTTAGCCTACCATAATGCCCCGCCCCCCTTGGCCTAGCTCAGGCCTGGAACAACATTCCTGGTTGTGCCCAGCCCCCCCACCCCCCGACACCCCCACCCAACCCCCACCCACAAGGTTGGTTTGGAGGAGCAAGCAGATAACAGATGGCAAAAAAACTAAAAATAAAAACAAAAAAACTGCCATTGAGAGATCATTAGGTACACGTTATCGTTCCACAGTTCTGTGCCTTTTCAGTCTTCTCTTCAGAGCCTTATGGGTAATTTCAGCCTTCCTGCGGTGAAGCAAAGCTCCTTAGTCAGAGTAATGGCTTCTGTACAGAAAGAGAAGACATTTGCCCACCTAGACAGATCATTGTCTCCCACGTATAAGTAATCTGTCACGCTGCCATGTGGGGCTTGTGGGCGTTGTGTATGTGTTTTTGAGGCTTTGATTTTCTTCCTTGCGATAAGGCTGCATCGTGATAGAACTGTCGACACCCAAGACAAAAGAAACTCATCTGTGCATGCTACCTTAAAATAGCAAGACAGACTGAAGACTGCCTTTCCTTCTCAACAAAAATTTCTCAGGTGCTACAAAAAACCCCCCTCGCAAAAAAACAAAAAATAATACGTTGAACCTCAGTTGAAATTTATGGATAGAGAGGAAACGTATTAAAAGATGTCAGACTCCCGTTATCTCTAGCAGCAGTATGAACCAGGAATAATAAAGTAATGAATGACAGTCATCACCTCAGTTGAAAATGGAAGAGAGCTCCTCCAATCAGAGTACAGCCACAACAACCAATAGAACAGAGTCGATGGTGATTGGTGGATGCTTTCTGGCAATACTGCCCAGCTCCCTGTGGGCATTGGCAGGTACCCAAGAATGAGTGCTGGCATTGTGCTCTTGGTTTTTTACCAATGTACTCCACCACTGGTGGAGGCCTCAGGTGTCTACCTGTTAGGTGACATCACGTCACATGTACCTGTAGAGCTCAGACGAGTGCCAATGAGCTGTGAGCACCTGTGGAGTCTCGGAGGCGGGGGATTGGTCCGGAGAACAGCTGTGGCTCAGTGCGCAGGGTGAACGGCTCATCCTCCGGGTCTCTGAGCATTCTGGGAGGGGGTACGTGAGCCTCTCTGGGGTCCGAACAAACAGGAACTCACACCGTATTAAGTATTACCCAAAGGACCACAGAGCTTTCAGTGAACTGTAAATGATGGCCATTGTTGTGCCAACAAAATAACTTTGGCACATGCATGTCTCACAATTTTGGAAAAGCCATTTTATTCCCCCTCCCCCCCCCATACTGCCTTAGCAGTGCCAGTCACAGAGAGAGATTGCAGCAGGAGCACAGCTCTATATGACTGGACATTCCAAATTGGAGAGAAAACGGTGGGGGGGGGCATTTGAAAATAGAAAATTGGTCCACCCTTCTTTCTTGTGTTTTGTGAAGTTATTTTATTTTTTTTACTAATAAATAAAGCCCATCTTCCTTACCATTAAATAACCGTTACCATTTCCATCCTTACGAGTAATTACTTACCCTAATTAAATAAACTTTTTTTCTGGAGAATCGCATGAGCTACGCACTAACCCATTGATGAATTATACACGTTCCGCTCTCCCTGGACTGGGGTCACGTCATTTCACCGCTGGCATCGTTTGTAGGCAAATGAGTTACGGCTGAATCGGTGTAGGGACACCAAGAAAATGGCTTACAAGGAGAACAAGTGGCACAGTGGTAATGAATTCTGTTCCAGATCAATGAATTTTCAGATCATTAACGTGGAAAACACTTTCGGAGAAGATGAGGGAAATGCTTTTTTTCTTCCCTTCTTCGTGTCTCCCCTCACCTACAGTCATTAACTCCTCGTTCTCCACTTTTTTCTCCATCTGAGTTGTGTTGTATGACCAGTACATTTCTGTGCCCCCCCCGCCCACCGGCCCCTGGCCCCCGAACCATCCGCTGTTCGCACGTTCAGCCATGCTCACAGATGAACCCATTTGGGTTCAGTACAAGCCGACGAGGAAGCCGGCGAGAAACAGTTTCGTCACTGAATGGTGTGAACGGAGTATTGTGCTCATGATGTGTTTGTGCAAGCGCCATGGTAACAGATTGGATGAGAAAGGAGAGCTCAGGTCTTCAAGGACAGCCTCACCGATTGTGTGGGTTTCTGAATCATAGAATTATGGTTCAAGGTACCCCCCCCCACCTTAGTTTTATAACCTTGGCTCACAGGAAGCAGCAAAGGAAGGGAAAGCAGGATGTTAAAATGAAGGTTTATTTACAGAAAGAATAAATCATCAAAAAGAGTCCAGGTGTGAAACATCCGTAGAGTAAGTAGTAAGTGGATGAGTTGTAAACTGTGCTGTGGGGGGTTTTGTACAACTCGAACCCGAACTTAACAGCGAAGGCCCGTGCCAGTGTTGCACACACATTGGGCTGCAGGCGTAAACACTGGCACAAAGCAGTCATTTAGGGCCAGAGCTATCCCTGGGCAACACGATTCAGGTTATAATTTTAATGTTTTTTTTTTTTGTGGAAGGTGGGGGGGGGGCATTTTGGATGCTGTTCTTGTGCAGTTTGTTATTTATAGTGCCTGCAGCATCCGGTTGCCAGGTCTGCGATTGCTTCTGCCACAAACACCTCCCCCCCATCCTGCCCCCCAACCACCAGTCCGTGACTCGTTCCGACAACCCCACCCTCGTTCTCCTCAGGATATTTGTCCCCAAGCAATCTCATTTCACGCCACCGAAATCCTAGAGCCAGTTCCGGGCGCACAACTCTGGTCCTGGAGGGCCCGTGTTCGTGCTGGTTTTTCTTCCAACCAATTACCTTAGTCTTAGCTTTCAGACTGCCCTATAAACTACGCTGTTCGCTTCTGTACTTTAGCACAATAAAATCTTCCAGATACACTGGCAGTCTGCGGCTGTAGCTGGTGCCTATACAAATGTCAGCTCAAGATAGCGATTGAGCCAATTAAACAATAACCATTCTACTGGAGACCTACTGTACAGTCCTTTAGGTTCACTCCAGCCCTAACAAAGTACACCTCATTCGACAGCTAGAGCTGGGCTACCCAACCCTGTTCCTGTACCCAAATGTGATGACAACAATGGTGAACTGTACTGGAGATCTTATCCTGCTGCACACATAATTGGCGGTGCATGGGATTTTTCATTTTTCACAATCTACCAGCCAGATCTTACCCATCCAAATGTCCCAGGCCTTGGCTGGTCATGTTGCACTTAGTCAGTCCAACATTAGTGAATTTTTATTTTATTTATTTGATGTCCACTGGCCTCTCCATTTAAACTGAGAAGATATGACATTGAGGAAGTATGCAGTTGATGGCGTTAATAAAAGTGTGTTTGTGAGAAATGTTGTGTGGAACCTAAAGCGGTGTGGTTTGGGGCTTGCGGAGAAGCCACCCCTGGAAGGCCACGCTTACATTCATGTGGAAATGTCACACAGCACCGCTCTATTGGTGGACACATCCTGTGATGTCACCAAGGAAACAGAGTGCTCCGTTGGCTGTCACAGGGAGGACTTGCAGACAAGACACAAAGAAAAGAAAAAAATTGAATTCTGAGATATACAATTGTCAGTGTTGTGATTAAGTGACCACATTTCCACCCCCACCTCACTTGAACAAAAAAGATGAATTCATGTGCAATTTCCCAGGCCTGCAGATAGGCAATGATGTCGAATGGAACATGTTTGTTGAAGGTACAGTCCTGTTTCACTGGCATTTTTCAAAAAGTAGTTTCTGAGATGAGATGCTCTGTTGAATAGATGCAGTTTCTGACTCTGTCTCCTCTGATCCAGGGAAGTTCATTTTGCATGTGAAACAGACAAGATTATTTAAAAAAAAAATCACTGTAAGACAGCCATAAAGAAAATAAAAATGAATTCAGTAAATATAAAAACAGTCAGCCAGATGATCGAGACACAGACTGACCAGTGTAAGTTGAACGTCCACAAGTTTGAGAATTGCAGGTAGAACTCATACCGGTCCAGCAAGGGTCGCTAGTGAGCACTGAAATTCAGTCATCCTTGCTGACTGAATCCCTCTCTCCCTGGGCTAATCTGTGGACTGTTATTAACTGCCCTGTAGAACTGGCGGCCCCTGTCAGCACTGGCACCAGGGGCAACCCATCGTGGACTGGGGAGGGGCCGGGTGACTGAAGCAATGATGATCATGGACTGGGGGGGGAATCCACCACTGGAACAATACCATTGAAAAAGCTATTCATGCGTCCTTACTGCAATTCAAATGTCTTTTAGAAAAATAAGAAACATTTAAAACCTAAATTGGATAGCCCCTGTCCATGGTTGTGCCCATTAGTGGGTGTGTAGACCGTTTAGGCTGCCATCCGGCTCAGTCTGGCTTCAGTATCAGGCATCGAATGCAGACAGGAAATAAAAGGTGATGAAAGCATGGAATAATATTTCAGCCTCTGCAAAGGAGAGGTAGGACTGGTCTGGTGTGGTGTGGTGTGTGAAATTGGGTACTGTAAAGTGGAAAAAATAAATTGTGAATCATCATTTATGTGGGCTTGTAAAAAGATGAGCTTTGAAAGTCTGATAAAGTAAAAATAGAAAGGCTCTGACTAAGTGGTGACTTTTTGGTTAAAAGGGACAGCACCTACACTTAAAACAGCGACAGTAGTGTCACAATTTAGTTTCAGGAGTCATTTTTGCATCCAGAGTCCAATATTCAATATTCAGGATGCAGTTTTGTGATAAGGTAGTCATGTCAACTTTACTTACAGAACCATGCTGAGTGTCAGACTCAGTATTTAAAGTCTGACTATACATTTTGCAGAGGGGAAGTGTACCTAAAGAAAACAGTTGAGGACCCAGAACTGACCCTTGGGGGACAACGTCTTATGGCAATAATGAAGCCCTCCTTGAGCCCCGGGAAGATGTAGATCCCAGAAGTGAAAATTTATGTAGGGTTAATTACACAATCCTTGGCTTGATTGTATGACAGTGTCTACGAGGCTGCAGGAAGGTCCAGTAAACTCCAGATGACTAGCGTCTGCTAATTATTCAGAACTTAATTCCTGTTGGCCAGTTGTGTTCCAAACACATCAGATCATTAATTTGCCCATGACAGTGGTGGTGGGGTGGGGATACCATGACAAGGACACCTTGACAACACTATGACAACCAAAACAAACAAGTCAGAGAAAGCATGTATACATAGTAGCCAATAAAAAGCCAAAAGCTCTAGAAAGCTACAAAACCAAACAAACAAAAAACATTCAAAGCACTAAATGAAACCATTCCAATGGCTAATCTTATATTAGGCCTTCCTAGAAGCCTCATTCCTGCTCTGCGATAAGATGTTTCAGTTGATTGCTTTTTTTCAGCATTCCGTTTTGTTTTTCATATATACATGAACAATGGCCAAAGGGTCTGTACAAGCCTTTAATTATCATGAAGCATGTTTTGTGGCCAAACTTACCACTCATGTACATCCACACCACCAATTAACAACACCCTAAAAGGAGAATAAGGTTGGGGAATGCTAATTCTCCAACACACTTTTAAAGTTGTAATGCCGGAAAGTTTATATTATTTTTTATTTCAAATAAATATAAAATGTGTTTTTTTTATTCTATGAAGCTTGTCGTTCTCTCCTGAGGCAGTACGGTGGGCACTAGGGGTCAGAGAACCGAACACAGAACTTGAGGAAGTTTGCTCATTTTTATAATGGAAATTCAAGCCTGAAGAAAGATATTGATGTGAATCTACCATTCCAAACACGCTTCTGTGCTTTTACAGATTGTTATTGTTCCGGTGATAGGACATAAACAAGTGGAACAGCCTTATTGCAAGTTTCTAGGAAGCAGAAATGAAGATATGCCATTTCATGTCAACCTTTGAACAGGTACAGATTGCAAGTTTCCAGGAAACAAATGAAGATGTATGCCATTTCGTGTCATAACCTTTGAACGGGTACCGTTATATTCCACTATTTCCAAATGAATAAATGGCTCACCCAATAATGCGTACCATTTATTGAAGTAACTGCCATCCATCCATTATTACCCCACTTATTCCTGGTTGGGGTTGGGGCGGAGGGGGCGGAGGGGGCTAGAGCCTATCCCAGCATGCATTGGGCAGCTAGCAGGAATACATCCTGGACAGATCACCAATCCATTGCAAGGCACACGCACACATGCACACCGTGTACCTGTGGCCGATTTAGAGCCTCAGTTAGCTTAACCTGCATGTCTTTGGACTGTGGGCGGAAGCCCATCTGCTAATAAATGTCTTCAGCAAGGCGAGGAGTGAATAAAGCATTATCAGAAGCCAAATGGCCCTCAGCAAAGATGGCTTCTAAAAATCTGAGCAAACAGCCCGTTTGCGCCCAAAATAAAATGGGTTCAAAATGGACAGGAGTGCAGTCCTGACATGGTGATAGGTCTCTTCTCTCCAATAACAAGTCCTTTAATTCAGAGCGACTGCCATTCCCAGTTCAATGGATGCAACCACAAACAGTGGTTCTTGTTAATGCTGATTTATGAATAAGATCAAGTACCCATCCCCCCCCCGCCCCCCGTAACACGGGCTCAACATTAGCTCAATATATTCACAGGATCTGTCATTTTTGCTAAATTTACTGATAAACCCATGATCCCTGATCACTCTTCTTGCATCCGGACACAAATTGTTTACCGCACGTGTACTCTGAGTTCAGTTCAGTTCACTGTATTTGTCCCAAGCAGGAAAATTAGGTTTGCAGACAGGACTTAAAGAATAGAGGGAAACCAGCGTTGGCATACAGGGCTAATTAACCGAGCCAGGGTAATTTCTGGAAGCAAAAACCTGTATACATATTGACTCGCCAGTAATGGAATTGTCCACCGCTATGCTAAGCGCTAGTCTGTCTGCCTGAACCTGTGGTAAAGTACATTTTTTTCAGTCAATATGTTCATTTTAGAGAGCACTCGTTTTCCTTCTGTTTTGTTTTTATGAAGTGCAGCTGTGCATCATATAAATGGGATATTGTCAACAGACCCTGGAGCAAAAGAAAGTTAATTTCTGTGATACAAATTAACTGGTCGCAAAATCTCCTTTGGAAGCAAACTAATATTCAGGAGTCATCTTGATGCCCTTTATTTAATTAGTGCATCTATGTTTCTGCAGGATCAGATTAAGACACAAACAATATCAGCATTATGAAAAAAACAAAGCTAAGATTGAGAAAGTTTGATGCATTTCAGAAAAGATTAATGGAAGCAAACTCTTCGGAAGCTGATTTGACAGATCCTTAGAATGTGTTATTTGAAGGCAATTTATTCTTGAGATTGAGTTTGATCTTAAAACGCTGAAGCAAGGGAAACTGCATTCATACTGGTGATCTGTGCCAGTCCGTCAGCTTTGACTTGTGATCACTGTTCATCTTCCCAGTTTGCAGTTTGTTTGTCTTTGGTATGTATAAATGTGGCAGTGGGTACAGGGTTAGGGTTAGCGGTTTTTGTAACTGATGCACTTTTTTTATGCACCAACCATTCGGCCTTTTTGGAACCCTAATACTAGTCTCCTGTTGTTTTGGAAATACATACAAAACTACTGATTGTCGGACCTCGTTTATGGCCTGCACACACTGCTAATTGGCATTCTGCTTAATGTGACTCACCATTTTAGCTAGCTTTCAAAGTAAAAGCAATTTTTTTGTATGCTGCTTCTTGTTATTTGTCCAAACGCTGTAGTTGTACATATTAAAAATTAAGATATCCATTGCTGACTAAATGAAGGCGGCAGATAATTTATTTTAAAAGTTATTTAAAAGGAACTTTCTGAACCGAAGAAGTTTGTAAGAAATGAGGCTGGAATCGAAGCAGTGATGCCATGCAGTGATATTGGGTGTGTTGAGCTAAGCATCATTTGCTATAAGTGAAATGATGGATTTATAGAGTGAAATGATGCGTTTTTTTAAACCCTACAAAAATCCCCCCCTGAAGTGGATTCATTTTCATCTTGGCAATGAGTTTCCGTATAACTGCCCCCACATTGATCCCTGGTCTAGGTATCATGAATCTCATTTCAGAGAATATTGGTACTTTATTATAATATATAACTTATTTTAACCGTGGCGTTGTCCTCAGGGTCAAAATTGACCCGAGTTTAACAGCAGAAAAAAAAATCGCCTAAATTAATTTTTTTCTCCAGCATAAGTTTTGATTACTTTTCCTGGATTAACCCTACAATTAGGAAAAGTTTTATAAAGTATTTTTATAAAAGCAGTGCACCATCAAGGTACAAAGATTTTATTATTATTAATATTATTTTAACCCTGCATTTATGAAATCAGGAGTTATACTCAAAGTTAAGCACCACACCTATTACAGAAAAAAAAGATTTTTAGTAAAAATGAGTGGTGTAGACTGAAGAATCAGTCTCTGGACTAAGTAGGAAAACAGTTCACCGATTTATTGATGAATGACAGATTGTTTATGCATGTAATATTCAGTGAGGTGGGAGGTCATGTTTCACCCTGTCGGCACATGGTGCAGGGATAATATGAAGACAACTCAGGGGTTAAACTAGTAATTTTCCATTTGCTGTTTTCGGTTTGGGCTCAGAAGTTAGATGTAGCAACAGCGGGAGAGTAATGAAGTGTGGCAGTTGGTAAGGTAATGACTTCTGCCAAAAAAAAACTTCATTTAAAAAAAAAAAAAAAGAAAGAAAAAGAAAGTGTATAAATGAAATTACTTTGGTGTTGGTGTCAGTATTGCATAGCCCAAAAAGCAACTGTGTCCACAAGTTATGAATAATCCATTTTCCTCTGTCGTGAATAAAAGGAACAAACACAGACAAGATGAGACCTGACTGAGGACAATTAATGGACTTGTGTTAATGGAAAATAAAGACAAATTTCACCATAGTACTTATAAAAAAAATAATCATTTAAAAAAATATGGATTTTTTTAAATGTATGAAATTAGTTTACTGTTATTAAAAGTATAGATCTCAAAAGGATAAGTCTGAACTTGTAGCAAAATGGCGTTGTTACAGTTTGAATGGGTCCTGTTCTGCATGTGTGAGGGTGAAGGCCAATTAAAATCAGCACATAGCAACTGGCTTCCAGTGTGCGCTGGGTATGAGTACATATTCCAGCTTGATCGCTAAAGCCAAAAGCAAATAACAAAATAAAAATACAATCAGAGGCCAAAGCCAAGTTCAGTAAGTGGGTGGAATGGAGAATATGTATTGTGCAAGATGCACCTCAACAGCTGTGGTGTCAGTGCCTGCTGGTGAATATTGATTATTATTCCATGCCCTATATATTCAGATGGCTCCATGAACCTGCTGAAATGAGCCTGTTTCATAGTCTAGGGTCCATCCGTGTCTGTGGGGGGGGCACAACCTGAACCCATGACGATTGAATAGAATGACTTTTAGATTTCTTTTAATGAGATTTGGTGATCCAAGTGCAATAGAATACATCCTATATCCCTGAACACATGCTATGACTGCATTTGAATTTGGATCAAGGATAGCATGCATCCATTAGACTTAGTTTCACTGTAGTCAGCTATAAATGGTAGGTATGCCTGAGACCATAATGCATACATGGAAACAGATAAAATTGTTAAAACAATACAGTTCAAATTAAGGGCCTGTAAAACTCATCCTTCTGCACTTTGCTCAGTAACCAGTGTTTAACTAATTTTATACTAAAGTAATGAGAAAAGTATTTGCCCAAGGCTACAGTCTTGTGAAAGTAAACAAACTTGCTGAACTGTTCACACCTGTATTATAGATATTGGACACTTTTGGCAGCAAATCATATTCAGTATGACATACAATTGGAGAAATGTCTGGATATGAGAGACTTTTAAAAATGTTACTTAAAAGAAGATTGCTTCCACTGATGGGAGAGCTGTATTGGGACTCTATAACAGTGCCAGAGTGAATTCTGTAAATATATAGAGGTGTGATGATCAAGTATGTAGTTATTTGAATATTTCACCGTGAGTTTGCGGGTTAGGGGTCAGGATTTGACTGCTTGTCAAATTGCTTTTCATCCGTGAAAAAAAAAATCCAGTAATGAACAGGAGTTTCAGGAGTGCAGAGAGTGGTGGAGCATATTTTGGGAGACTTGGTTTGGTTAAGCCCCATGGTCTCTGTGGACCACAGGCTTTGGTAGTACATCTTTAAATGACAATGTTTACTCTTTGCTTTTAGGTTAAACATTATAACAATTTGTATATTATAATAATAGCGAAAGGATATTCAAATATAAAATTCAAAAACACTAAAAGGTACACATTCTTTATTAGAAAGATATTTTTGTGGTTCAGGCACTAGTGGCTTATGCGTTCTGGCATGAAGAAATCTCTTCACACAAAGTTGGAAGCCTTTCAGCCTGCTACCCAGCTGGGTTTGTTTGCATTCCGGTTCTAGAGTACTCATGCTAATTCTGAGGGTTTTATCAGTGTGGCACATCATTCCTCTGTATACCTTTTTCAGGAAAAATCCATTAAAGCAGCAGATATTAACTGCTGGGGACGTGGGATTAAGCCTGCCGTCTTCCACTTGATATTTCCAAAGAATCGCCAAAATCCTCTCAGGTGTGTAAAAAAGTGGAGCCTATTGTGGGCCAGCCAATTTGGGACCTGGGCCAAAAAAAAAAAAAAAAGAAAAATGAAATACACTTCTGCCTGCCTCCACTTGTGAAAAAACAAATCTCAATTAATATTTTGCTGCATTTTGAATAATGTTTGTCTATAAAGTGAATTGAAAATAATGGTGGGGGGTGGCATAAAAAGATAGTGATCACTAAAGTTTACCATATGAAAGTGGATGAATTTGAACCTGAAGTTTTATAAAAAGGTGAAATACTGTTCAGCCCATCTAGCCTGATCATTCACCTGGACCCTTATCACTTTTTATTTTTCCAAGACTCTGTAATATGCTTTGGATTGGCCTGGCCAGGCACGGGCAGTTCAGAAGAGTGACTGCTCTGTAATTATCCTCTGCATCAGGTTAAAAATATGGATAGAAGAGGTCAAAGTGTCAAAAGAAACTTTTTTAAAAGTGAGAGTTAACAAGGTTCAAAAACATCAAAAAACAATAACAAAACATAATTGAAATGCTCAGAGCATACGATTCAAATCACAGCATTTCTGCATTGGCACTTTCTGATTGCCAAGCTTTGTGGCTAATTTTGTATTTTGAGAGTTCAATGTACTGTACATAATATATTTTACCCATGTTGAGCAGGATAAGATGAAGTATATTATGGTATTTTTCTTGCGATCCACCCGGAGAGTGCAGGTGCAAAATGGGTATGAAGCCAGCTTTGGCACTGCCAAGAATATATGCACCCTCTGCCTGCCAAATAAATAAACAAAGGGACATAAATAAAAGCTCTTTCGTCTATTCACAGTAATAGGCTGGGTATGCAGAAGCACTAGAGTGTGTCGTCTATGAGGCTGTGTGTTTTGTGTGCTCTTTATTTATTTATTTTCTTTTTTAGAAAGGGGAGCTGTGATAATTTTTGGCCACTTAGCCCTAAACTGGTTGATGCGTTTAAATCAGCAGTGAAAGCAGGCATTCTAATTTTGAAAGGGCTGAGTATTGCCGAGTAAAATGTGGCTTGTTTGTTTTTGTTTTTGTCTGCTTCACATTGTTAAAGTGGTTTAACTTGGGTAATCCCACCGATATGTAAAAGGCATTTTCCGAAGCCAAAGTTTATCTGGTAAATGTCTCTTCAGCGGGAAAATAAATGGCAGTGCGTTATTTTTAGAGTCGCTTTGTCCTCAGGCAGAAGGGTTCTCTTCTGCTGAAGGGCAGGTCTTCACTGGCACCATCGCTTGAGTCAGAAGTCATTTACTCGTATTCATGTTTTGTGTTCATGTCACATGTTTTGTTTTATTTTATTTGTGTGTGTGCGCGCGCGCCATTTTTGTAAGGCACAGTGTGTTAGTCATGTATGAACGGTGTTAGGTAAATGCACAAATTCTTCTTGTAGCTTTTTGGGGTTTCTGTATGGTCTCAATAGATTTTCTGTATTTGTGCTCTTATATATTTGTGCTCTTGTGCAGGCACTATAGCATACTTACTGCCCAAGAGACACAAGACAAATGGGCCTCATTCACAAAACTTTAACTAAACTTATTCTAACCTACAAAAAACCAATATGGGATTCTAGAGGTTATGGGAATGACGTATGGGTGGGTTGGTAAATGAGAGCCTCTATGTATGTTGTATGTGATTGCGTCTGTTGTATTGATTTGATGTTTTGTGTTGGACCCCCTCGAAAACGAGATTAACCATCTCAAGGGGCTATCCGTTAATAAACTTTATTGAAGAGGTTGAATGGAATAAGCAAGCAACATGTGCTGTCTGTTTTGAGTTGACAAAATGGTGGCAGAAAATTTCTCAGGCCGATGCAATTCACAATGTTGGATGGGCAGCCAAATGCCAGTTTTTATTTTGCGCCCTTCACCAATCACAGTCCATTAAACCACCTTTTTATCTTTACCTTCTGCGGGCAATATTTTAACTTATGAATCATGAAAAGGATGCAAATGTGATGACTTTACTCCTCGGTCAAATCAATTTTAAATCTAATTACGGAAGTACGAGAGATTTGGGGAAGTGCCAAGAAATGGTCAAGACAGTGTCAGAAGTAACTTTGAAAGGCCATCATACGGCCAAATAATATTGGCGAGTGAATTTGATCATTTCTGGCTGAAAACTGCTATATAAATACAGCATAGGCCTTCTAACTTAATTTGAATTTTTTTGGAAACATTTATTTGTATGCTGAAAATAATCATTAAAAAAACAAATTCCATGTTTTTCCTTCATAATGTAACAGACCACAGATCAGGCATTATCCAGTACATCCTGAAAATTCAAAATTTCTCTTCCTAATCTCTTAAGATAGTATTTACAATTTCATTTCACTGTCTGCAGTACTCATTAAGAGAAGTGCTTAATTCTGGGAGCTTTTGTCTATTTTTGAGAGAACATTATATCAAAAACCTAATAGCAAATACTATTATGGTAGTGATGAGACCCCCTTTGTGCGCGACTCCCAGCTGAATCTGGTCTTTGTTTTTCTGTGGATCGTGGTTTAACCGCTGATTCTGACCGTGTTCCTTTCCCAGCCCTGACCAACGTGAAGCTGTGGGCCATCGACCGGCAGTGCTTCCAGACCATCATGATGCGGACAGGACTGATCAAGCACTCCGAGTACATGGAGTTTCTAAAGAGGTGGGGACTGCTCTCCCGCACATCTGGCCTACTGTTACTGTGTGTGTGTGTGTGTGTGTGTGCTTATGCAAATCTGGCCTACTGTTAGTGTGTGCGTGTGTGCGTGTGTGTGTGTTTATGCAAATCTGACCTACTGTTACTGTGTGCGTGTGTGCACACGTGCGTGTTTCTGCACATCTGGCCTACTGTTAGTGTGTGTGTGTTTATGCAAATCTGGCCTACTGTTACTGTGTGCGTGCTTATGCAAATCTGGCCTACTGTGTGTACGTGTGTGCACGCGTGCGTGTTTCTGCACATCTGGCCTACTGTTAGTGTGTGTGTGTGTGTGCGTGCGCGCGCATGTGTGCATGTTTTTCTGGACATCTGGCACTGGTCTACTGTCACTGTGTGTATGTGTTGGCATATGAGCATGTGTGTAGGTGTGCGAGTGTGTGTGTAGGTGTGCGAGCGTGTGTGTAGGTGTGCGAGCGTGTGTGTAGGTGTGTGCGCGCGCGCGTTTGTGTTCGTTGCCATGCGAGTGCACACGTGTCTGTGTGTATTCCCTCAGCATCATCTTCATCATCTTCATCATTGATATGCATAATGCATGGTGAGATGCACTCCTACAGTCCCCATAATCCATTTTAAATATTGAAGGTTAGATGCCCAGCTTGCTATGCTGAACCACTGGGAGCAAGCAAATCTTCATCAAAGATGCATGAAATATTACTGCATAATGTATGTATTTCTAGGAGGTCTATAATGGTCTATAACAAGAACGAAATGAGTCTGGTGGGCCACTATGCATGCGTATGATTAAAATTTATAACTATATCGTAATGAATTTTCTGAAGTACATCAGAAGGACTGTGGCCCTTAATCCCCAAACCTACCTTGTATTCATTTTAATCAGCCATTTTTGTTAATTAGTTCCCTGACTCCCCTTGTTAAATGTGTAGAGCTTAATCTTTCTGAGGTTGTGTATTCATTTTAAAAAATGTAGATTTACTCGCTAAAGAAGCTTCTCAACCACATGTCTCAGGGCCCACTGCGGGACTGAGCTCTTTATTAATTCGCTTTAATGGAGGATTTTCTCATTATGAGGTATGATTGTGCGAACAGAGCCCCAGCGTATAATAAGGTCCTTGTGACCTTTGTCCCAGTGAGCCAAAGGCTCTGCGGGCTTTCATGTTCTCCTCAGTGTCAGAAACGGACTCGGACACGTGGGGGCCGGTGTGGTGAGCTCACCGTATAATGACCTGCTTTAACTGATCACTGAACTGCATTGGTTACTATTCACCACCCAGGACAATGTTGTACACCCCCCCCCCGCGATATAAGAGTTGGTACATTCCCGTATATTTATAAGCCCTTAAAATTAGTTAATACAATGCACACCCTAAGCCTGATTGCAAAAAGACTCATTAACGGCAATGCACGATAACATTTAATCACTTTGATTATTAGCCGTATCATGTGCGGAGATATGCATGCATTAAAGACAGGTGCATATTTACACTCGACCCCTGTGCAGCATGGATCTCTGCAGCACACAAACTGCTCTATGCTTCTGTGTACATGTAATGGCATTAGTCTAGATTCACTCATTAGTGCACTGTAAACAAGTTATTAAACCAATTTATATTCAAATGAATGTACTTTGATTAGATACTTCATTAACAGTGTTTAAGGCTCAAGACCATTAGCTGAATGACAAATTAAGCTCCACAGAAACAGCTGCCCCAGATTTTGTTTGATGGGCAGATGGTCCTAAACATACTGGAGAAAACCCTGTTAACAGTATTTTATCATTAGCACAAAACATACCTCTGACAGTCTCCTTTGCTCAGTTCACTTTGCCCATCAAGAGACTTTATTGTAAAAACCAAATTGTATTGCGTTAGCTTGGCTCGCTAAAACCTGAAGTTACAATTTTAAAAAGTGTGTCGTACAAAACTACCACACAGTGCATCACACCCAAGTCGAATTTGGAGAAGTTACCATGACACCAGTAACAGCAAATTATAGCATTTCAAAATGTCAGTGCAGAAAACAAACCAGGAGAGGAATTTCTTTATTATTTTCTTTTAAAGGAGGTGAGCAAATTCTCACCCCCGAATATACCGATGAGTAGGGTCATAAACATCTGAAGGAGAAATAATGACCACGAGAAATCTGACATTCTATTCTGTCCTTTTCCATAAAAATAAAAAAAAAATCAATCTTTTGACATTTGCTCAAGAAAAGCTGCTCAATAGTGGAACTTCTTTTTATCGTTTTTGTGGACAAAATATTGATAACAGCCTACTAAAGGTTGATACATTTTTACCTTTATGGTGTTTGCTTGAGATGAATGCATGGTCATTTTGTTTTTCAAATTCTTAGGTTTTTTGAGAGAGTTAAATCAGAGTCAGTAAAATAACAGTAAAAGCACACTTGTGTTTTTTCGTGTATTTCTCAAACTGCTTCTATCCCAGAAGGCCTGTTTGGCTTGTATGTCAGGGCAGTGTAATATAATGTGTTCTCAGGGCAGCAATAATTTGTTCTTGTGAAGTGTTGCAATATTTTGATGCACTTAAACCAACGTCTTTTCAATGTACATTCGATATCTATGAAGAAATCAGTGCCAAAGTAGTATCTCCATTTTTTAAATTTATTATCAAGGCACATCAAGAGGTTTTATAGGCTTCTTACATCTGCGTATCAAACTGATCAAGCTCGTTTTGCTGTAAAATGTGAGAGTCCGGCAAGTGAGGCAGACATTGGACTGCCAGTGCCTGAGGTCTCGCATGGAAATCCGCGTTTTGCTAGAATGCATTAACTTTAACACATCCTAGCAAAGGCTGCAATTCCTACACGGAGTTACATCCAATATGGATGCAAGTACCCTCAAATTAGAGCTGACAGTCTACACTGTGGCCTCATGTTCATCGTTTAATTTCGAATCCAATGCGCTGGAGAACGGAGCCAAAACAAAAAAATGTGTCACTGTCCAAAGATTTACGGACCGCACTGTATGTCCCGTGCTGCACATTTATAAATGTGTGTTTGTAGCCTGAGATATCAGAAAACGATGTATGAATTCAAAGTTACCTTTAAAAGATAAAATCTTTAAAAGGATCAAGGATGTCACTGCGGGACGTGTGGATTGTAGAATGCCTTTTTATCAGACTGAGTGAATGTGTCCTGTAGTTCCTGTAGTTATGGAAACCATGTTGATTCTGAGGGTCCATTCCAACGGCAACAAAAGCCGCGTGGCAGATGGCGCCTCAGATAAGTTCTTTTTGGCGGGAAATGCCGCACAGCCCCTCTATTAGCCGAGAATCAGCCGTAATCTCCGCACTTCTGAGAAAAAGGCTTTTTTTACACCGAGGAGATCACATGGCAGGAGAAGACTCTTTCAGGCTGTTCCAGCTTTAGTTTTCCGGAAGGGAAACGTCTGATCTGGCGGTGCCATTTGCGCTTAGAGTTACCGGAGATGGTCTTCCTCCCCTCCCCCCCCCCCTTCCTCCAATAGCCAATCAGAACATGGACACAGCAGCACAGGTTCTTATAAAAGCGGGGTCCTAGAGCTGCATAAATCAGGGTCCTAGAGCTGCATAAATCATATTTATATTGCATTTAGGCCTTTAGCAGATGCTCTTTTCCACACCGAAGCTGCTTGCAGTTTTAAAAAAATAAATAAATTTTAACGTTCTGTCCATTTGCGCTGCTGGATGTTTTAGCGAAGCGAGTGAGGTTAAGTGCCTTGCTCAAGGGTACCACGGCAACACCCCACCTGGGAACCGAATTTACAACTTTACTGTTACAGGCCCACTTCCGAGTCATTATACTGCACTGGCAGCCTAATATCACTCGTACAACAGGAGAGACTACCCTTGAAATGGAATGCGCTGCAAATATGTTGTGGAAATATTGCAACACTTCACAGAGAGAGAATATAGAAACAGACCGTCTGGTGTTTTGAATGATTTTGTCTGTCTTTCAGTTTTTCTGGCTGGTATTGAATAGGTGATCTCAATTGTTTAAAATTAAAAGTTAACTGGAAAAAGAAAATGTTAACTTAAATTGATTATTGGTCTGACTCATTGCTTTGATTATTATAAAAGATAAATGCATGCTGATAACGTGATAAAGCTTGTTAAATTTCCAAAAAAAATGTATATACACATTCACTAAATTCCTCTTTTATACAATTGATGGTTTTTGAAAGGAAGATATTTCATTAAAGATCTGCAGAGTGTTTTACAACATACATGGGCATCTAAAGAGTTGCACCATTTCAAATTCATTTTTACCACAGGTCTGCAACATTGTCTTCTGTGTCTTTGTGGTTTGTAATTGCCCTGCAATTTAACTGTTAATACATACTGTATGAATATTCGCACACTGGTTACCACCATCAGGATCAGAATTTGACAGGTCAGAAATAAGGAGCAAAACTGATACAAATCTTTCTCTCCACTCCTCCTCCCTTCTCCCTCTTCTCCTCCTCTCTCATCCACCCTTTCACAGTGTTCCAACGTTCCAGGGCCTTCCGGAGGAAACAGTCAGCAAGCTGGCGGACGTCCTTGAGGAGGTGAGGGGAGGTTGACGGAGTGTAGCACAGTGGGTAAGGAACTGAACTTGTAACCAAGGTCGAGGTTGATTCCCGGTAGACACTCCGTTGTACCTTGAGCAAGGTACTTAACCTGCATTGCTTCAGTATATATCCAGCTGTATAAATGGATACAATGTGAAATTTATGTAAAAAAAGGTGTGTAAGTCGCTCTGGATAAGAGCGTCTGCTAAATGCCTGTAATGAGATTATGATGTCCTTGAGGTGGTGAGGGGTGGGGATGATGTTTTTCAGAACTTCATATTCAGTATGTTCCTTACATAACGAAGTTCAGTGGACTGGTGAAGAAAGAGAGAGATAGGAGAGACGGAGAGGCAGTGGTTTGGTGCCGTTATAAGATAGGGCACCGTTCTGATTATGCAAGAGACGCACATACTGTAGGATTGAGAGAACAGACGTGTCTTTTCAATAGGCAGTAGGCCAGAAAAACAGCATGGTGGAAAATAGGGTGTAGTAAGCTGGGTGGGGTGAGGGACACATTTGGCCTGGTCCAGCCAGGTTTAGGCTGGGCGGGACACGTGTGGCTGGGTTTGAAGTGTTTGTGCTGGGCAGGATTCCTCAGGTGGAGCTCATACTGGCCACCAGCAGCGGCAGCTCTTCTCCAGCCGGCTCTGAGTCTGTGGGGTGGGGAAATGGTCCCCAGCTCACGAGTATGGGGCTCTGAAGAGGCCCCGTGTGACTCAGCTGCTGGGGTGCTTTCTGTGAATGACACAGCCCAAATGTAATCGCTCAATGGATATTGGTGGTGGGGGAGGGTTAGGGGGGAGATCCAAAACTGGAGGAAATTTAAAAGCCCCAATGGACAGCGTAGAACACTTTTCGGGAATTAAAAAAAAAAAAAAAAAAAAAAAAAAATAAAATGTTAGTTACGCATGTTGGTTTGTGCGTATCACATATGAAAGACGGGACCAGACTGATAAGGGTTGGTGATCCTTATGAAAAACATGCCACTCCAGGAGAGAATTCAGTTCTCTTCTTGCATTCTTGAGGACACAAATTCAATTTCCTCTCTAATGTTTAGCATACGGTTTGATGCCTACAGAAACCGAAGGTTGACGTAGAAGGTAAATGACGTCGGCTGCAAGTTTCAGTGTGTTCTTTTTGGTGCTTTGGACGTTGCAGCTGACGTCAGAAGGAAGTTCCTTTTTCTCTATTCACAAGTTGCTCAAAAAAAGGAAAATCTATATCAAAACAAAATTTGATGAGATTAAAGAATGAGAGATCAGCCCGTAGGCAACATGGGATCACACCTTCCAGGGAGGAAGCACGTCATAATTGTAATTAGCCATTAGAGCTGGGGTGTTAAACTCAAGCGCCGGAGGGCCACAGCGTCCGCAGATTTTTTGGGGGGCTCCCCTTCAATCAGCAGCTGTGTCAGGCATTTGGACTCTGTCCAGGACTGAGCAGTCGGTTCACGTGCCCTTTACATGAAGACATCGATCAAACTTGGTCATTTTTCCCCCCCCCATTGTTGGGTGGAGACGCGGGCGGCCATCTTGCCTGTGAGCGCCGGGGTCGTCTCTCCGATCCCGACAGACGTCAGCGCCGAGCTGTGCGTATTATTTAAGACCAGAACGAGGAACAGCTGGTGGCGAAGATACTGCACACCAAAAGCACGATGTGATGGGGGAAATGGGTCCGGAGGAAAGAAGGTATTTTCACTGCAAGAGTGGCAGAGACATATGCATACGCCATTACTGAAAATCCCACACCATTTATGATAAAACAAAGAGCTTTCAGCGATGGTGATTATTACGTAAATTGCAAATGGCCGATTGAGATTTCATTATTGGCATGTCGGTGTTGTTCGTCCTCATCGCGCAGAAGTCTCTCTGATTGCCAGAAGCTGTGTGGCATTTAAAACAAGAAAGCAACCCCTGCTGTTTAATATGACCCTGACGTGGGAGGTGCTCATGTTGTTCGGCTCTGCATATATGCACGTTTGGTGCATTTGTGCATTGTCATTCTGCAAGTCCAAGATTTAATAACACTGATTCTTTTTCCATTAGCTTTTATGGTTATTGTCTAGGAATTATGATCTGCCATATATCTTTCCTTGGATTAGCTCATTACTTCTCGTCGTGGGACCCGTCTGAGCCTTTGCAATATACTGTAGAAAAATATGGAGAAAAGAGGTCACTGTGACGTCACCCATTGACTCTCCATGGGCTTGGTGAAAAGGCAAGCTGATGACCAGACTGGTGGAGCAGCGGGCTGTAGGCAGGGTCAGCTGGTGAACAACCAGTCAACCAGGGAAAACCAGCTAGAAATGTTGAAAACACAGCTTAAACCAGCTTGACCAGCTTAGGTTGGTTTGAGATGGAATTTTAAAGCAGTGTCAGAGTTTTCCAGCTTGAACTTTTAGTTTTTGTTACATTTATTTTACAGCCTATAAACAGGTGCTGGAGTTGACACCAAGTCACCACGAGCTGCCTGTTTCCATGGCAGTTGACCTTCTGTTATTGCCTCTATCCACATCAGCTTATGATTAGCATTCATGATAAATCAGCATCTGCAGATTTTTATTGTATTTTTTTGGTCAGTGTTGTTAATAGAGACCGTCACAGGGACAGGTCTAGCCTGGTAAATGTCAATAAGATCTCAGGGGGGGGTTTAGCTCGTCTCAGTGACGTCATCGATTTTGTGTCCATCAACAGGCGAGGGTTCCTATTATTGGCAGAATCTCATTAGCAACTGAAAAGAGGGGGTAATGGAAAACAGCAGTAGCCGTGCCGCACACTTAGTGTTGGTGTCAGGGTTGGTGTTTTGCGCCAATTACTACTGCGTTTGTATGTGATCGAGGAATATTCCGTCTAATTGATCCTGTTAGCACTGAATTTGAATGTATTTTAATGCTCGGGTTGTAATAGAGCTACATGGAAATGGACTGATGTATAGATCTAGGGTTTATCCGCACTTGAGCACATTGGTGTCCATTCACAGACGAGGGCATTAGGCGTCTTGCACTAAGGGGGAACTGCGGCATGCCCAGGGGTGGGTTTGTAACGCAAACTCCTGATGACGAGAATATCCCCTCTACCTCCATGAGTATGTGCTCGGTGTGGATCTGAATGAGTATTAATGCTCTAAATGAATGAGTATTAATGCTGAGTGAATATTAATGTGGCTCTACATGAGTATTAATAGGACCCTGAATAAGCAGTAATATAGTCCCAAGTGAATATTATCAGCAGTTACTGTACGTCCGCCCCATTAGTGTATCCTATCCGACGATCACTGATCAACAGTATGTGTGATTCTTGCAGTAGCCAGTAATTGATATTTATATGCAAGGTTCTGTTAGACTGCCCGCCCACCCCCAACCAACCCCACCACCACAAGACTCTCCATTGTCCTTTTTCAGTTGGCCTCCACCACCACCTAAAACATATTATATTTGCTAAATGTGTTTTATATGCAATAGGTTGCTGCCTTTTATCCATTCCCTCATCTTTGCAATAAATGTGTGCGGTGGTTTTTAATACCATTGTCATTTCAGTCAGGGAAGGGATCTGTATTTTGAATAATTTGATTTCTGAATAGACTGAACGGTAAGCTAGAATGCTGGTTATTAATACCTCAATAATCTTCTCATCTCAACTTCTGCCAGAACCATTTTCACAGAAAAAAACACAACGCAAAGCTTGCCTGTTTGAAATAATGTCTTGCTACAGGCAAAACACCAAACATTTTATCTTATTTTACCTTTCAACATGGACAATTCTTAGAGATTAAACAAAATTTCCCTGAATTTACTATCTACATTGTTATCAGTAATTGAATGTACCGTCATGAATACATCTCAGTGATCCAATATTCTGACTAACAGTGAATTTTCAATGGGAAGATTTGTGGACCTGTGTATCCCCGTGTTCCCTGTGTAATTGAAAGGTAGTATTTGCTAATGATTAATGTACTGTAATCACTTAATTCTCACGGTCTTTCAAATATTCATTTTAAAATATTTTGTAGTATATTTGATCTATAATATTTTGATACATGTAAAAATTTGATTTTCTTTCTTCTTTGCCTGAGGTTTGAGGGTGATTTCCATAGACTCTCCAGGATAAGCTACCACATTTGTATGGTTTTCCATAATACTCATAATGCGATAATACAGAGTGATTATTTCTGTTGTATGACACATTACCAGTAATCTGCATAGTATTCTCAATGTTGTGCAGCATGAACAATACAGTGGCTTTTCATCAACCAAATAATTAACCGATAGCTCAGCGGTCATAAGATAAATACACCATCTGTGACATCCCATCCACCCGAACGATAATTTAAAGACATTTATTTTAAAGGCACTTTTAGGGTGTGGGCCATTATTCTCCTCGGGTTGGGTTGTGTGGCAAAATGGCGGCTGAAACCTTTCCGCCACCCCTGTTGCCGTGGCGGCATTGTCGTTTCTGAAAACCTCACGGCAGGGTAGGGAGAAGCTGCGGCGCCCTTCCGCGCTAGCCTGTGGGCAGGTGTTACGGGGGGGGAAGATGGGGGCGGAGGATGGTGGGGTTTGAGTTTGTGTGTGTGCGCGCATGGGTGAGAGTTTAAGTTGGGGGGGGGGGGGGGGTTTAGAGTGAAGTGCACCCGCTTTTTTCCTGAGGTGAAACGAGAATAGCTCAGCGCACGGTGGGGGGAGGCGTTGGCCTTTTTCGTAACGCCTCAGAGACAGAGACCCCCGGTGTGGGACCCCTTGGTTAGGGGTTTGATGCCCCCAGGTAGAAGCATGCGGTGACACGGTTGGTTCTCTCTCTCTCTCTCCCCCCCACCCTCCGCAGACCCACTATGAGAACGGGGAGTACATCATACGGCAGGGAGCCAGAGGAGACACCTTCTTCATTATCAGCAAGGGGAAGGTGAGTCTCCAGCTGGCCCAAGCGGGGACCTTATTAAAGGCCAGGCAGACAACCCGGGCCAGACAGAGCTGCCACCTCCCCAACGAGCCCCAGGAGCCGGGGGTTAATGCGTTTCATATATCTGTGTGGGCGTGGGAGGAACATCCTGTCTCTCTCTCTCTCTCTCTCTTTGACACCGTCTTTCCATCTTGTTTGTATTTCTCAGTCTTGTTTTATGCTTCTCGCTGAGCCCCTTCTGTATATATCTGAGCCTCTCTCGCTTTCCCATTCTCGCTCTCTCTGCTTTAATTGCTGAGAGAAGATTACTTTTGTTCCCGAGACCATAAATACATTTATGAGGGAGTTTCTCTTCCCCACCCCCCACTGCACATCCCACCTTTAAGAAACAATTTAAACCAACACAATTAGCATCTTCTCTAGCATCATCTCTCTCTCTCTGTCTCTCTCCTATTCCGTCTCCTCACCATCTGAATTCCTTTTTGCCTACTTTCTGCTGGTCAGATCACAGATGAGAATCACTTAGGCCGAGTAGATATAAGAGTGTACACGTGTAGTTTTACCCTGTGCAGAGACAGGTCTTTTGTCATCCAAGTCCCTGCACGAAAAAATCCTGCATTCCTAATGCCTAATTATTTCTCAGGTGAATTGCCACGCTTGTAATCAATTATTAACGTCTACAGCTAATAAAGGATGACATTGTTTCCTTTCCATGACAGTTTTACGGGCGAGCTGCACAGCTGAGGATCTTTTTCCCCGTAAAGTGTAAAAAGACAGGAGACAGAACAGCCAGGAATTTTTATCAGTTTGAAAAACACGGATTAGACAAAGGCAGCCCTTAAAAAGAGGAAACATACAGCCTCATGACACAGTTTCATCACCTTAGAATCCCTGGGCAGCTTGTATAGCCTGCGCGTCTGCGTTAGCGCCTGGCTGCCACAGGTCCATTAAGGCACCAGGCAGGAGTTAGCGACCCGGCGGTGTTGTCCGTCTCCCGACAGGTGAATGTTACGAGGGAGGACTGGCCCAGCGAGGAACCGGCCTACCTGCGCGTCCTGGGCAAGGGGGAGTGGTTTGGAGAGAAGGCCCTGCAGGGGTAAGACCGTCCGGCCCTCACCCGTCATCCTCCCAACCTGACCAGGCTGCTCATAGCCTTGTGGTTCTATGAGCCTGACCAGACTGTACAATAAGGTTATGAACAGTGTGCCTGTACAGACCTGCTCATAACCATATCTATGGATCTAGGAGCCTGACAAGGTTGCTCACAACCTTATAGCTCTCCTTGCCTGATCAGGTTCTAAATATTACTTAATCTAACTTTGTAGCACTGAGACTGTTGCATGCTTATGAGCAACCTGGTCAGACGTGGAAAATTCAGGTTCGGAAAGTAAGTCTTTTAAGCAGGTAAAAGACAGTTCTGTTCCAATCACCTGGATTTGCCGATTAAGCACAAATCTTCAGCCACGAAGTAGAACTAGTTAATAAAATCAGCTTGGCTGAGGTTCACGGGTGGAAGAAACACATGACAGGACTTTTACTTTCTAGCCTCTTGGACTCTCCAGCTCTGCCATACGGTACACTCACTCATTCTGAATGGGTTAACATGGCGATGAGTCTGCTAATTAGCCACTAGCCAGGTAGTCCAGTTGGCCCTTTCAGTCTGCTCTCCTCCCCTTGCTTTCATAGGCATTTGTTATTTTGGGCACTGGCTTCCAACATTTATTTACAGGCTTCTCCCCCCCCTAGAGTGATCTGCTTTAGTGGAAACCATAATCCACAAGTTATTTCAGCAGATCTATAGTGAAGTATTTCAAAAGGCTCACTTTAAAACGGGGAATCTGACAGATGAACTGGAACAAGGGACGTGGCGACCTCTTGTGGACGTATGAAGAATGGTTATTGCATGACATTACATTACGGAGCAAAGTAGGACAAGAAATGAGTCAAAACCTGCAGTACATTTGATTTTTGTGAAATTCTTTAACGATTTTGCACATCAAACAGCCAGCGACTCCCCGTTCACCCTGGCTCTCTGTTTCTGACCAGGGCTCTAATATCACTGACACGGCCCGTTAGGGACGGAGACAGACCGTTATTGTTGTCTGAAGGTGACCACCGAAGATTCCCCGAAGGAATTGTCTGGGGCCAGTTACTGTGGAAACGGAGATGTGTAGGGGTCGCTTTTTGCACATTTTTAAAAATCACTGAAAGAAATGAAACTTCCCCGTTACTGATGTCCTGGACGTGAGGGGGGGGGGCCAGGAAGCTTCCCACTTCCTGCCGCAGACACCGGGGCAAACGGACGGAAGTGGTGGGTCATTTTCTCTCATTACCTCCCATTGGACTCCTACAGAAAGCAAAAAAAGAAAAAAAAAAAAGTGCCTATCGCCATAGACAATGTGACTGGAGGCCAGGGCATGCCGTAGATGATGTCATTGACTTGTGCGTAAGCTCAAACTGCATGCAGGATGTGCACAATTTCTGGTTTATCCAGAGTCAGCCATAGTGATGGGAGAGAGTGGGTTTCATGATCTATGAGCTGTCAATCACTGACTGTTTAAGCCAATCAACAGCTTTGACAAAAACCACCCCATGGGTCAAATCAGTGAGTGACTGATGGCATGTGTCCCTCCACCCATTTTGGGTTTAGTGACACCTTGTTCTCCCATTGGAAGTCAGCTGGCTTTCTGTGCGTTAGCTAATAAACAAACCATCAGTTACCTCCCCTGACCAATCACAACCTCCCATAGGATGGGCACCAGTTGGAGGTGGCTGTTCAGACCAACTCAAACGATGACCTATTAACATATGGGCTTGGCTAAAATGTGCCAGGGCCAGTAAGGTTGCAGGAAACCGCTCAAAACTGCATCTTCCCATTCCACATGCCGTAAAGAACCCAACAGAGTGGAAACTGTAAAGCAGCCCCAACTGAACCTACAGAGCCGAAATTTCATCTGCTTGTTTCCTTGTTGGATCGGCCCCACGGAGAGATTGAGGCAGCACAACAAGTCGTGTTCATATCCGAGGGAGAGAGGGGGCAGATTTTCAAATCACTGGTGTAATTCAACCTAGCATTCCAAAATGGACTCCTTAAATCAGCATTTCTGTCAGCAGTCTAATTGTAACTGACAGTTCTCAGACTGTATAAAGAAAAAAAAAAAGATACACTCTACAGCAGGCATGTCAAACTCAGTTTGGCTCTGGGGCCGGATCCAGACTTTCTGTTCTCGGGTGGGCCGGATCAGTAAAAGAATGTCAACTCCAAATATTTAGCTTTGTTTTTCAGTACTATGCTTTATCATTCAGCCTACATTTGTAGCCTACCCTACATATTATAATCACGGATGACAAGGGATCTTTTCTAAGCACAACACATTTATTCACCAACAATGGAAAAAAAAAATGATTTCATGTTAGGCGGTGAATGTGTTAACAACTGGTTTATTTTAACAGTTAAGTGAATGCAGTTTTACACCTGAACCAACTCACCACACTAAACAAACTCAAGTGGGAGCTATGAAAAAAATATTTTCGCCTTAATTGTCATACTGCTTTGAAATAAATAAAAAAAGAAATACAAAATAAAAGTTATAGCCGTGCATGGGCAATAAGATTAGACTACATCAGATCAAACTACTAGGCTGGGCCTACTGAAGCTGAGAATATACTGCACAATATTAATTGTCTTTAATATGAAACCAGATTAATCTTATTTTTAATGATCTGTATTCATGAGTGCAAACAAATTTCGTGTCATCACACTTTTTTTCTCTCTTACTGCACTCCTGCAGTCTACTTGCTGCTGCTGGCTCCTGAAACTTGGGATCTTTTTGCCTTCACAAGTGTATCGATATTAGGTGTCAAATCCTGAGTAGCAGCACATTTAACAATGTCATTCAAGTGTTTATTTGTTAACCTTGAGCGCTGCTTTGTTTTATTATTGTTCATTACGGAGAACACCTGTTCACAAAGATAAGTAGTCCCAAACATGGATAGAACCTTTGCAGCCATGGCTGTTATTTTGGGGTAACCTGGCACGAGATATTGATAAAACGTATCCAATCCCACGGACCCAAATTTATCCTTCATAGCGGAATCGCACTGCAAGTCAATAAGCTCGAGTTGAATGTCAGCTGGCATATCAGAAGGCTTCACTGTAAATGGCGAGCGAAAAAAGCCAAATTTGTTCTCAAGTTCACTGAATACCTGAAACCTCTGCTCAAACTCTCGCAGCAAATCTGTTATGTTGTCTTTATATTTTTCCAAATCATTATCGGGACGGTCTGGTGCCTCCGGACGCACAGCTGTGAGACAAGAGAAATGCGCGGTGTCACCGTTGGATAGCTGCGTCTCCCACAGTGACAGTTTCATCTTGAACGCACTTATGCTGTCGTAATATTGAGTGACAACTCTGTTACGGCCCTGCAATGTAGTGTTAAGTGTATTCAAGTGTTGTGTAATATCAACCATAAACGCAAGATCCTGCACCCATTCCTTGCATTTAAGTTCCTTTACTGGGCGTCCTTCTTCTCCATGAACTGTCTAATTTCCCCTCGTAGCTCAAAGAAGCACTCCGTGTCCACTTTTCTTTTTTTTGACAGTGCCATTTTGGGAAGGGTGTGTTGACCGATAACTTGTTTAGTAGTGGTGAATTGTGAAGCAAGATTGCCGGTTTATTTTTAGTACTAACTCGTGTCAATGCCGCATGCTGGACGTGAGCTCTTTTACACATTTACTGCCCTCCCGCGGCCGGAGGGAGCATTTGGTTTGTATTTATTTTAAAAAATCATAACTTTTGATAGAAATAAGCTAGAGACTCGCTTCTTTTTTTGACATACTCAGAAATTTATGCCGGGCCGGATTAAATCATCCAACGGGCCGGGTCCGGCCCGCGGGCCGTATGTTTGACATGCCTGCTCTACAGTGTTTTTTGATGGGATTACAAAGTGCCAAAGCTCTTTAATTGATAACATAGTCCACCAAGAGCCCATTTTTTATATCCACACAGATACAAGAGACTGACTGTAATAGGCCAATGCACATGTACAAGGCCTTCTAGTCTTTACAGAAGCCTGTGGTGGTGTCCTGTTAGACTCTAAAATACTGCTGATCTGACACAAAGCTTTGATGGCCACCTCTGTGCAGGGAGAAGGAAGGCTGCATTTGGTGTGTGATACACAATGTCTTTCAGCTCAGAAGGTGCTTTTGTGATTGAAGTCCTTATGATCTCTCATCTCCACCCTGCGTTTAAGTTTGTTAAACGGAAGAATATTCAGTTTGTTCCGTCACAAAGGCTACCTGTGGAACTCGGAATGTTGGTGGCTTTGATATATCACAGTATTTAAAAAAATAAAATTAAAAAATAAATCAAAGGCGGTCTGTTTTCGTAGCAATTATAGCCTGTCTGGGGCCTTCTGGTAGACGTGCTGATAAGTACCCCGCCTGATTTGATCTCCATATTAATTTTGCCTGGGAATGAGGTCATCGCTAATAGATAGCGACCCGTGCGTGCAGCAGCCGTTTCCAACGAGCTGCTTTGATACGACACCATGTCCACGGTAATTAAGTCCAGTTATCTGTAATTAAGTTAGTTCCCCATCATATTATTTGCACATTATGAAGCCCGGAAGGGGGGGGAGGGGGGGGTTTCACTGTGTGAGTAGGAGAGATAGTGTCTGAAGTAGATACTAAGTCTTGCTGTTTGTGTTTCTGTGTGTGTGTACACACATCTACAATAAGCTTTACATGTCTTTATTTCATTGCAATTTTTCCAATTCATTTCAAGTCATGTCTGTTTCATGGTACACACAGCATACGTGGGTGTATACAGCTTGGGGGGGGGGGGTGTCTATAGGACACCAAGTTCCAGGGTTTGTGGCAGAGGAGTGAACTTTTGAGAGCAGGGGGAGCAGGTGGGGGTCAGAAGGGGTCGCAAATGAAAGGTGGAAGACCCCTGTTGCCCCCTCTCGCGCTGTCGGACACCAGGTGTCGTCGAAACGTGAGCGTAATATTCACGCCCCGCTCTGAAAGCACACACCGGGTCCCCCAGGCGCAGCGCTGCAGTCGGGCTGGGGTTCGACAGGGGCGGCCTCTACACGGGACGGGTCCCCCAGGCGCAGCGCTGCAGTTGGGCTGGGGTTCGACAGCGGCGGCCTCTGCACGGGACAGGTCCCCCCAGGCGCAGGGCTGCAGTCGAGATGGGGTTCGACAGAGGCAGCCTCTACACGGGACGGGCGTCCCAGGCGCAGAGTCGTTAGATAGCCTCAGCGCTCCAGGAGCCCGGGCCTCGTTAGACAGCTGTGATCCGATGCGCTTTGTGCTTAATGTGCTCACTGATGTATACGGGGGTGATGGATTTGCACAAACACGGGCTGCATGTGGAGCACGCGACACAATGCGAAGAGTGAAAATCATTAAGGTGCAGATATTCTGAGGTTTCTAGGTAGGCTTGCGTCTGTGTGTGGACCGTATCATCTGCATAAAGCAGTCAATCAGCAGGTGCTGGTAAGACTGCTTGTCCCAATGTGGCTGATTAATTGAAGCGATACTTTAAATTCTTCATAAACACAGTTTGGAGAGTGAATTCCCAGTGAGCCAAAGCAGGAATTTAGACATCGAGAGGAGGAAATATAGGCCGAGACATTTTGAAAGTGGATGAAGTTAACCCCAACATAGCTTTCAACTACTCTTCAACAGTTGACTGGGTTTATGGGATTTTTGCACCCACACAAGAAATAGTACTCATCGCCTGTCAATCATCTCCACTGCCCTATAAATTGAATGTTTGGAGAGATGACAGACTTTCAAATAAGTCACAACATACCGAATGCTCTGATTTTACAGGCTAGATTTTAACAGCCATTCCCACAGTTTCTAAAATGTAAATAGTTTGAGTTATAAGCGTATTTGAAACTTTTGCAATGATGTCATGGATATTGCATTTACACACTGGAATTTCCGTGTTTTTTATTTTTGTTTGTTTGTTGTTTTATGGCCCATATCCTACCTGGGACGTAACCTGGCTATACTTCTAAGCTTCTACAACCATAGGGCCATTTTGTTGTTCTGAAAACAGTTGGGACAGATGACTTCTCATTTCAACAACAAAATAAAATGAAATTGAAAAATACTCTGACATTTTGGTACACACTCTTGAAGAAGTAAAGCAGGATAGTAGAAAGGTTCACACAATTGGCAGTCTGAAGGATCGGGGCTGTCGACATGTATTGAGGGGACAAGTGGAGAACAGGTGAAAGTGGCTTCTCTTAGCAACGCTACAAATAAATCCACCACACTCCCCAAACTGCTTTATTTTCTGTGGTTGCGTAACAGCTACAACTATTTATACTCCACATGATTCCAAGACCAGTAGCTACTCTAGAAGTCAAGGCTTGTAAAAAAAGATGAGACCATATAGCTGTATAACATTTTTCTTTAGTGTCATGACTAAGAAACAGGTGCAAGAGCAGTTGCCAATAGTACAGTAAATATACCATGTCTATATTGCCACACCTTTCCAATTAGTGTTTTAAATAACACTAAAATGATTAAATAACTAATAACTGTAGTGCTCAATAAAATGAGAAATTGAAGGCATGTAGTTTTTAAAATATATATTTAAAATATGAAATTTACCATAAATTTTACTTTACTGAAAGGAAAAGCGTCCTATTTAATTACTAACAAAAATAAACTTTCACATCTATGACCATAAGTCTGCCCTTGGAACTGGACCAAGAACAAACCAAAATACCTAATGAGACAAAAAAAAAAAAAAAAAGTACATTGAAACAAGAACACGTGCGATAACGATGTAGAAACGATAACTTCGCGGGGGGATATTGATACACCTCACTGGTGCCCCATGGAAAAACGTGTGCTGCAGCCAAAGCAGCGGGGAGAGGAACGGACCAGTCTGTTTTGGCAGGCAGTCAGAATTCGCACCTCACCAGCCGGCCGGCCGTGGCGTGTCATATTTTTTTTCCGCATGCGATGACATACGCTAGGGTCCTTCACTCAGGAAGCAGCGTCTGGTCCTCCAAATGACATGAACACCGACCCACGAGGGACCGCGCGCACTGCTCAAACAGTGTCCAGACCGAGCTCGCTCTGCCGAGTGGTCGGACTCGGTTTACTGGTTTGTGCGATCCCGCGGATTCCCGGGCGCCGCGAAACAACCGTGATTTTTTCCGGAG
Organism: Anguilla rostrata; assembly: GCF_018555375.3. NCBI lineage: Eukaryota > Metazoa > Chordata > Actinopteri > Anguilliformes > Anguillidae > Anguilla > Anguilla rostrata. The sequence continues at coordinate 2,437,171 of NC_057950.1, read as the reverse complement.
AACGAGGCGCGAATGGCACGCGACTGACCCTGTGGCCGAGCGCTCAGATCTAAGAGGATGGACTCAGAATCAGACTCGGATCTCTGCGATTGGGGGGAGTCCTCCTCGGAATTAACAGGGAACGATTCCGACGAGGACGCAGCGAACTGCACAGAGTAATGGCACCTGCGCTCTTTCATTCGGAAGCAAAGGCTCCAATAAAAACTCACATCTAAAGGCAATCAAAGGATATTGACTTAGCTACTGCATGCGTAAAAAGTAAATGAAATAACTGAACAGTTCACGAAACAGAATAAATGAATGAAATGTTTTCAATAATCTAGCATTTATTTTGCATGTTGTAATAGGCCCTTGTCTCAAGGCTCTATGATGTTGCACGAGCACTTTCAACATTTTTTTAAACATTGTTTTTATTAGGTTTGATAATTTTGAAGTATGACAAACCATACTGTTTGATTCGTCACCAATAGACGTGAACACTGCAGACTGCACATGCATAGGCTATTGTGCAATTCTACAATTGTATTCTTTTGTTAATATATATCAGTCACTCATCTTATTTTAAAGTTTTAGTTACATTGGCATCTTTTAAAAAGGTTTGGTCCGCCAGTCACGAACTTGGCTGACACGTAAAGCGCTGAAATCTTGTCCTGACTAACTGAAGGTCTCATTGCTTGTGTACACAGGGAGGACATCCGGACCGCAAACGTGATTGCAGCCGAAGCTGTCACCTGTCTGGTAATTGACCGAGAGTAAGTACACCGCGCCAATACGCGAACAACCCGCTTATCAACCCTGTTTTTAAGAGGAAAAATCCCAATATCTAACCAATCTTCTCCATTTCAGACCGTTTTATACGGTTTGTTCACGTTTGACAGCTAAATTGCTCGTTCACACCACTTATTTCCATTGGTGATTAATTGAATTAGAGCTAATTTCAAACATGTGGCAATCAAATAACAGAACCTTAAATACCATGAAAATAGCAAGGTGAATTCTTATGTAATGAAGTCGATGTTGCATGTTTGAAAAGGAGTAAGTAGTAAAACTCTTGATTTAAATGCCAGAATTCATCATTAAGATTAAATTTAGGCCAAAGTTAGACATAACACCTGCCAGCTGCATGTTATGGCTGTGTTTCTCATACCAGTCTTCAGAATAAAGAAAATTAAAATAAATAAATAAAAAAGTTACAACCAAATGAAAATCAGAGGTGCAGAGACTTGAGTGAAGTGTGCCGAGTAAACCACTGTGTGCTGTGGTTTGAGTGACAGCTGATCGGATGTACCATTGAGCATATAAACATCATATACCATGTCAGTGTACAGATCTGCTGTCATCACACTCAGCAGACATCAGGAACATAGTGTGCCGGTGGTCTCAGGGTTTCTTTGAGCCTGAGAACAGTTTTCCCCAAACCCCAGCTGAGGAGGGAGTGCCAGTTCCAGTCCCAAATATATAATATAGAAAAGAGGAATAGATTGTTTTTTTGCAGGAAAACTGAAGTTAAGACTACATTAAAGAACAAATGTCTCTTCAATAGGTCTCATCAGTTTAGTGAGAAAATGATTTCCAAGTCTTTTACTTGAGTCATTTGTCTCCTCCACTCAACAGATAACAAAAGGAATAGAGTAGATGAGGATTTGAGTTTATAATAAAATAAAAATAAAGCTGAACAAAGCCCACAGGGCTAGAAATCATTTTGGCAAACCATATGGACTTACAATGGATAGCCACCCTCCGACAGCTTACCCAGCTTAAGCATACATGTGTGCGTTCCCTTTCTAAAGGAAAGGAAACAAAAATAACTAGGCTTCTGAATACGCCTGCTAGTACTCCTTCACAAGTTTGTCAACCAAAGAAACTCAAATAAAAACTAAGAGCAGCTGCTGCCAGAGAGCATTGCACGCAATAATGGGATCAGAAACAGAAACAAGCACTTTCCTGCCTCTTTTAAGGCCAACAGGAAGGGTGTGGTCGCACCCTGATTGGTTAAGAGAAGAATGCACAACAGCTGCTCTCAATGACCAATTAACAGCCAGTCTGCAAGACACTGATCAGCAGCTGATCCTCATAGCCCTGCAATCAACCACTGAGCCACAGGAATCTCGAACTGAGTGAATACGAGATCGAGAAAAAAATATCGAACACAGTGAAAACGGAAGAACACACACTGAAAGAAACTTAGCAAGCGCCATACATTGCTAAATGGATTAATGCTACATTTTCTTTTTGAGCATCCAAGGGAAAATCTGACATATTTCTTTGTTTTATCCAGCCTCTGAACATTAAGTTTTTAAGAGTCTCTCCCTTGCAGCAGTATATTTTATTTCATGTACCTTTACTCTACCCGTTGTGAGTTTAAAGAGATTTAAAGAGATAAGGAATATTACTGGCAATACTTCTAAAATTACTCTTCAAAGTTTTTTTCTTTTGCTTATGTGTAACATTTCTTTTTTGTTTTGTTTTTGGCAACACTCCAACCTTTGAATGTAAATTACGACTAGGACATACTTTGAGTAAATACTTTTTTTATTTTCTTGTTTTATGTTATCTTATTAGTTCACACAAAATTAGCACAATGTGACTCTTTGTTGTTGCTTTTTAATGCAAATCACTGAATAAAATGTGGGGGAGGTCCCATCTGTGTGCTCATATTTTAGGAATGTCCTCTTATAAGTATTAATGTCGCTTTGAAAATCTGTTGCATGAGCACATTCCTGATTGTTATATTTTGATGTACTTCCATGCCCGCAGACTCTCTAATACAGTTTTAAACGTTAGCTATCTTTATTTTGCAGGCTTGAGAATTCAATTCCGCAGAGCAGACCGTTATTGCAAAATTGGCTTGTATTCCCCTTTGCACATTATTATTATTATTTGTTTAATACCAGAAAGGTCATCGTCGGATCAGCGTCCTGGTTCTACCACACATTGGAGCAGGGGGGTTCAGGGAATTGGGGGATGGAGACTGGCCGAAAGTTCTGGAGGTGTGCCAGGGGTGTGCGATTCGGGAATGAGCAGGGAAAACGACCTCTCGTGTTCTCCATACTTGGCAAGCCCAGGACGGTTTTAAACACAAATAAAGGGGCCCATTCTGGGGGCCTGCCAATTATACTTTACATTAAAGCTCGGGACAACCTATTAAAAAAAAATAATAATAATACAGTCATACACAAATCACTGTGACATCGTTTGTACCTCGTTTCGAGGGTGGACATCGTGCTAGAAGTCATTCATATTATTCATTATTAGTTATACACATTAAACTGACAGGAACATAAATTAAGTAATTAACGCTGCAAATACCAAGGTCAAAATTCATAGCCAGATTCTGGGGCTTATAAAGGGAATTTGTGTGCCTAAAATAGTCTGTTGTGTCATTAGCATACATGTAAGTTGTTTTTAAAAGTTTCGAAACTAACTTAAATATACGACATACGGTCTTAAGGTTTTAATATATTTTTTTTGTTGACCCAGACCCACCAGCAGATATTTCACTTGAGCTGAAAGTGTAATAAGTCTTATATTTCAAAAAAGAGCAAACTGTATTTATCCACATTCCAGGGAGCTTTGAAATATGTTTGAAGAGGGCCCGTCTTCTTGCTGGATTTATTTCTGGATTCTGAAATTGGGGCATCGATGTTGTGAAAAGAGTTTATGCTTCGAGCCTGCATGCAGCCTCCTTTTTGCTAGGATTTGGATTTTCTGCTGTTTTGCAATATAATATTTTTCTTTTAAGATAATTGCTTATGGTTTCTATTGTGTATCTAATTATGTTGAATGTCTGTATGGATATTCTCTTGCGCTTCCAGAAAGTTTTATACCAGTCTCGACTAGAATTGAATCTAGTCTAGTCTTGAATCTAAAGTGATAGTGTGCAGTCTGTACAAAATGACCAGGAAATTATGGTTTTCAAATAAATGAACAAAAAATTTAGTTTGTCAGTACGCAGCACATGCACTGTTTTTGTGTGATTATATTTTATTTATTTGTTTATTTAAGTCATTCGAATAAAAAAAATAAAAAAATTACTTTATCTTAAGTTGAGTGAAGTTACCTTAACCTTTTTGATGACACTTGAAGACAAAAAAACACCATCATTTATGTGACATTAGACTGTGGCTTCACAATTTTGTGCCACTCACATAAAATAAACATGTATTGTGAGCATTTAAACGAAAACGTATTTGGTATTAAGGTCAAATAAAGCTGATCAGACAGTTTCGATGTGCTATGCTTGAAAATTACAGCATTAAAAAGTATGCCATTCTTTCATATGAATGAAACATGTACGTAAGAACGTTTCCATGAACACTTTTTTTTTTTGTTTTTGCTTCTTCTGTGGTAATTTCGGTAAATTCTTGTAATAGCTAAATGTATACAAAAGCCAGCAGTTGACTGCTAACGTCTTGCTTGCTGTAATGTTTTCCAGCTCCTTCAAGCACCTGATTGGAGGTCTGGACGACGTCTCCAACAAAGGTTACGAAGACGCCGAGGCCAAAGCCAAGTGAGTCGTGGACACTGCACACCTGCCCGTTTACCGGTTTTCTGTGAATCTCAACACTCTGTTTATACCACTATCACATTAAGGGTTACGGTGACTTAAGACAGATGTTGCGAAGCGAATTTTGAGGAGCCTTACGAGAAAAAAAATCACGATTTCACATGTGAATTAAAATATGTGAACCGGACATTTTCACAAATGATTGATTTTTCCACACGTGAATGAAAGTGTCCACATGTGAAAACAAAACGTGGGATTTCACTTGATTTCATGTCACGTTTTCACGTGTGACTGACTATATCAAATACGAACTACAGTTTTCTCACGTGAAAACGAAACGTGACTTCGCCTAGCACGTGTTGCCTTTGCCCACTCTCATCTTATAAGTGTGGGTTATATTTATACTTCGCATGTGCACCCTTCACATGTTGGGTGTTCACATGTGGTTTGTGGACATGTGGTTTTTTAACATGTGTTTTTTTTTCGTAAGGGGAAGTGCAGACAGAGATATATTCTTGAACGACAGGTAGTGAAATATTAATGAACTACAGGTAGTGAGGAAGGGAAACTCCAGGTAAGCTGGCAGAATGGGGGCATGGGGCCCTCTCCGATGGGCCAGTACGTCCCGCATGTTCTCCGGCCTGGTCTGCACCGTCCGGAATTCCACCGGAGGAAACGCGACACCACTCTTCCCAGAGCCAGTCACTTGCGCTTAGCGCCGTTAGTAGTGGGAACTGCTAGCTCAAGCAGAGTTCCAGGATAATATCCCATTAATGTTTGATTGGGTTGAGGATTCAGTGACCGAGGAGGCCCCAGCATATAAGATAACACTGCCGTCAGGCCCTGCAAGCCCTCAGGGGGGCCACTTGCTTGGTGATCTTGCGGACGGAGGCGCTGTCATCGCGAAAGAAGTGAGTCTGTGCAGGACAGTAATGCTTCTAATTCGGTAAAGGTGATTGCTCGGTGCCATTAAGTAAATTTACAGTTGCATAACGCCTGGCGGTGATGAACTTTTGCCCCTTCTTGTAAGGGGGGGCGGGTATTTAGGAATTACATAACGCTAAGCTTTAGATTTATATTTGAGCTCCTTTCATACGGGATGAAGTAGAAGGTGGGAATTGGAGGGTGTTCTGTGACACCGTGTTGCCACATTGTGCTGGCACGGCCGGCCCAGTAAAGTGCTTCTGGAGCGTCTGAGCCGCTCAGAGGAGGACTGAAGGTCATTAGCAGCCCTTCCTCTGCCACTCCTCCCCGAGGAAGCAGCCCAACGTCAGCCGCCACCACCGCCATTTGAGCTGGCCGGCGGAATCCCCACACCTCCGCTAGGATATCAGCCTGTGTGTGTGTGTGTGTGTGTGGAGGGGGGCTTGCGTGTGTGCGTGCATGTGTGTGTGTGCTTGTGAGTGTGTGTGTGTGTGAGTGTGTGAGTGTGTGTGTGTGTTTGTGAGTGTGTGTATGAGTGTGTGTGTGTGTGTGTGTGGGTGTGTGTGTGTGGAGGGGGGTGTGTGTGTGAGTGTGTGAGTGTGGAGGAGGGCTTGTGTGTGTGCGCGCATGTGTGTGTGTGCGCTTGTGAGTGTGTGTGTGTGTGAGTGTGTGAGTGTTTGGGTGCTGTGTGTGTGTGAGAGTGTGAGTGTGTGTGAGTGTGTGAGTGTTTGGGGGGGTGCTGTGTGTGTGTGAGAGTGTGAGTGTGTGTGTGTGTGTGTGATGTGTGAGGTTTGGGGGGGTGCGTGTGTGTGTGTGTGTGGTGTTTGGGGGTGCGTGTGTGTGTGTGTGAGTGTTTGGGGGTGCTGTGTGTGTGTGTGAGTGTGTGTGCGCAGCGGGTGCTTTGTGGGTGTGAGATTAGTGGCTGTGGTATATGTAGAAAATGACTGCAGAGCTTTGGGTAAATTGAGACAGACGGCCGTCTTGCATGGCCCCCCCGTCACTCAGCTCTCAAGACACCGTCTGGGAATTAAAGGGATCTGGACTGGGACCCCCGCAGGCCCTCTTTCTCAAACTCCCCCTCAGCCTGCCGTCCCCAGCCCCCAGCCCCCAGCCCCCACCCCCCTCCCCTGGCACTGTGAGAGCCAGCCTCCGTTAAGCTGACTGCAAACACGCATGCATCCATGGAGTTATGCACACAAATGCACATGCATGCACACACATGTGCGCACATGGACGCGCATAACAGTGTGCACACAAGCAGCACATGGGTGTGGAGCGCATGCATGCATGCACATGCGCACGCAGATGCATGTTTTTTTGTGCAGCTCACCCTCTGGCGTTCCCTGGTTGGGTGCTGCATGCAGTCCTGCTCTCTCTGAGCTCTGATAATCCCCCACACATCCATCAGAAGGCTGGGAAAAACACAGCGTGCTCTCGCCCTCTTTCCCCACACTAATAACTTACAGTAATGAAAAGCTGTTTCCCATCTCTCTCTCACTCACACACACACACACACACACACACGCTGTTTACGAGTGTACGTGTGTAAGCATGAAGTGGCACATTTGTATCAGTAAATGTAAGTCCTGGTCTTTGCTTGTTAGGGTATGATTATAATGAAATCTTTTCAGCACGTCACTGGGTATGAGAGAGATCTCCAGCAGCAGCTCAGTGGGCCTGTGTGTTTATATTTGCTTGCCGGGGCCACTGTTGTCTGGCAAAATTACATCCCGGCTGCTTAATCAGGATGCCAGGTTCCATTACCGTCCGCTGTCCTGTTCGAAAGCCTCTCCCGCGTTTCTCCCATCGTACGTTATCAAACGGTACAGGCTTGTGGCCGCTCCGTCTGTCCTCTGTGTTACACACTTACCCTCAGGCTCGTAAGAAAGGCTTTTGCTCCTCGTGACAGGCTGCCTGAAAAGCAGGAAGGCTATACTCTCTTCTAGCCAAAAAAGACCTGAAATTGGGAAGCCATGTTTGCTTGTCTTGAAGTACAGAAAATGGAGGGACATCCCCTGCTGTTTGGAGATACAAGGGTCTGGTTAATGTGTTTGTATTGAGGTAAACTGTGTTAATGTTAATGTATAGAATCTGTAAGTCTAGCTGCGTCTGGGTCATTATGTTCCTTGTGGTCCTGGTACTCTTCTGTTGCCCTGGAAACACACCGTTTGATCCCAGTACAGCTTGGTCAAGATCTTTTGCTGTATTTGCATGTGTAACAGAGTGAGAATCAAACTCAGTAGTCCAAACTGCGTAGTTTCAGTTTCACACGAGTAGAAAGCAACAGTTATATGGACCTAAAATTCACATTACAAACAGCTACATTTTGAACAGTCCCCTCACATGCATGATTTCACACACATCTGGGATTTCAAATAGATGATGCACCGATTTTTCAAGATTATACATACACTACAGATAATCTATACACCACAAGTTTGGACTCAGAATAGCCCTAGGTCCCAAGCCTGTTTGGTGCCTAGTGAGCAAATACTAAATATACTAAACCTGATACTAAAACCTAATCTTTTTTATATTAACTAAATTACATTATTTTTGTAATTTACAGTGCTGTCTAATTAACACCCACTATTCCTGCTGAAGACAGGAGACAAAATTGAACAGTTTGTTCAAATTAGCAGCTCCATTATTTGGACGTTTTGTCCCGTGTTTGAATGCACTCATTTGTGACCCAACATTGTCTTTTTTCCCCCTTCTGTGAGCACAATACCATTTAATCATTGTCATTGTCATTGCAGTCATGGTGCAGTTGCAACTCCACAAAACTCTGACAGGAATACAAAGTCTCAAGCATCCTCCTCCTCAAAAAGTTATCAAAGAAATGCGATAATTCATGATAAAGAAACGTATTGACAGCCCTGAAGTTCACAGATGTGCTTCTTCCAGAAACTCGTTCCCCTTTCCACTTCTCCGAGTCGCGTTAAATCACTTTAGTCGTGAACGCAGACGTGATTAAGTCTCCTCAGCTGTCACTTCAAAGCGGTTTTTTGTTCTTGGCGGTTATTGCGATGGCCCAGCCGCTACGGGCTGTTTCCAGGCGGAACGCGTCGCCGGGGAGCCGGTCGCCACCGGAAACCGGTCTCACAGCGCGAAGTGGCGGCAGATGCTGGAGCGGATTTTAATTGGTTACAGCGGAGTGAGCGTGAGTGAGTCTGTGAGTCTTCGGCTAAACGCGTCCGCGGCTACGTCTTCTTACTGCCGCCGCCGCCGCCGTGTTTACAGGCTCTGCTCAGCTGGCAGCTGTTGACACGCTCCGTGCACTCTGATTGGCTGTCAGGTGGGATGTGCCCCCCCCCCCCCCCTCACACACGATGACAGGTCTGCACTCTGGACAACAAGCTGAATGCTTTGAATCCAACTCCACTCTCTCTGCAAACTTTGTTTGGTAGTATTTCTTGTACTACATGCAGTGTGCACTGTTGTTTTTTTTTTTTTGTGAATGTGAGGTAAGTCTGCCCAAATTCCAGAGAACTGCTTTGCTATTAAAACATTGTTCAGTTACTACTTCACACAAATCATAATCTTGTATAGGTAGGGCTTCCAACTGGTGGTGACTCAGTTCGACTCAGTCCTGGTGAAAATAGCTGCTCCGCCCCGGGCCTGTGTTTTTTAGGCTGCCCCACTTTGGGCCTGTGTTGTTTCGGCTGCCCCGCCCTGGGCCTGTGTTGTTTCGGCTGCCCCGCCCTGGGCCTGTGTTTTTTTTTGGCTGCCCCACCGCTCCAAGCCTGTGTTCTCCCCGCTGAGAGTGCGAGTGCTCTTAAAATCAGGGACGCCGTCGCAGATCCCTTTCTGGAGCCCTGCGGAGGGGAGGCATCCCTCTCAATCAGCCCCATGTAGAGGAATAAAATAGGCTCTGATTGCATGGTGTCCTCTCCATCATGTTTCTCTTTCTCTTTCTTACTGAAGTAGATTAACAAAGGGAGCCTTATTACTGCCTGTGTTCTGCCTGGAATTCATAATATCCTCTTATACCTGTGGGACTGTGGGGCTTTGAAAGCTCATCCTCGTCTGGGGTCTTGAAGTGTCGCCTGACATACGCAATATGATTTTTATGTCCCTTGCAGGACGGCTTCACAGCCGTAGTCGTGTTGCTGGGCCTTTGGCGTCTTTTGTGCAGCATCAAAGTCTCCTCTGTAAATAGATTCATCATTATTATTTTTTCCCATTATTTTAAATGCTGTTCAGTTTCTTGAAAACCATGTTTATTGGCAGAAGTTGTCATTTTTCAAAATGTGGTACAAGATCGCCCTCTGGTGGTGACAGTGACAGTCTGTTTTGTGGTTTACCACAGAGAGACCCGGTAAGGCTGTAGGCTATGGATATGGATAATTCATTTACACTTCAAATTTATAAAATTATTAATATACATTTATCCCTAGTTATCTTTTAATAATCACTAAATGTGTCATCTTCTGGTGGGGAAAATAGCATACAAAAGTAACTTCTGAAGCGAGATATATATAAAATATATGTAATTAATGTCGTACTATTGACACTAGTTACTCTTGATTGGAGTCTACCCGTGATATAGGCACGAATTATGTGATATGTAATTAATTATTTTGTTAATCAGACCCCAGCTTTTTTAATGCTGTCTGCAACGAGACTGCAGGCTGTGTGAATACTCATGAGAACAGAGGTTATAGCTGATTAAACAGGTGAGAGAACTACAGGAGAGCACACACACACACACACACACACGCGCTCACGCACACCCACACACACACACACACACACGCACACACACACACACACACGCACACACACACACACACACCGCACCACACCACACACACCACACCACCCCCACAGCACACGCACACGCACACGCACACCACAACGCTCGCACCCCACGCGCAGTGCCCCAGCGTACGGCCGCCACGTCCCCCGACGCAATGAGCACGCAGCCACACGCTCTCGCACTTACAGAATACAACACACACACACACACACTGCTCACACCACCGCACACACACGCTCACGCACACAACACATCCCCACACACACACACGCCACAACACACAAGGCAGTAAGTTGTGTTCTCATGTCAGTGCATGGTCCACTTCCTCAGAAGTGAGACGTGTACAGCCCATTGTCGTCTGATAAACTTTGCAATCGACAGTTGATTTCTCCTGCGTGCCCCTGACCGCCAGAAGAGTCCGTCGCCGCCACGTTCCCATGGCAAATTTGTATAGGAACAGAGACCAGAGGAAACAGAGCACCACAGTCTGCTGGATACTCATTGCAGACAGACTGTGCAGTCAGAGTCTGCTGGGTACTCATTGCAGACAGACTGCACAGTCGGAATCTGCTGAGTACTCACTGCAGACAGACTGCGCAGTCAGAATCTTCTGGGTACTCATTGCAAACAGACTGTGCAGTCAGAGTCTGCTGGGTACTCATTGCAGACAGATTGCACAGTCAGAGTCTGCTGGTTTTCCAACAGATTAGGGAGATAGAGAGATAGATAAGAGGCCAAGTTTGTGAGTTTCCTCCTCTGTCCACCTATCATGAGAGTGAGAATGTCCTTCTCCGTGGACCTCTGAGCAAGCTCCATGGTTATAAGCTAGCACCATTTATTACAGAGACTACTGACGTTTAAGTGCGCAATGACACAAATACAAACTGAGGGGAAGCTGTTTACGTTTTTTTGCCAGCAAACTTGATGTCTGATTTTTTTGAGTTGCGGCAGAACACAGGGGAAGGTTAATCGGTGTTAAACTGCCTCAAGAGGAGGTTGGGGAAAAAAAATATCTTTGCTGTTCCTTTCTCAAGCATGATAGTTTACTTAGACTGTCAGACTTGTAGGGTAAAATAATGTCTTAAGTTGGCTCTTGTAGTATGTATGCAGCAGTGAGGTTTCCAGACTGGGTAAAGGGTAAAGGGTAATGACGTGAGCCAGAGCAGACCAGGGTAGAATACGCATTTCAAATACCTTATAAATAACTGTTTATGTGCTGGTCAAAAAATGCTCCTGCAGATCCCTGAGAATTTTCAAGGAAACATGTTAATTGCCAAAAAACATACAGTACAATCATCAGAAAAATGCTTCTTTCGGAATATAGGTCAAAGGTAGATTTATTTTATTTTTTCAGATAAAATTTGTCAGGAGTCTGCTGGGGTTTTTATGGCATCTAAAGGGTTAAAGCGTTTTGATGAATAATTTGGCCCACGTCCGCTGCAGTCCTCTGTCCCACGGTCATGTTCACAGAACGGCAGGGCTTTTGGCCAGAGGCTCAGGGCTCCAAACTCGAGGACCTCCCATGCGTCGGCAGGGGTAAATGGTAAATGGTAAATGGGCTGCATTTATATAGCGCTTTTATCCAAAGCGCTTTACAATTGATGCCTCTCATTCACCCATTCACACACACACTCACACACACACACACCAACGGTCAAAGGCTGCCATGCAAGGTACCAATCAGCTCGTCGGGAGCAGTTAGGGGTTTAGGTGTCTTTCTCAGGGACACTTTGACACACCCAGGGCGAACTCTGAACTGACTGTCTGCACCAATCATGCTGCAGCGCAAGCTTCTTCCAAAGACGGTGGAGGAAACTAACAAGATACACACGTTGCAGTGCATGTCATTGGAGAACTGCGGAGAATTTTAACGTGTTATTATGTGTGCTAAGGGAAATCTCTCTTGAGTATCATGAAGAGTATACTTATACTAATAAAATGTTGTTATTATTATTATCATTATTCCTATGCGTACGGAAAGCCATTGCTCCCCATATTAGTCAGAGAGAAAGAACATTAAATGTCTTAGGCTGTGTGATATTTATATTCTTGGCATTTTCAGAGGGTTGAAAATACAGACATTGTGTTGGGCTAACCTTTATGGCGCACTGACAAGATCAGTTTAGTTCTGGAATAGTGTCACAGGGGCTGTGGATTCTTCGCAAGCATCAGAATATAATTTGATTACGACCCTCATCTGATATCCGTGCCTCAATGTCAAATGGCGGACCGGGGGAACACGACACCTGTACCCCCGGCCCTGGGACAGGGCGCGGGTCTGGCCAAAACAATCAGCCTCCTGCAGCTTGCGCTTTTTCGTTGCTCTGGATGCGCCCATTTACAGAATGACGGGTCCCTGTGGAGGCTTTGCGTCTTTACATTACGTCACGTTGATGCCATTGAACAGACACTCCTATCCAGAGCACCTTACACGTTTTTATTTATTAATTAATTTATTTAACATCCACATACAGCTGGATATATATTAAAGTAGTTCAGGTTACCTTGCTCAAGGGTGCAACGACAGTGTCCTTCCTACCTGGGAATCAAACCTGCAACCCCTGCGAATCAACCCTGCAACCCCTGGTTCCTTAAATCCTTAAATCCCCCCCTCTCTATAAACATGCCACTGTATCAGGAGTCCAGGGAAACGCCATTGTGTGGTGCTAAGTAGAACTGCACCTGTGTGGGATTAAGGGTGTTGTTTTCCAATGGCTCTCGACCAGAGTGTTGCCCAGCTGGCCCGTCGCTGAATGTTTCGAGCAGTGAACATACCGGCGTTTCCCGGACGATTTAAAAATCTTCGGCCAAAGAAATGTAATCTGTCCACCAGTGTGAAGCCAAGGCTATGATGTCCCTCGAAACTAAATTTAAGCCAATGCCTGCAACGCCATCCATTCTGGAGAAACTGAACTGCCAGCTTGCCTCTTATACAACTACTCAGGAAGGCAGCACAGATGTGGCCTTTTGAGTCTATAATCTTATTTTGTTTTTTTTTATTTTTAACTTTTAGAATTTTTTTTGGGAAAAAGCCAAAATGGCAGTTTGATTTTGCACCTACTTCTGGGATTCAAAAACAGTCACAATTCATCCAGTTAGGCTGACAGAGCCGAAGCTGGCAAAACTGATAGCTCTGTTGTTATTGTACTTTGTTAATTTTTTAAAGTTGTGTAGAGGTTTTAGTAAAAAAAGAAAAAAGTATTTGTGTTCATGTACAGTATGTACACCACAATAACTGCGGAATATTTTGCCTCATTTTCAAGGGTTAAAACAGCAGTGATTTTGTTGTTTAAACAGGAAGTTGTTGTTAGAATGGGACAGAAGTTCTTTCCTCGGTATCCCTGTGTGCTGTGAGCAGTTTGGCAGTTATGTTACCGGGGGAGCAGCTGCAGGGGGAGCAGAAACGGTTGGTCAGAGCTGCAGGAGCAGAGCAGCTGTAATACTGAGCTGCTGCAGGAATCACATTTTCACCGTCGCCTCTCTCAAGCTGAGCTCGCCGTGCCCCCTGGGGAACTCGAACCCGGGGTCACTCAAACCCCTCCGAGAGGTTACGGATCGAACGCGCTGAACGAACACTCATTTTCGGATTCTCTCACTTGTTTCTGAGGTCCTTGGTCCGCCTGTATGTGTTGCCATTCGTTCAATAACTGAATTGTAGCCAGCTGTTCCTCGTCCTTAATTCAATACTTCTGATGTCAGTTGAGATTGTGATTTCCCCCCCTGAGGCCACGTGATGTCATAAATGGCAACGCGTGCCCTTGAAGAGCAGAATTAGAGGTCAAAATAGAGCCAGGAAACTGCATGGCGCCCTCTACAGGAGATCTTTTGTCACAGAGGTGATAATCATACAACACCGTTTATCTCCCCCTGCCCTTAGCCCTTCTGCCCACTGGAGCCGTCGCACTGACAGACAGGAAATAGCATTCACCTGCCAGGGGTTCGAGCGCAGATTAGTTACCACGGCGAGAGCAAACAAACAGATTCGCCATCTCCTCGGCTAGCACTGCTGCATAGATGCTCGTCTGACAGAGTTAATATTTCTCTTCACTCCGTCTTGCTTCTAAAAAGCCTTGTAATGCGTTCAGCTGTTGAGCTACGACCAGCTGTTGCTGGTGTTGATGGAGGTATGTTCTAAGTGGGGCTAAGCTGTGAACCAATTTGATTATACTGCAGACTGTAGCCTATTCATGAGCCTAATTCAATCATTTGTGTATATAATTTGGTACTTCATTGTTTGGAGTCATTGTATATTTAGAACGTGTAACAGAGGCAGTGTTAAGTGTCTTAAGTGTCAGTGCTTGGTGTGTTAAGTGTTTTAAGTGAATGTGACACACATGTTGATCAACCAGATGAGTCCACCTGTGCTTGTCCTTCATTCTGAGGGTGACACCTGACCCAACGTCTCACTTTCAGTCCTCATAGTACCTCAGTGATACTAATACAGCACAGAGGCTCTACCACCTCCCCACCCAACGCCCCTCTGCCCTGACAAAATACATCAGTGAGCCAGGTACTCCAATGGCAGGTTTGAACCTTGTTTAGGACATCAGGTGTTTGCCCTTGAGCAAGCTCCTCTGCTTGAACTGCAGCAGTAGAACTTTTGACTGTTTGTCATGTCTTTGAGATTCTGTGGAGCTTCTCCACTCCGGCTCCCCAGCGGTGGAACAAACTCCCCGTTCCTCCACGAAACACTCCGTCAGTCAGTCAGTCACCAACCCTTTTTTGCCGTGGATAAAATAAGTGAGTGAAATGAACACCGAGGGGGAGAGAGACAGAAAGGTGCAGTGTTCTATTCCCTCACCTGTCCCACCCTCCGGCCACCTCTCCCCTCCACGCCTCTAACAGGTGCCCCTGTCCCCCTCTCAAACGCAGGTACGAGGCGGAGAACGCCTTCTTCTCCAGCCTGACCCTGGTGGACTTCAACATCATCGACACTCTGGGCGTGGGGGGGTTCGGCCGCGTGGAGCTGGTAGGAACGCACTCGTCTCTGTCTTTTCATTCAGAACAATGATTTGGTACGTTCTGTCTTACGCTCAGAAACACTGTGTGACCTGTATTTCCTGTGTTGGAACCCAGTGTTGCAAGACCTTTCAAAATGAGGTCATTGGGGTACAACTCCCCCATATCTGAAAATGTTTGTGAATGGAAGGTTAGGGGATACTCTGAAATGGCAAAAAAAAAAAAGTATTGTTTCAGAGGACAGGGTGGATGGGCTTTACGAACATAAAACTGGGCAGTTTGTGCATATATGGTCTATGGAAAGTGTCAAAGCTAACTTGACATTTTTAGGAATTTAGAAATCCCACATGGACTGATAATAAAAAGAGGGTGTCAGATCAGCCTATGCAAACTTCACCTGCAGTAGCACCAGACCTGGATCAAACAAGGATGTACTTTCACACTTTAGACACCAGTAAAGCTCTTGCACATTATTGACAATTTTTAGAAGAAATGTCTATTTTTCTTTTTAAACCAGTATTCATGTTTTGTTGAGAATGATCGAGGACATGAGAGTGTTTTCACATTCGTTTCCGGAATCTTGCTGGGGTACACATATTGGTCCCAAGCTTGATTGGCACACGTGATTCGCACAGAAGTTCTGTTTATCCCTCCAAGTGCAGGTGGTGCATTTTCTATGTCCCATCTGCCTCTGACTAGTTTCTTCTCCATCTGTACTCTCTCTCTCTCTCTCTCTTTCTCTCTCTCTCTCTGTCTCTCTCTCTCTCTCTCTCTCTGTCTCTCTCTCTCTCTCTCTCTCTCTCTCTCTCTCTCTGTCTCTCATCCATTGCGACTGTGCTGTTAATTTTATGCACAGCAGATTTGAGATTTGCATGCGTGCCAGTGTTCCCCTGGAGAGAGCGATATCTACACTTCTCAGTCCCCCAGCTTTCACAGACGTTAGTGAAGTCCTCACCGGGGGGGGTGGGGTCTCTCTCAAACGGCTCCTGCGATAACCGAAGGTTAATTGGGCTGATTGCCGTAGGCCTACCGCGATGCCTTGATTGCATGTTAACGAGCTCCAGAAAGTTTCGTGACAACTCCTGGTGCTGGAGGGCAGAACTACGGGTTTAAAGTGGCAGAAGCTCATGGCTTTATTTATTACATTACATTATGTTTATTTAGCGGACGCTTTTATCCAAAGCGACGTACAACAGTGCATGTCATGGTCAATGGACAACTACAAAACACAGGTTCAATAAGGTACAATACTCATTTCGTACAGCTATTTATGAATACGGGCCTCTATGTTCAGTTTGTGAGAGGGAGGCCGTAAGTAAGAAAGACGCGAGAGTGAAAAGGAGCAGTACTCACTGCTGTACAAAATGAGACACATTAAATCCTTTCACATCTCCCAGCTGAAATTACAGTTGGAGTCTGCTGCTGCCTCAGAGTGTCGAGACCCGCTAGCTGGGTTTAGCACCTTTCAGAGGGGTCAACTGACCTGAAACATGTTCCCGTGGAATATGAAATTTCCCCTTGAGCATGGGTGGAGGTCCTTTGCATTTTTTTTCCTGTTTGTTCAATGGTCTGTTTAGATCAGGGCTGCACAACCGTGTTCCTGGAGATCTACCATTCCTGTACGTTTTCGTTTCAACCATAATTTGGCACACCAGACTCATCCGCAGCTCAGTGAGATCTCTGGCTGTTGAATGAGGTGTGGCTTTGTTAGTGTTGGAGTGAAAAACCTACAGGACTGTAGATCTCCAGGAACAGGGTTTTAGCAGCCGTGCTCTAGCCGCTGAATGAGGTGTGCTTTGTTTCGGTTGGAGGGGAAACCGACAGGACGGTAGATTTCCAGGAACAGGATCGAGCTGCCCTGATTTAGATACTCTGGAGGGCTTAAACGAGCTCTGCAGACAGCTCTTACTCACTGTGGGCAAACAAGCAGACCGAATCCGTGATAAGACTGGATAGTAGCTCTGTGTCCCCATAACCTCTCTCAGGTGCCATCAAAAATAGATCTTCAGGAGGTTTTAAATAGACTAGAAAAGAATAGAGAAAGAGTGGAATAGTGATATATTTAAAGACTGACACATGCACACCATTAACGGATTCCCCAAACCTATTCTGATAGGCTGTTCAGGGTCTGTTTTGAGCACCACTGTGCAGACAATTTAAAAAAAGAAAATACACACATCCTTTTCACAGAGTACAGGTTCTCACCATACAGCAGTGTGGACCACATGACCTCTGATACATGATATGCGGAGCCAAGCTTCCCACAAACCATTTTCAGATTAAGTTTCACGTATAGATCATAACTCTTAAAAGAATGGCAGACGCAGACAGATACACACACACAGAAACACACACATATACACACACACGAAGACACACACACACACACACCCAGATGCGCACACACACACACACAGCGTATGCTCAGTGGACTCGCCGTCGTTCTCCCGAGGAGGGGCGTGCGAGTGAGAGCCTCCATCTTGCCGTTTTGGGGCAGGTGCAGCTGAAGAGCGACGAGTCCCGGACGTTCGCCATGAAGATCCTGAAGAAGCGGCACATCGTAGACACGCGGCAGCAGGAGCACATCCGCTCGGAGAAGCAGATCATGCAGGAGGCCCACTCCGACTTCATCGTCAGGTACGCAGCATGGAGGACAACAAATGCATTTTCTTTAAAGAAGCGATAGAAGTATTATAATTTTTGGTATGGGAGTGTGAGTGAGTGGGAGTGTGTTTGTCATTTTTATTGTCATTTTAGCTGTTGTCCCAAGTCAACATTTGGCCTTTACTTTGAGTAACACTTGAAAGCAAGAATTCACATGCAGAGTTTAACCAATTCATTGTGAAACTTCATTCTTAAACCTCCCCAAGTTTGGAAGTTTTCTCTGTGTGGAAGTTAGCCGCTCATTACAGAGTGCCTGGAGTGCAGCGTACCGACAAAAAGCACCTCAAAGGGACCCTGGATGAGGAAGTGGGTCTCGAACAAAGACTTATTTAAAGGAGAGAGACGAGGTCCCCTAACTCAAACAGAAACAAGTCTTCCACATTCTGACCGTCCCGCATAACTGTTCTAAAACCGTCTCAGAATCCGTTTTAAAAGAAGGCCGACAAAGAGGTTTGGTCGCAATTTAGTCCAAGGACACTCAAATGATCAGCAAACAAACTGCAGACAAACCAGTCTGGCTTCAGTGGAAGCGTATATACTGTAGGGCCAGAGGCAGGAGGGAAAAATAAAATAAATTGAAAAAATAATATAAGAACTCCTTTGTCACCTGGGAGAAGGAAGAGAAGAGCACAGGATCACCAGCAGGGGGCAGTAAATTCACTACGATTAAAACTCCCCTGACCGAGTTCGTGAAGAAAAAAAGTGCAGCTTCTCTTTTGGTTTTAACTTTATACTTTGATTGAATCCAAGCCTTTGTGTCTGACACAGGATGTCAAAAAACATTTTTTGGGGTTTTTTTTTCTCAATGTTTTGTATATAGACTCTACAGGACATTCAAGGACAGCAAGTATCTGTACATGCTAATGGAGGCTTGCCTTGGAGGAGAGCTGTGGACTATACTGAGGGACAGGTGAGAAGCAGACAGTTAGCCTTATAATCAGCTGATTTCATTTCACATTTAAGTGCTGAGTAACACCAAAAACCAGCATAAAATATAATGCAAGATCTGAGAGCAGCAATAATTTGTATATTTCCCATATATTGTGAAGCTTCCCCATATATTGACAAATATATTTCACTTGAATAATCTTCAGTATGTTCCATTTCATGTAAGGGTGGTCATAGTGGGCCACTCAGAGGCTCTCTCCCCTAAATATATGGCCAGCCTGTACTCCTGGGAGCCCACCTGGGATCCCTCTGATGTTTCTGTGTGCTGATTGGTCCTCGCTCCTGTGCTGATTGGTCCTCGCTCCTGTGCTGATTGGTCCTCGCTCCTGTGCTGATTGGTCCTCGCCCGTGTGCTGGTTTTTCCCCAGAGGCTCATTTGAAGACGCGACCACGCGCTTCTACACGGCGTGTGTGGTGGAGGCCTTCTCCTACCTGCACTCCAAAGGGATCATCTACAGGGACCTCAAGCCCGAGAACCTCATCCTGGATCACAGAGGCTACGCCAAGCTGGTGAGGGAGAGGGGGGCTGGGGTCTGCAGGGGTGCGGAGTGGAACTCTGGGCCCATGTGCCTACGCAGTCTGTGTGGGCCCCCGTCCCAAAGCAAACGTTTTAGTCCAGGTCTTCTGAGCCCCCCCCCAATAGTCCCGCCTGTCCGGACTCTGTAGGCCGGTGGTGTTGACTCTCGCCCCTGGAGAACAGCCAGGGGGGGTTAGTTTTCCCCCTTATATTTCAGCGGCCTGTTCAAACTGCTCACCCTGCTCAGCCCTTCAAGAAAAACTAAAATAATGAACTCCACTGCAGTGGGCCCACCATCACACCACTGTATGAATTCTGTTTGATTGATGTGGATCTGAGCTCTGTGGCTCTCTCTCTCTCTTTCTCTCTCTCTCTCTCTCTCTCTCTCTCTCTCTCTCTCTCTCTCTGTCTCTCTCTCTCTGTCTCTCTCTCTCTCTCTCTCGAAGGTGGACTTTGGCTTCGCCAAAAAGATCGGGTTCGGAAAGAAGACGTGGACGTTCTGCGGAACGCCGGAGTACGTGGCTCCTGAGATCATCCTGAACAAAGGCCACGACATCTCCGCGGACTACTGGTCCCTGGGGATCCTCATGTACGAGCTCCTGACCGGCAGGTAAACGCACAGACATACTCCTGTGAATGTGCAGCACGAACCAGCCGCCTGCCAGCTCTCCAACGGCAAGAGGGAGTGGCACAGCTCACATCCACTGATCTCACCAAAAAGGACTCTACACAGAGGAGTCTATGTGTGACATATTCTGGGTGTGACATGTTTTGGGATGAATAATTCTCCCCCCATGTCTCTCTCAGCCCTCCGTTTTCTGGCCCCGATCCGATGAAGACGTACAACATCATCCTGAGGGGCATCGACATGATCGAATTTCCAAAGAAGATCGCCAAAAACGCCGGCAATCTAATCAAGAAACTCTGCAGGTGAATTCGGACGAGACGACCTTGGGGAAAGGTCAGGCTGTTTCGCTGCGTCCTCACTGCGCCCCTAACTGTGGTGCGTGTTTCCGTTTCCAGGGACAATCCCTCCGAAAGACTGGGGAACTTGAAAAACGGTGTCAAAGACATCCAAAAGCACAAGTAAGTGAGAAATTCATTAAGACAGGGGGGCCAGACTCCAGTCATGGAGGGCCGTAGTGTCTGCTGGTATTTGTAGTTTCCTTTCGATCAGCGAACAGCCTTGAGAACAAGATGTCTGGACTCTTTAGCCAATCAGTGACTTAAATTCATCACACACGCTAAAACACACAGAAAATCCACAGACACTACCGCCCTCCAAGACTGGAGCTGAACCTGCAGACGCAAATCGTCCTTGGTCATAAATTTTATTTTTTTTCCATAAAAGAAAAGTACCTTTTTTGTATTTTATGGGCATGTACACTTCATTCCAGTTAATATACATTAATGCATTTTGTACATTTTGATAAGGTACAGTAAATCCGTCCACTCAATTATTTTTTATCAAGATCGTAAATTCTTAATTTGAGATATATCATTCATTACTTTAACTGACCTTAACTGAACTGTATAAAACCCCCAGTCCAGTATACTGCAGAACAGCTGCTTTCAGAGCTGCAGGGATCTGAAACACCACTAGGTGGCAGCCTGTCACTAGAGCTCATAAAATGGCAGGCGGATTTTGGACAGGTTTTTGAAAGTACGCATTACTCCGTTTGGAATAATGATCCACAGGAACTCTCGAGGCCTCGCTGATGATGCTTGTAAGTTTGTTCAGATGAATAAATTCGTGCAGAGGAACTTAATGGAGGATTTTCTTGGATTTTATTTTGATATTTGCAACATGTCCTTTATGATTTTGCTAACTCAGGCATTTTAGCAGTTTGTTGTAGACAGTGATAGAGTGGGCTTTCTCTTCTGTTGGTTTGCTCTTTAGGTGGTTTGAAGGCTTTAACTGGGACGGGTTACATAAGGGAACAATGACCCCTCCCATCATCCCGAATGTAAGTACAGACTCTGCCTAACGACCTTCATCCTCTAACGACCTTCACTCACAAACGACCTTCACTCCCTAATGACCTTCACACTCTAACGACCTTCACTCACAAACAACCTTCACTCCCTAATGACCTTCACACTCTAACGACCTTCACTCACAAACAACCTTCACTCCCTAATGACCTTCACCCTCTAACGACCTTCACTCACAAACAACCTTCACTCCCTAATGACCTTCACCCTCTAACGAATGGCATTTCAGACAGAGTGAATAACTATGAATAAAAAATAGAACACAAGTGCTTAATTTTACACTGTGAACCTATTATTGAATATATCATTGCATTTATGAGTCACATTTTCATTTACTGATAGGAGTAAACAAATTTAATTTAATTTAATTAATGAATATTTCTCCTAAATCCAAGGATTTAGGAGAAATATCCTCACAGTATGTTTGTTGGTATTAAGAGTATTACCAAAATTACATCATGTTCTATTTCCACATCATTAATATATCAATTAGGTTTTAGTCTCAGTGTTTTATTTCTGTGTTTTATTTCTACTATATGTGCTATTATATGGTTTTTATGTTGTGTTCTGTAACTAGTAAAATGAGTTTCTCCCTGGGTATAACAGACTTGTCGGTTGATGAATTAATCAGCTGACGCGTTCTTGGTGAACTCCTGGCACAGGTCACCTCGTCGACGGACACGAGCAACTTCGACAGCTTCCCTGAGGACAGCGAGGACCCTCCTCCCGACGACAACTCGGGATGGGACGCCGATTTCTAGACCCCGCCTCCGGCCTCCCGCCCCCCCCCCCCCCCACCCCGCAGCGGCTTCTGAGCAGCATGCTGCCTGATCTACAGGACCAAGCGCCGGTTCAGAGAGACTGCACAGAGAGGAGGGGAGGGGAGGGGAGGGGAGAGGAGGGAGGAGAGAAGAGAAGAGGAGAGGAGAGGAGAGAGGAGAGGAAGGAAGAGGAG
This sequence comes from Anguilla rostrata, assembly GCF_018555375.3. Classification (NCBI taxonomy): domain Eukaryota; kingdom Metazoa; phylum Chordata; class Actinopteri; order Anguilliformes; family Anguillidae; genus Anguilla; species Anguilla rostrata. The sequence continues at coordinate 2,414,940 of NC_057950.1, read as the reverse complement.
AGAGAGAGGGAGGGAGAGGAGGAGGGAGAAGAGAAGAGGAGAGGAGAGAGGGAGAGGGGAGGAGAGGGTGAGAGAGAAGAACAGAGGAAGGAGGGGAAGAAAAGGAAAGGGGGGGAGGAGAGACAGTGGTGCTCGGGGACACCAAGGTGCCTTCACCGTTGCTGGTCCGCTCACAGATGTCACGATGTTACGGACTGTCTCCGGAAAGTTCCGGCAGCAGCAGGGCTCCTGCAGTGTTGGAACCTGGCCTTTATTCCCCTGTGTTACAGTCAGTCCTGTGCGCAATGCTTTTTTTTTTTTTTTACCTTGTCCTTAAGCAAGAGAGTCACTTTTTTTACCGATCGCTCGCGTTTTCTCTTCTTGCGTTTCCAGTTGAAGCGACTGCCCACGCGCGCGCTGTGTTGAGCTGTTCTTAGTGGATCACGCTGGCTGTGTGTTCAGTTCCTGCTCCCTCAGTACAGACACGGGAATGTTCAGTGTGTTCAGAGATACCCTGTGTGTTCAGCTGCAGCCGCAATGACGCAGGGACACGGTGTGTTCAGCTCTTGCAGTACCAAGACGGGGATACTCAACGTGTTCAGCTTCCTCAGTACTGACCCAGGGGCTGCCTGTCTGTTCAGCTCTCTCAGTACAGACACAGGGACCCTCAGTGTGTATTCAGCTACGGCAGTACTGACAGAGACCCTCAGTGTGTATTCAGCTACGGCAGCACGGACACAGGGATCCTAAGTGTGTATTCAGCTATGGCAGTTCTGACACAGGGACCCTCAGTGTGTATTCAGCTACGGCAGTACTGACCCAGGGGCTATCTGTCTGTTCAGCTCTCTCAGTACTGACACAGGGACCCCTAGTGTGTATTCAGCTATGGCAGTACTGACACAGGGACTCTCAGTGTGTATTCAGCTATGGCAGTACTGACACAGGGACCCTCAGTGTGTATTCAGCTATGGCAGTACTGACACATAATTCATGTCTGTGCATATGATTACATACACCCATACTCCTGTGTGTTCAGTTCTTATCTACCAAAGCACAATTATATGATTGATTACTCTATAATTCTAGGATCAAATCCCTCAGAAGTGCATTTTAGAGCCCTGTATTTTTTGCTGATATGTGACGTTCAGTTTGTGTTATTCTACATACATTTAAGTAAGATATGGCACACCCACAACACACAATTCATAACTAAAATAAACAAGGTTGAATTTAACTTGACTTTAAATTAGGATTATCGTAAACCCGCAGTGGCCTTCAGTTTACTCTGCAAACTTTACCATCTCCCCACTCACTATGATGGCAGTGTGTCTTGCAGCCTGAAAGACTGCATTTGGTTGAATTCAAAGTGGCTTTCTCCTTTAAAGTGGGCACTTCTCATCTTTTGTGAGCCATTGTTACCTAATGAGAAATGGGTCTTGACATTAAATTAACCTTAGAAAGGGGGAAAAACATTTCTAGAAATATAAAGAGAGCTATTTAACTCAGCCTGGCCTTTCCATAACTCTTCGGCTGTGTTGACATCGCTTTTGTTACAGTCGCTGGTCTAAGAGCCTTGCCAAACAAAAGCTTTTAGCAAAAGATTTCTTTTTAGCCATCTTCAGCTTCTTAGAAATGGGACATACTTAATGTGCAATACCATTTTTGGAAATTTCACATGGACGGGGACTTGAAATATGAATGTGAATGGTAAAGACAAGACTACATTTCATTACAGGAATTTAGCAGATGCTCTCATTCACAGCAACGTACATGGCTTTTTAAGCATTTTATTTTATTTATTTATTTTTTTTTTTTTACATCATATCCATTAAAACAGCTAGATGTACACTGAAGCAATGCAAGTTAAGTACCTTGCTGCAGCATTTAGGTTACATGGCCAGTTCCTTAACCATACTACACTGGCAATATTACCAATGTTCAATGTTATCTTCAGGAAAAGGAATTACACCCAAGGCAGAAGTTATCCTCCCATGTCTGTATTGAGTATCATTGTATGTTCTCCAGTGGAGGTAAGAAGGAGGTGTTGCACTGCACACAGAAACCTGATAACATCCACTTTGATTAAGTAATTCCTTACCTGAATAGAAGGTTTAGTGAAAGATTATGGCTGGCCAATCAAATATTAGACACTCACGTTTGTCTGTTTAAATTGTTGGCAACGTATTGAAAGATTGCAGCAGAGTAGCAGTGCATTCTGAATGTGCCAGTGATTCATTTAATCACAGTTATCCTCAGCGGGGTGAGGTAGACCCACCTCTAAAACACTGCTACGCAATCAGAGGTTCACCACTTCACCACTAGAGAGCAGGCCATCACAAGAACTCAGTAAATCGAAGGCCATTCGGCAAAAAAAGCCTGGGAATACATGCAGCTTATTACTGTTAGAGTCATGCTTCACAGGTACTGATGCATCAATAAGAGTGATCACAGATTTGTCCAGAAGAGCTAAATGGAAAATTATACAGAACATATTTTTTTTTGTTTGTGTGTTTTATTTATTATTTTATGTGTTTTTACACTATATTCTGTGTGTTCTGCGTGCTCAGTGCTGACCGAAATTTAGTGGATGTCCTTGTGTTTATCATACATATATATGACACACACACACACACACACACACCTTTTACAGAGCTGGCCATTCACATATTTAACTAGATATATATTCATTGAGTAACAACAACAAAACAAGCCTCAGACCACAGGCAAAACCCTGTTTAAATAGTTTTTTTTTAACTTCATTTTTATATTATGTTTTATTTTATTTTTTTACTGAGCATAATATTACTGTGTCATTTAATATGCGGGACATTGTGCACTGTGTCTTCGGGTTTTATTTATTGAGTCAAACTTGAATGATGATTTCATAAAAGATTATTTATTTTAAATAGTGTGCTCTCTCTCTCTCTCTCTCTCTCTCTGTCTCTCTCTCCCTCTCCCTCTCCCTCTCCATGGCTATTTGGCATTATTGCAAAGTGCCTTAAATCAGTTGCATCCCAAAAATAAAACGAGGCGCGGATATGCTGGAATACTCCGGGAGGGGCACGTCCTGTCCTCGTCCTTCTGTGCTCGCAGCTCGTCAGCTCGTTCCAGCTCTTTCCACACAAAGCCCTGTCCTTGCAGTACGCACCCCTGCCGGAAGAGACAATGAATGGGGCCCTTTATTTAAACTGAAATCCTCTTCATTAGAGACTAGACAGGTTAGGTATTAAGTCAAATTTTTGTGAAATTGTTAGTGAAGAATTTTTTCTCGATTAATTTGAAACAAAGAAAGCAGGAAATGGCAGGATGATGCTATATTGTGCGATTTTGTGCAATTTTGTGTGATTTAATGCAAGTATGCCTACATTGAGGTGCTCCTACTGAGCAGCGAGGTACTTAATGGAGGTTCATATTCGCACTTGCATATGTGGCTGGCTTGTCATAATTTCCTAAAGGTGGCCCTAGCAAGTCCATGGCGACTCCCTCATTGAACTTGATAAAAAAACAATAATAATGCTAATCAGGAGGTTTTATTGAGCAGTGTGTTTATTAGGTCATCACCAGAGACCTGTCGTGGGATAAGGGGACAGTTTGGACAGGCCTTACGGTATGTTTTGACTGAAATTGTAATTTGTTTGGAGATGCGAAAATATCTGTCAAACGTGCACCCTCTGGCGTTGTCCTTCATTCTGCTCGACAGAAGGTGCAGTGAAGTGAAAAAAAGCTAATCGGTCCTGAATGTTCAAACAGGATCGACAGTCGAATTGAGACCCCCTCAAATGCAGCAAGCCTAGCATGGGGTAAATGAGGGACGGGACGCCTTGAAGGACATGGTCAGACTTTGAGATTGTACTAAAATTGTAGACATTAAGCCCATTTGAAAGAGAATATATGGAACCCAAATCTTTCTCCCTAAAAAGGGAATGCAAACATGTTGCTATTAGTAGTTTCATGTGGTGAATCCCTTTACTGTGGCCAGGGGTGTCATATGAAGGGGGGATTCTATGACGATTCCAAAGGGCCCTGACTGACAGGGGCCCTCAAAAAATTGTGCTGGGGCCCAATGTGAGGTCTTTTCATGGGGCCCAAAATCCCTGACGGCACCCCTGACTGCAGCAAAAGAATGGGGAAGGAAGAAGTAGCAATAATGTATTGTGGACTCCTAAGTTCTCGCTGTGCTGTCTGTGTGCTGGGCCAAAGTTATTTCTGGAAAAGCTCAGTAAATGTGACACAAGTAATCACATCAGACCGGCTCAAATATAAAAAAAATAAATAAATAACGCACTTATCCATTTTCCCGTCAGCTTAAAGTACGCGACTGGCATTATGCAGTTTGAATACGCTCTAAATGAAATGTGTGGTTTTCCCCTCCCACTGCCTCTAACAGAAAAACATCAGAATTATCAGGAAGGATGGATGAAACTCCACTCTTCGCAAATCAGGCGGAAGGACCGGCTTGTCCTGAGGTTATGTAAAAACTCTTCCTGTGAAGTGCGTTCAGCAGGGGCGAGAGAATACTTTGTGTTTCACATTCTGGAACAAAGGAGGGAAGACTATATTATATATTTTAGTGTTCACTGCAGCCTGGGACTTCTGTTCAATCTGACTGCAACGTGCTTTGACCGTAACTTTGAGGGGGGCGGCTTTCAGGCAATTACAACATTATAGGTTCTGCAGTCATTGAAACAACTGAAAATAGGTCAGAATTAACAAAAGTTTACACACATGGGGTTTGTGGACTGAGGATGCAATTGGGGGTTGAAATTGAGTGGAAGCAGTTGTCCAGTGTACATTTTAAAACTACCTTAATGTATGGACCTGTTCCGTGACATGCTGCTTTACCTTTGTCCCCCTGTTTTAATGGACTTTTACTGTTTACTTGTTTGATCTATTGCAATCGATGTTACAGAACCCTTTTTTTTATTTGCGCACTATGCTATGTTCCTTTTCGTTATGCGTTATCACTGCAGTTTAACTTGAAGAGTGCCTGTTGTAAACTTTATAAAGCTAAAATAAAGACATGTTACTTTTTGTCATTTTTCTGCCCCTGATCAAAAAGACGTTATGAACAGCTTGTCTGAAATTGTAGTGATACAGTTTGACTGAAACATTACCTTGCCGAATCGAAATACAAATGTATTTATTTTGGACCGTTAAGTTACCAACAGAAGACAGCAGGGGGGACAAATGTTCCATTTTGGTAAAATGAAATTACAAAGTCACCAACACACGGCCCTAAAAGTGCACCTTTAAATGAAACATTGCCGTAGCATATCAAAACTTATTCAAAGAAACATCTTTCTGGTTCTGGTGGTGCCCCACCACAAACTTGATTTGTACCCTCAAAACACATCTCAAAAAAGGACTGGAGTTTTACACAGATCTTATCCTCTATTTTAAGGGGATTCTCAACATAAGTAAGGCCATTTGCTTGGATTGGATCCCTTGTGCTTCACATTCTAATTTTGTGCCTTTTGGTCATTACCAAGCTTTTTGGTTGGACCGCAACAGCGGGGCCAGCCCTATAAACGCGAATGTCTGTGACTGACTGAGTGACTGAGTGATGAAGTTACACCATTGGTCGGCCGGTCCAGCCATATAGTAGGTTTTGACCTGGCCTTGTTTCTGTTCTTACCGTGCATTTATGAATTCCAGTGAATGTCAAAGTCATAACATTTATCAGGATAAAGAAAGGTAACATTTCATTTATTTTTAAAAATAGCTTGAGGAACTGAGCTTACTCAACTGGGTAAACAGTAGGCTAGGTTTACACTAATTTTTTACGCTAAGACCAGACAAGGGCCTCTTACAGTAATTACTTGGAATATTTTACTGGGGTAATTTGTGTTCAGTTCACTAAAAACAGGACTGAACAGGGAGACGAGATGACTTCAGACAATTTTAAATTAGGGGTTACAGTTAATTTCATGCAACAACCACAGATTTGATTAACTGCTGGTCATTCATCTATCTCTATAGCGAAGAAGGGATACATCACAGTTACAACAATTTAGAAGACATTCTTATCCAGAGCCACTTACAACAGTGAATATTGTGGCTAAACTCAGTTATAAATTTTTTAAAAAAATATCACCAGAAATGCACAAGATGCCCATTTGCCTAAATGTGTTCATGAACGAACTAACACTTAGTATAGTACTTTGAAGTTTAGTTTGGAGGTCGCATTAATTCAAAGTTCAGTTTGGAATTTCAACACATTTTTGTCTGAATTGCTTGCTTGTGGACATGTACATTACACATTTTTTATGCGTTTAAAAAAAGGCTGTATTAGCAGCACTGTCTTAAATTCCTTTTATGTTGAGGCTATCGACTTAACTGTTGACAGTTGCCTCTTAGCTATAGGCTATAACCTACTTTGGTAGAACTTTATGAAACAACGAGATGGAGGCTGACAGCGAGGAAACAAAATCTTCAGCATCAGTGTTGAAAGAAGGGCAAATGTCTTAAGCCTTGTAATAGGTCGCCTACCAGCTTGAGTGGTTTAAGTAATATCCTCTAAATACCAGTTAAAGCAAAGTCACCGAGTCTATGCGTGGTCGGTGTAACTACACAGCCGCTTCGGTAATTATATACAGACCTTGTTATTGTGAAACCCCGAGCTTAGATTTTTCTTGTATAAGGTTGACGGCCCAATGATTCTCTTTGACATCGCGTCCCCGCCTCTGCTATGCGCGAGAAGGGGTGGGAAAGCAAACAACTCCACATGTATAAGTCCAACTGCCGAAAAGCTTCATTATAAGGGAAGACGGGGGTCTCCATCCAGTTGAGTTATACAAAGGATTACTGGGATTCCTCTTTGAATTTCTCCATAGGAATTGTATTTCGAATCAGCACCTAAGACCTAAAAACATATCAGAGTAAATATGTTTTTGGTGTCAGCGCCGGTAATTGTGGTGGTCTGTTTTACACTGTGTGCCTGCATCGATGACTCTTACGATGGTCCCATTCAACTAAACTCAAACGCCATCAAGAACCTCCCCGATGGAGTTACCAGTCCAAACCAAGCTGCGAGCCCGGACCTTTTACCTTCTGACGGCGGTAGCCAGAACATCGCAATTGACACCTTGCAGGTACGCAACCACCAGTTTTCTTTTGGTTACTGTCAAAGATGCACTGGTCATATTGAGTGGATACATGTACACACACACACACACGCACACACCGGTGAATTCAAATGTGACTTATGAACAGCTTTCTCCCATTCAGGCACGGAATTGTGCGAATGACGAGGAATGCAGTGCTGACGAATTCTGTAACGACTCTAGACGCGCGTGCCTCAAGTGCAGGAAACCAAGGAAGCGCTGCGCTCGAGACGCAATGTGCTGTCCAGGCAATCAGTGCGTCACTGGTGAGCAAGTCTCTTTACAGAAGCAAAATATGTCCAGCAACATGTAGCTGTATCTGATCTGTTTCATATACCAACCTATACAGCCAACGGACGCACACGTTTCATCGAATACATTTCTCCGGCTTCTATTGTCTTTCAGGGAAGTGCTTGTCAAGTTACGACAGTGGCAACCATCACGTTGGACATAACCGCTCACTGGAGCGTCCAGCTAAACGAACTCACCCGGGAGGGTCGCAACCGCTCAAAGGTGCGTACCCAAGCCACCAAACACTTCACGTCTAACAGCTAAATAATGTAAAAAAAAAAAAAAAAAATTTGAAACCTTTCCATGAAATGTATACTATATATATTTGTTCTAATAATTTTGCTATTGCTTTTTTATCGCACAGCTCAAGAGAGCGAGAGCTGCTTGAGGTCCTCGGATTGCGCAGAAGGGCTTTGCTGTGCTCGACATTTTTGGTCCAGAATTTGCAAACCCGTCTTGACCAGCGGGCAGGTCTGCAGCAAGCACAAGCGTAAAGGCTCGCAAGGAGTGGAGATATTCCAACGCTGTGACTGCGGAGATGGTCTCACGTGCCGAGCACTCAAGGGACGTACCAGCAAGGCTACGCGTAGACTCAACACGTGTCAGCGACGCTGAGTCGTATTGAAACACCGTTTCCCGATGATGACGCAGTTGAACGCGTGCTGAACAAGAAATTTTCATCAGTTTTTTTTTTATCATTTCGTTTTTGTTCTACGAAATGGCAGATCAACGTTGATTGTTTCTCTTTTATGAAACATGGTATTCACGATTATTACAGTACATTACTGTAGCTACTGTAAATAGTTTACCAAAAGTGGCACTTACATCTAGCCTGTCAATTCGTGTGTTTTAAAAGAAGATTATGCATGATACTGACACACTGTTTAAAATGTATAAACAGTCCTATTTGTCTTAATAATGACTGTATTTTATTTAAAATAAAGAAAATTAAAATAATTTGTATTTAAATTATTATTATTATTATTATTATTATTAGGAAGAACATAGGAAGCAAATCGATGTCCTTTAAACGGCAGTTTCTGGGAAACGCCAACTGTATCCTTGTCACCCAGCCATTTCAATTCAGTTCAATTTTATTAATATATTGCTTTTTACAGATACATGGCCACAGACACGTTACAGTGGGAATTGTTTTTTTTCGGGGCGGGGGGTGGGGACCTTAACTGCGGTCATCACCAATGTTGCGTAGCCAGACCAGCGTCGACGTCAGCTACATTAGTCAGAGGATAATACTGTGTGGGTAAGGCATTGCCAAACTATTCTTATTTCAATATATTTTGCTCAAGAAAAAAAATAATAAATAATAATAATAATAAAAAAGCTTAAAATTTGTTACAAAATGTTATTTTCAACATAGAACAATGAGCCGATCAAAGGATGAACGGCTTCCGCTACTGAGTCCAATTTCCTCCCAAGATGTCTTCCTACATGTAATCTAGAGAATATTTCCGCACCATCGTCACATTTGTGGGGGTTTGGGGGTTTAGGCTTTGCTGGGAGAACACATTTAGTGACCACTTCGATGCAAGATGTAAATACGTTCGGATTTGATTTTATTTTGAAGCCCTTTGCCCTTTGCCCAAAAGTAAACATTGTGAAACTCCAGCAATATGAGCAATTTAAAATACTGGGATGTGGGCTGAGGAAATTATAATTGGCCGACATTTTCCCCCTCAATGTATACACGCTGTTTGAGAGCCACTCAAAGATCTTCCTGTTAATGTGGGAAGGTGGCACAGACGATCGAGTCCTGAAGGTCAGACAGGTCAAATGGAGCCATTTATATAAAAAAGCTGCAGAGTTCAACCCCTGTCTCCATATGAGTGAGAGAGACTGACATTCCTCTCTCAGCTGATCTTCATTACTAAAGGAAATCATGTCAGCCGTATTTCATTCAGGGCTTTGGGGGTGGGGGGGGGGGGGGGGGGACTAGACAGTGGCACCATTATTCTAAGTGTTGTCTCCACCATGCTGTGAGATGACCATCCCTTTGGTACTGACTATACGTCATGGTAATTATTAATGACGGCACCACTTGAGAGATGTCCCTTGATAGTTTTTGTCTGTAGTCGAAACATACAGCCCTGAATGGGGCAGGAAGGAATGTGTATATTAAAGAACATCCTCCTCTGGTATATGTTCTTTGTGATGAGGAAACTGAGTTCCTCCCTTTGGAGAAAAACCCACAGCTTGGGGATTTAAAAGGGGGATTTAATGAGCCTTGCGATTCCCGGTGAGTCCCACTCCTCTGTCTTCTCGACACCGAAGTCCGTACACAGCACAACTGCGCTGCCACAGGTAGCCAGTGGGCACGGGGCAGCTAATGTGTATTTTAATGGAACGAATGAAAGGTCATCTGGCTCTTGTCACACATCATAAACTGTGATGCGCTTTGGGCCGTCTTAAATATGTCGAATTTCATCAGCTACTCTCTGTGGGACGTCCAGGGGAAACTGTAGAGCAGGGGCAAGAGGAACGCGCTTGAAACCATCCAGGACAAGGTCCCCCGACCCACCAGAAGTCGGAGGGCAATACTTTAATTCTGCGTCCCCAGCTGCGTCCATCGTTGACCCCCCAAAAGCCCCCCCATCGGCCGACGACAAGGAGCCATGGAGGAGACTCTCTGCTAAGCCTAAAATTAGGACTGACATCACATCAAAGAGCCAAAGAGGAAGATCAGTGCACGTTTAAAATTCTCCTGTCGGCTCAGTTCCCTACACAATAGTGCTGGGTAATTAGCTAATTAACTGAGACGCTAGGTACAGAGCTAACATTATTGGATTGGGTGCCGGCTAAAATTAGAGGCGAGCGAAGCAAGTCGCTGGACGGCTTCCCTTGCTCTTGATGCAAATGCGCCGAAGATTTTGTTCCCTTCGAAGATTGCTATGAGCCTGCTGCTTATCCTTCGCTGTGTAAACGATCAACGTTCAACCGTAAGCTTGTGTGTCACATAACAGTTCACGCCTAACTCACACATGTAGGGTATATGCTGGCTTACAGTGGAGGCACATTCTACAGGTCGCTAGCAGTAGCTAAGTGGTGACCTTGCTTGCTGTACTCGGCTACCCTACCTTGCTTGGAGTTCTTTGTCCTCCTTTAAGGACATCAGTGAACCTTTAAACATTTATACATTTTGATACAGCAATCTGTGTGTAGAATATACCCCACTTATCTTCAGTTCCTTTTGTAGTTTTTACGCTTTGACTGAACTGTGTGCACTGTACACATGTTCAGTTCATGTATGGAAGCTTATCGTAGACAAACAAACTCAAGATAAACTGCAAGGAGTTGGTGCATGCCACTGCCATGTGTGGCGTCTGATCTTAAGTTTGCAGCTAATTTTGAACCCATTACAGTGTCATTGGCAAATCCACTTAGGAAAATTGAAGAGCTGTAGTGAATGAAACATAGTAAAAAAGAAGAAATTTTTCGCATAAGCTATAATGTAAGCATGCTTTGACTGTTAAAAAATGTTTTCTTTACTTTTCAAGTCAGTTGCCAATGAGTGCCAAGTCGGAATAGGTGCTGTGTTCTTACAAGATGATCCTTGTTGATAACGCTTGCCTCTCCAAGAAGCTAATTAACCTTCAGAAAGGCTTCTACAATGTGAAACATCATAGCGCTGGTGTTACTTTGGAGTGTGTGTGATTATCAGCTTGGGGTCACTAGACACACAGACCGCAATCTGCTTGTGTTTGAGTTCAGTACCACAGCCAAAATTCATACCGTCCACTTTCAACACTTTCATACACACATATCTCAGAGGGGGAAACTAATTGCAGTATTCATTTTTATATTTCCGATGAATCTTATAATTCAGAGTAAATGTATATAAATGATTACATAGGATGATTGAAAATTCACATGTTAAGCCCTGGTCACTCTTGGAATAATAATGACTGTAATAGTACAAGATGCTTAATTGGGCCAGTTGAAAGGATAACAGATACCAGACCTTGGGGTCCATCCACACACTGGAACGGTGCCAAAACAGATACCAGATCATGGGGCCCATCCATACATTGCAACAGAGCCTTAACAGGATGAGCCACGCAGCCACCCTGATTTCACACCCATATTTTGCTCATATTATGTGCTAACCTTGATAGCACACCATTTTCACTCGAGCGTTGAAGTCTCAATTGCTCAGAGGCAACCTCATGAAGCAAACCTTAAAAATAAAGTGCTTTGTTTATATACAAATAATTGTAGAATTTCATTTTTATCTTGTACAGCACACAGTTTTGACAGGCATTTTGCCTCTCTTTCCTGGGGTGGTCTCCTATATTTCAGCATGAATAAAGTCCAAAGTTGTGTGTCCAAATGATTCAGCACATTTTCCTGCAGTAGCATTGCTGAAGAGTATATGGTAATTGCAAACAGATCCCAAAGCGGTCTTTTATTTTATGCTGCTGAAACACGTGACCAGATGGTATTTGTCTCCACATGCTGAATATCAGCCACACTTTTAGCCAAATGCTCAAACTTCAGTAATCCAGCATGTTGCTTGGCTTGTCTTAGGTTTACGTGAAAATAAGTTATAAATCTTTAAAATTCCTCTGCATGCTTTTTAAAAGGGTAATGAAACTCCCATCAACCCCCACAGATGCCATTATATGATCTGTCTCCTAGGACATCTTGAGTTACGCACCGTTACTACGAGAAATGTACAAAAAATCTATTATATATGCCAGCACACAAAACTAATCAAATAGAATAGGATATAGGATAAATCATATCCTGTATCCAATCAATATAGCACAACAATATGGTCCTTTGGGAAAACAGTATGTTTGCATCTTGACTGGATATTATGAAAATAGTCTTTCATAAGTAATATCAGGACAATCTGAGTTTTTTTGGGGTTTTTCTTTGGAATAGAGATAACAGTTGTATGTTAATTAAGTATTCATTTACACTGGCAATTTGCAATTGCATGTACTGAGTAGCAAAGTCTCATGTGCCATGGCTCTGTGCACAGTACCTAAAATGTACTGGTATTTTAAATACATCGCCGCTGTAATTAACCAGGTTTGATCATCATGGTCATTGTTAGAGTATTATGAAAGGCAGGCCCCTGAATTTGTCAGGCTGGGATTGTTTCGTGTGGATGGGCCAATAAGGAAATATAATGCGCAACTCCCCGCCAATCAGAATTAAATTGAGTATATATATACATATATATTTTTTTTTTTTGCATAGGCCTGTATGTGTAACAACAATAACAAAAACAAATAATTTCCCAGCAAGCAGCAAAAAAAAGAAAAAAAAGAAAAAGAAAAAGATGAATCATAGAAATGGTTGTTTTTCCTCGCTCCCTTAAGCCTGTGGAATTGTCGCTGCATGTTTTTGGTATAAAAACAAAGGGACGAAACCAAAATGAAATCAGCCCAGTGAATGCAATTCTGCTTCATCAGAACCATTTTTGATTTTTATATCGGAACAACATGGCCGCCGCCGGGAGGCGCGTTAGCGGGGTCATGGGAGAGCCGCGACCCCGCGTGTGCGATCCTCCCCCGTCCGTGCCGTTCCGTGCCGTGCGTTGGGGTTTAATATCGCCGTGACGCAGCCGCCGCCAGCTCTCCGGCTTCCACACGGCGAAGCGCGGCTACGAGCAGCCTTCTCCCTCCCTGACATCTCCATTAAAGGGGTTTAACAAGCAGAGGGGCAAGGGGGGGGGGGGGGGCGGGATGGGGGGGACACATCCATCACAGGGTTTCCTGGATCGTAAACGCAGATGCAGAAGGAGGCGCAGCGCTCTGCGTTTTCAGTGATCCGTCCTCGCCGGTCGCCGTGGAGACTGGCTGGGACCGCGGTGCCGGGTCTGAAACCCGATCCCGGAGCCTGGGGCGCATTAGGGGGGCGGGGCGCGGAGCGGCGCGGCGGGACGGCCACAGTGGGACAGACGCGCTGGCACCAGCGGGGGAGATGGGCGAGCGGCTCGCCGCTGGAGGGGGGGTCTGTCATTAAGGCCGCTGGCTTGCCTCCCATTCATAAATCACTCCGAGACGCATCGCACCTCCAGTGGGGGGGGGGGGGGAGGGTCACCCACACTCTCTGCTACTTCAGCAGGACAGGACAGCAGTTAGGGAACTGCATTTGTGACTAAGGGGGCTGCAGGTTTGATTCCATGGTGGAACATTGCTGTTTGCTCTACAAATAGATTATGTGAAAACTAAAGGTCAAATAACTAAAGGTACTTCAGCATCCTTGACTCATAGAACATGGTTCCCTTAGTGTATGAACTTCACAATATATGATTATGTTGGAAGCTACATAAGATATACCGACGGAACAGGAAATGGCCTGCCAAATTTCCTTCAAACAACGCAATCCTTGCAAACCGGACGTCAACATTCAAAATCTGGAAAACGGACACACGGCCCACCAAGGGATGCTAAGCATTTCTGCCTGCATGGAACCAGCCTGCCTTCCTGTAAATGAGCAAGCCCATCCTACTGGTCCTCCCCCATGCTGGAAACGTGAGGGGGAGGGGTGGGGGCAGGGGCGACAGGCTAATGACCAGGCCGGGCAGTGCAGGGAAGGGCATTCATTCAATTCATTTCATCATTACAAGTCTATGCTACCTCCCATGGAACAAAACAGGCAATTACTTTTAATTATGCTGCAAAACAGATGGTATCAGCAACCCGACCCACTGCTGCACAGGTAAGTGAGGGTCCGCAGAGGTGTCACACAGTGGTCGCCTGCGCGGACCGCAGGACAGGACGGCGACGGGATCGAACGCAGCAGACGGCGGTAAACGGACCACGTCCCGCGCCGTCCCACCATCCAGAGGGCCGCAGCGCCACCTCGACGCAGGCGCGCATACCGCGCGACGCGGCCGCGCTCAGAAACGCGCCGGCGCTCTCCGAGAAACCGAGAACAACGGGAGCACGGACTCGAGCTCGCAACCTCATTTCATTTACCAGGAGGAGCGGGGCTAGCAGCCAGAGCGGGACTGAGACGCACGCTGACGCAGAGCTGATGAAGAGGCCATTTCCCCCCCCGCAGCGCAGCCCCCGACCGCCGTGATAAGCACAGACACCGCTAACCGCTCACGCGCCTGTGATTGCCGTGAAATTTTATCGAGGGGATCGAGAATGTTTAATAGATGCAAGATAGTCAAGCCAACGCAAACCATCCAGGATAAACAGTCTGCCACAAAAGCGAAGGAGAGACATAAATAATTACAATGTTTCATTAAAAGGAACTGAATTTTTTAAGTTAATTTCTGTAATGTTAGGCGTTGTAGGTATAACACATTATAAATGAGTATCCAGTAAAAAATGCAGCAGCCCTGTGCGCGTGTGTGTGTGTGTGCGCGTGTGTGCGTGTGCGTGCATATGCGTGTGTGTGCGCACGTGTGTGCATGCGTGTGTCTGTGTGCGTGCGTGTGTGTGCATATGTGTGTGTGCGCATGTGTGTGCATGCGTGTGTCTGTGTGCGTGCGTGTGCGTGCATATGCGCGTGTGTGCGCACGTGTGTGCATGCGTGTGTCTGTGTGCGTGCGTGTGCGTGCATATGCGCGTGTGTGCGCACATGTGCGCATGCGTGTGTCTGTGTGTGTGTGTGTGTGTGTGTGTGTGTGCGCACGTGTGTGTCTGTGTGTGTGCATATGTGTGTGTGCGCAGCCCAGCTTGGCCTCACTCAGATAAATGACTGAACGTCTCCATTAGGCTAATCCGAAGCTGGGATCAGAAGGCACTAATGCCTTGAATAATTAAATAAATGAGAATATTTAGTGGTAACCCACACTGCTGATTCCAGTAGTCTCGTTTTGTTTATCAAGTTACATTCTCCCCACTAAGCTCATACACCAATACACGTGTTGTGCTATCAAAAAGAGAACTGCAATAAATTAAAATAAAACAATCTACATAGAACAAATATTGCAATCCTTATGATTATCCTAAGAAAAAGTTGTCAATTAAAATACAGGAGTAGATAAGAGTCAGGAGAGAACCATGTAAAAATTCAATAGCTGAAATAGATTGGGATAGCGTGGGATCAACAGAAAAGTTATCTAAAAATTCTTACACAGGTCAATTTTCAGGCTTAAAACTTTTAATAGATTTAGCTTCTCTGATCTATTGTGGGGGTGGGGTGGGGGGTGGGAGTTCCATAGCTTACGGGCAAAAAAACAAAAGCAAAACAAAAAAATTATAATGATAATAATATACCCCGGAAGAAGCCTCTTCAATCTTTTTGAGTTTTACGTTTCAAACTACTGCAGATCTGAGGTCTCATTGGACCGTGAATTTTAGAGGGAGATAAATAATGTACTCAGGTGTTGGGTCACTTTAAAAACAAGTAAAATACAACCATAAAATCAAGCACTGTAAAATTAGCAGGCATCCAGAGCAAAGATATCAACCCGGCTGCAATATGTAAAGGTGTCAAACAGATTTAGTGAGGTGAGGGAGGGGGGTTCTCACTCAATGGAATGGCCACTTTTTTGGGGCTTTGAAATGAAAAGGTGTTTGTGAATGTCCTGCTTTAGAACACATGAATACTACCAGACTGTTCTGAAGGATGACTCACTAAAGTAGAGCCAGTAGAATGCTCAACGGATTCTTTAGACTGACCATATGCAGCTCCTGTTTTTCCCTCTTTGCTGCTTCTAAAGGACAGGAGGTTATGGGTGGTAGCAGGAGTTTCTGGTGATATGATACAGTACTGAAGGCATACAGTACCTATTGCTATAGTATTGTGATTGGTCATGCCCCATCAGATTATGGGTCAAATTTTAACGCTCTGGATTTAAAGATAGAAAGGCAGACCTTTCGACTTTCCGAATTGAGTGTGTTTTTGATCATAGAGAATCTGTGCTCACTTCATGTGACCTGTGGCTGGGACAGATTTCCAGCATGGGACTGGAACTGGCATTTTGTCCCGACCGCCGGACTCTCCAATGGGCCGGTGTGGTCTGGACGGCAGCCATACTACAGCTGAGAGAGAAAGCGTTCATAAACCTGAGAGATTCTCTCTGGGCGCCATCCATGGCCGAAGACAGAGAACTTTGCCTCGCCGTTGTTTTGGAAAAAAAAGTGACCCAACTCAACTCTGCCAACAGCTGGGTATTGTGGAGTCTTCGGTCAGGATTTTCCAACATTAACCCCAAAGGCACGTCACAATCGAATCATCTCCTCTTTGAAGTGGCAGCTGGCAAACTGGAAACGGGGGAACACTGAGAGCTTCAGCTTTATTTGACGGTTCACCCTGATCCGTGTTTGATTGCTTTACGCGATTAAAACGCACGTCAGCGAAGACTAGGATCACACATTGAGTTCTGTTTACTCCAGCGCATCTGGGATGACGTGTTTGTGCAGTTCAGACAAAATTTGTTTACCTTTATAATGAAAAAAAACAACACCTGAATTCAAATTAAAACTAATCTCTGGTGTGTGTGTGTATGTGTGCGCACGCACATGTGTGTGTGTGTGTGTTTGTGTGTGTCATTTTCATTATTTGTGTGTCCCTTGTTTTCAGAATCTCCATGACAAAGGGCAGTACTTACTCACGCGGGTCTCCACCTGGTCGTCTTGTTTCTAAAGGCCTTCTCAAGACCCCTGAACAGGGCGTATTAACGTGGAGAGACATGAAACCACTGCAATGCAAGACTGGACTTTCCAATTGCTCACTGGCTAAGTCTCTGGTGACCACGTGCCCCGACCACTGCATTTTACCACTGTAGAGCTAGCACAGACATTTGTAGAGCTGTGTTGGGTAGGTGGTGAAGAAGGTGATTATATGGAGGCACTAAAAGACTCCACACTGCTGCAGTATGAAGAGGGAAGAAGGACTGGTTGTCTAGGGCAGGGCTGCCCAACCCTGTTGCAGGAGATCAACCATCCTCTAAGTTTTCATTTCAACCCTAATTTGGCACACCTGATTCTTCTAATTAGCAGCTCAATGAGATCTCTAGCTGTTGAATGAGGTGTGACTTTGTTAGGGTTGGAGTTAAAACCTACAGGACGGTACTGTATGTCTCCAGGGACAGGGTTGGGCAGCCCTGGTGTAGGGTTCACGGTGTATGGCAAGAAGGGAGCAGGTCATCTAGGGTTACCCTCATCTTGCAGTAGAACAGCTCTGTGTGTGCTCTCCCCCAGTATCTAGATTAAAATCTTACATCCCAGGAGATATCCTACAGAGATGTAGGATTCAATACACAGAGCACAGAGACGAGGGGGATGTGTGCCCTGGTGTCAAAGACTGCAGAATGTTCTAGAAAGCTTTGAACAGGAGGAAGGTCTGGCTGAAGTGCTTCAGAACCGGAGAGAAGGGGACAGTCTCTATTATTCTACTCAAACATGAAGATACATAAATCCTTTTTTTCTTTTTGTAAAAAATGTCCTCATTTCTCATAATGTACCTGATTTCCAGCTATCATCCGAAATATGTGGGGAGAAAAAAAGAGCTTAGAGCTGAGCAGAGATGGTGCATCACCTCAAATATTAATCAAAAGGAAACATATTAAACATGTCAAATATAAAAGAAATAGGACCACATTATGCGCTAGCAGGGACAGACGCAATTCTGCCTGTCATATCAGAACATCAAAAGCTTATCTTTTAGTTATTTTTCTCTGAGGTTTTGTCTGATGATCAGAAAAGCAATGCATAGATTTTTACAAAACTAATGTCAACTCTCCTGAAGGAATGAAGGGAACAGATACAATCAGGTAATACAAATATGTTTTTTTTTCTAAAGAAAAACCCCAGAAGCTTCTTTTTGCCGATAAACCTGACATTGGAAGATGGCTCTCTGGTTTGTCGGCTTGCGAGAACAAAATCTTTGCTTTTCACAGGACAATCAAAACGTGTTTTTTTTGAAGGCTGATTTTTGGTTCCATCTGAACCTTTCTAAATTAGTTTGGTTTGATTAAGCTTTTAATACTGATCTCAGTTTGAGATCAGGCTTGGTGTTAATGCTGTCAAAAGAAACACCTTGTTGAATTTTTTTCCCTGTTTTTGTGTAAAAAATGAGATACAGGTAAATCATTTGAGAAAATGAATGCTGTGTTGCATCCACCTAAACTGCTCAGTTTCAAGGCAGTCACATGGTACAGATTCCAACCCTGGACCTCCTGCTATGGGTGCCTGCAATTTGCTGCTATACTGGCCAATGAGAGAGGATTTCAGTCGGCAGGATATTCCCTGCCTCATTGCACCAGGGTGATTCCTGTTGACAACTGGATACCTGCAGCACCAGCACAAGCAGTGCAGTCCACTTACATAGTGACTGCATGCCTTAGATGGTGGACTGTGGAGTATGTGTGTGTGTGTGTGCGAGTGTGTGTGCACATTCATGTGTCTGCATGTGCCCGTGTGTGTGAGCATTTGCGTGCGCGTGTGCCTGTTCATGCGTGTGTGTGAGCGCCTATGGGTCTGCACATGCGTGTGCCCGTGCATGTGTGTGTGTTTGCATGTGTGTGTGTGTGTCTGTGCATGTGCGTGTTAGCATGTGTGTGCGCCTCATGTGTGTACAACCATGATTGTGTAATTCCTGAAGTGGGACCTATCAACACGTCGGCTCATTCTCTCAGACTGACTCTCCTGGTTAACCGAGGTGGGGGTTTTTAAATTCAGCCCCCTAATATCGCCCCACCCCCTCGGTTAAAGCTCCTCCCCCCAGGCTGGAGAGCGCAGGTCGCATAGCCCCGTCCTGCACGGAGCTGAACGTCTGGCTGCACGGCTCCACTCTGACAGGGTAGTAATTTCCCTCCCTCTGATTGCAGAGTAAAGCCGCCGCGGGTCAGCCACGCTGGCTCCTGAAAACCACAAACGGACTTTGTTCTGCCAATCACGCCGAGCCCCGTCCCGTCATCATCCTCTCCTAACGATCGCGCTAATCCCTCCAATCACCCGGCCTTCCCAAAAAAGTGTGTGAGACGAGATACGCCCTCTTCTCTACTCCCCTGCCCCCACACCCCCTCCTCTTTCTCACCTTTCCTGAAAATGCACATCATATCACAAGACCCTGTGGACCATCTCCCCCAGACCATAGTCAGCCATTTTGAGGAGCCCTGGGGAGAGCAGAATTATGAAAGTGTGTGCTTGTGGTTGCAGCGTCTGTGAGAACCAATCAGTAGAGTCCTTTGTTCCTTTGCGGAGATCATCTCTTTGTTCAAAAGGGTTTTTTTTTTTTTTTTTTAAAAAGGCAAGTTTAGAATTGAGGGACAGAGAGAGCAAATATCACACCGTAAGCAAATGATTTAATCGGCTAAAATCACGGAGTGCAATGTCAAATTGATGTTTTGACATTCAAGGTTGCTGCCACATGTCCTTTAATATTTTCTGCCTGGATGAAATGCACAGGGTGGGCAATCAAATAAACAAATAAACTAGTTACTTGGTTTTGTGCTGTGTTGCATTCAGTCCTCCAGTGTATTGTTTGTTTGTCGGATTTATCAGCAGAAAAAGGCTGGAACCAGACTGGGAAGACATTAAGCACAGGGCCCTCCTTGAAGACTACCTTCTGAAAACACAGTCCTGGTGATTAAGAAAGATGTGGTAACAAAATTGCACAAAGCGATCATGTCCACATCCTGCAATTACAACTTCTCTAATTGTAGATTGTTTTGGATAAATTTAAGAAGACACCGTGGGTTTTGAGTTTGTCTGTATACACAGGAAACAACCGGGTAGGAGAACTGATGGAAGGTTGCCAAGTAGCAAAGGGTGATGGAAGGGTGTTGTTATGACGATGACTAGTTTGCAGAACTCTACGCGAGCATGAGCTGGGTCCAGTGAGCTGCTGATTATCGTCTTAGCATATGATTTTGTTGAACAAATTTTGCTCAATATATAGCATGTTGGTGGAGTGTTCAACTTTTATTTCTGCTATTGGGATTGTGTTTGTGTATTCGATCAGCAAACATTTCAAGGCCTGGAAAAATTAGTAAAGATGTTTAAGTAAATATAATAATATAGAAGACAAGCACACAAATAAAGCATCTAATAGACGGGGTGATCAGGCCCCCTAACTACATCAATGAATTATTTATAAAGGGAGAGTTCACTTTCTTGAGAATTTCAATATCATATCAGTTTAAGTATATCGTTTCAATTTGCCTTGACAGGTTTTGTGTGTAATGGTTGACATTTTACGTGGCATAACATCTATCAGGGCATTCAGGTGTTCATGGTCTAAAGCAAGAAAATATTCTTCAGATTAATCCAAAGCAATTCGTACTGTGACATTGCATTTCCAGAGACTATACCATATAAAGAACATTACTTTAATGGGATTTAACAATTACAAACACAAAAATAAGTTTTTATATTGTGCTCCTTCTTTCCTTCTCAGTTTCCCAGCAACACAAGCTTTTCACTCTGAAGCAACCAGGTAGTAATCTTTATACAGGAAGCCATGCCACATCTTTGAGTGCATGACCAATAAGAAATAGTTTGAACAGAAAATAACACGAAACATAACTTCATTAAAAGATAATAATATTCGCATGAACAGCCCCCGGAGCCTCTATAACACTACTGTCCAAACTGCTTTGGCTTTGCTTGAAATACATTTTCTAGTTCTCGCCCACAAACACCATTGTACAGATGACAGGTCGCCAGAAACATCTGCAAGTGCCAAAAACATTCTTCATTGCACAAAAAAAAAAAACACTGGGGGCCAAACTGAACACACTAAAACTGAAACAACAATTTATAAAAAGAAAGAATTCCAGAATCTCATTAATATTTATAGCCATGGGTAACCGGCTGGCTGGTATACTGATGAAAAGCTCCTCTCTCTCACACCATGCTTGGCTGATGGGTGCCACTCGCAAAATGTGTGTCACACAATGAGCTTTAAACGTTGGCAGATCCCCTCCTCTCTCCACGTTGGAAAGGGGCAGATGCTCTGTGCTTGGGATTCATGCGAAGACTGATTTATGTCAGTAATCTGCAGAAAATGTGAATGTAAGGAAACTTTCTTGTCTTGGCATTCGCAGAGCTGTAATGCGGGCAAGATGTAGTTTTGTGAGCGGTCGAAAAACATGTCGCTTTCCAGGAAATATAAATCCGGGAATTCTTTGACTTTACTGAATGACTCCACATTTTCCCTGCTTATAATTTCTGCGTTGTGCATTTTCATTTCAGAAACATGTTCGATTTTTTACTTATTTATTAAAAAAAAAAAATCAATGTTAAGGTTGAATTGTTGCTTACATGGCGGAACAGAGAAGGCTTTTAATTTGCATGACATTCAAATTTTCTGCTTTCAGAAGCATAAGGTCAGTAGCAATTCAACAGCCTGAAACTAGCTGAGGACTCATAATATTAATAATCTCAGCACTTCTCTTCTTTAAAACTCACACTCTGTATGTGACTTTGAATAATGAGTGAGCCTGAATTTGCATGCATGCAAATACACAAAACTCAGGCATCATTTCCAAACTTATTCATGGGGTGATAATTTTTTCTTTTGGTTAGTTTATTGGGGGCTCAATTGGGACCCCCTCTGTGTTACTGTAAACTGTAAATCTAACAGGGACCATTGTAAACAGAGTTATTAGAATTAAATGATTAGGTTTGTTTTTTATTTTGGGTATTTGGCATAGTTTTAAGTTAACACCAATTATACTTTTTAATGAGAATTTGGCTGGCTGTTCTCTCAAAAACAAATGCTAATCATTCCAGCCTCAGCTCTGCAAGTAAACAATCGTGCCAAAGATGTATTCTTAACACTGCAAGTAATTGTGGGGTGTGGTTGAGATAGTACTGAAATTAGATATATATATATATATATATATATATATATATATATTTTTTTTTTTTTTTTTTGCCAAACAGTGCATCTGAAGCCTCTGTTCTGACAGACTGTCAAATGAAAGTGCCTTGGTGCACTCAATTGCTTTTCCCTGCTATTTTGACTACCTTTAAAAAAAAATTTAGGGGTACTTTTTTGGCAGGAATTTGCAGGTATACTTGTGTGTGTTTGTGGGCGTGTGTGTATGTATAAAATGTGAACATTCTGGTTTAATGGCTGCCTCCCAAACGTAGTCAGTTTTGAGAACGTTCATCTATATGATATTAGGCTACATTGCGTTTATTTGGCAGATGTTTTTTTCCCAAAGCGATGTAGGCTACGATGTACGATAAGTGTGTACGACTGATGATGAGCATCTTATCTGCTAAGTCTGATGGACGGGCTTACGGTTGAACACATTTTTCCACTCCGCGCGGGTCTGCTCACGGCTGCCCGTCCGCTTGGATGTGGGTTTGCGTCTGTGTGGTCCCGCGAGCTGACAGGCAGGCGGCTTGTCCCGCGAGCTGACAGACAGACGTCTCGTCCCGCTCGTCCTTTCCACCGGCGCCCAGACCGCCAGCGCGGAGCCAGGAGTCAGGAGGAGAACGCCGTGGCACCCGCGGTGGCGGATCTGGCTTTTCGGCTGGCGGTTTGGGAGAAACAGGTTCTCCGGGACGCCTGGGCCAGTGTTGTAGCTAACCACTCGCTGTTCGTCGTCTGCTCATGACACTGTTCGTGCGGCCGGTGGTCACCCCGCGGTGCGCTAACGCAAGACAGACGAGTGTTTTTGTGCTTTTAAACACGCATTCTGGCTGCCGATGGTGCCGGCACCCCCGGCTTTCACATAAGACATTTAAACACTCTGACGCGGAAGGTATACAGTCCTGAGCTGCTTTATTGCAATAAAACTCAAATTCAAATTCAAGAACTGAAGTAGAACTTATCAGCAGTTCTCTTAGATTCAGAATTGACCCCAACCTTAAAATCATATTGCACTAAATTCAAATGACGATTTCAGGCTTAATGAGTTCCTTATAGGTCCTCATTGTTTTGTAGTCCATAAACATCCATCGTCGGCAAGAGTGCACCTCCATTGATTCCTTTTCAAAACCATCTGTGGGCCTTCCAGCTATTAGTGGATACAAGTGCAACATCATTTATAAAAAAAGCAATGTAATTTACATTTAAAAATGCTATTTATGGATTATCAAGATTAATGTCATGTTATACCTTACTTTCAATATTCAGAAATATATTCTTGTTAATATATAAATTTTGTTTTAGTGAGTAAATACATTTATGGAAAATATGAGTTTAGCCAGCCAGATACCAGGCAGTTTTATGCGGTCATATATTGTGTGTTAACTGATATTTAGAAACTAAGAAACAAAGATTGGAATTGATTCATGCCATTCGTTATCCTAAATGTTCTCAATAAAAAAGGCTGTAAAATTTGAATGGATACCAATCAACAGTTGAGTGTGTGGCCTCAAGAAAAAAAAAAAGAAAAAAAAAAAAACTGAAACAGTTCCCAGGACGAATAAGAAATGCATGTTTATGTTCTACATTGGAACTAAACAAAATTAAATATTTACAGTTGGCCAGTGCACTATTGCATATTATTTTCAACTAAGTAAGAATGATGTAGGCTAATTTCACAAATGGAAAAATAGACAGAAATTAATTATACTGAGAAACGGTTTGGCTCCCTGAAACACGCTAACAATTGCGTTATTAAAAGTTAGCTACCGTTAGCAGTTTTGTGGCGAGGATTGTGCAATAAAGTGGGATTGGGGATAAACTTGTCTCTCTCCCCCCCATAAAACTTAATTACTTTGGCTCCGATGGTCCCTGCACACAGTATTACTCCCTAATGTATGGTCTACTCGAATGTTTTTTTGTGTGTTTTATAGTGCTTAGCACACATTTGCTCTCATATTCCACCTATACACTGCTGGTTCACCTCTCCATAGTTTGAACTAATTTATGGCGAAATCGCCTGAACTCCACCAGGTGGAAAGAGAGGACATTAAATGAGCCCCTGCATCGTACTCCTGTGTGAACCCACTGATTAAATAACTGAGGCGATTCAGCGGCACCGCGCTTGTTAATTGCTGTAATTGGTCATGTTGGCCTGCGGCCATTTTGCTGCAGCTGGTCACGGGTCCTTGTGGTCATAAGTTCGTTATGATTCTTAGCTTGTGATATAGCATTGCGGTAATGTTGTAGCAGAGGGTGCCTTCAGGTACACAAAACCTAGTAGCATGCGCTGTGGAACGCACTTCTGACCACGTGCAATTATGGTTATGTCACTGTTATAGTGACATACCGTTGTGGCCATGTTGTCGCTGGCACTGTCCCATTGTAGCCAGCAAGACAGCATTGTTATTGAGCTGATGTAGCTGGGGACACGCTGTGGCATCGTAGCCATTGGGTTATATATCCTGGTGACAGAATAACGGTTACATGTTGTATGTTGGACAGTGGTCATGTGATTTGCGCATAGACGCAGGGACAGTTTTTTGTCAATATTGTTGTTGAGAGAGGAAGCAGGGTGTTTCTCTCATGTTGCAATCATTATGATGTGGGTCTACCTCAATTGATGTGTCCCAGAGAGAGAGTGAGAGAGCGAGAGAGAGATGACTAGTTCCAGTCTTGGCTCAAATAATCGTTTGAAACAAAGTAGGACACACAAAATTCAGAGTTATGGACTGACTGGCAGCTGAACAGGGTATGTGATATAAGCCATAGAACTTCTTCAAACTTCATGTTATTCAATACATACATAGAGTCCCATTGCTCATATCACAGATAAAAAACATAAGCATTAAATGGAAACAAGCCACACTTTCCATTCATATTAGAACAGGAAAATACATAAATATCAAATATAAAATCAGGATGGAAACAAGTTTGTGAAGTGTCCTAGTGACATGAAAACAATCATACCATGTCTTGTGTAGTAAGACATTGACAGATGCATTTATTAACCGTGCCAGAGGCAGTTTAACCCTTTGTAGGCCAATAAAAAACAGCAGATTGCTAACCATTTTTGAAAGAAACATCTGGTTTCATCAATATCTGTATCTAAAAAGAAAAATTATACTCTTCCCCAGATCACTTCAGAGTTTAATAATTGTGAATTGTAAGTTGTTCAGGATAAGTACATCTTCTAAACCAATGCAATATTACGTCTGCCTCTGCACGAGAAGAGTTTATCAAGTCTCTGATTCTGAAACCTTTGAATGATGAATCACTTCAATTTCCCGTTATGCAGTTGCCACTTGTACACTACATCAGATGGAAATCCCACTGGTATGTCTGATATGTCTGTAAAAAAACATATCTTTCTGAGACACATACTTCACTGATATCACTGAGAGGTACTTCATTGTGGGCCAACATGAGACAGTTGTATTACTCAAATCTCACCTGTGAGAAAAACAAAAAGCTTTGAAGGCTTTGAAATGCTTTTTATGTGTGTGTGTGTGTGCGTCCGTACGTGTGTGTGTCTATGACTTTTGAGCTAGCTTTTTAGAAGGCTCGTATCGTTTAACCAATTAAATTGTATAACTTTTTAAAAAGATACGCTTCTTTCACCACACAAAAAGGCATTTTGGAAGGTTTGAACAGGGTTGTTTTTTAAAGTACATTTTCAGTTCCTTGCTGTTTTAAACACTGTGTTCACAGCACTATTGAAATCTATATGCTATTATGCATTAATTCAGGTCTTAAAGATCACCATGGAAATATGTACATAGGGGTTTGAGTCTAATTTGACAAAATGTCAAAGTGCATTTCTCCCCCCTCTTGCTTTCAAAACACTTGAAAGGTTTCTACGAGTGAACGAACTCTTGCAAAATTCCATAATTCTTTTCTGCCTTTGAGATCTGTCTTTTCCCCACGTAGCCAGGGAGAGTAAATTGGTCGGACTATTCAACCACAGCACTATCCTCTACCTGCAATATGCCATTCCACAGGCATGAGACTGCTCCCACAGACAGCCACTCCAGCCCCCACCCCAAACCCCAAACCCCAAACCCCCCCCCCCCCGGATCAGCATCCTGACACTTTGATTTACGCCACACTGAGATAAGATGGCTAATTATGGAATTATGAATAATTGGAGGCCCATGCCAATCTACCTGTAATAGCAGAGCTGCTAGTTAGTATTTAATGTCGGGGGGTGCAGCAATCTTTACTGTAATTACAGTCTGCCCCCCTCTTAAATTATCCATTTTTCCTAAGAATGGATGATCTTGCTCAACCCTGGGACGGGGGGCTTCAGAAGGAGGTGGTGTTGTTCTTCGGTTTTCTAAGGGTACAGTTTAAATGTTTACCCTCCAACCTGCAAAAATGATTTGCTGAAAAAAAAAAAATTAAGTTATCTAATAGTTGGCAATTTCTAGTGTTTTCATTCAACTGGTCAATGATTTCATTAGAGTTCAGTAGCCTCACCAAAGGAATTCATTTATGGGACTGTATTTTATGGATTATATTCCATATAACAGTAAACTGTATGAGGCTAGAAGGGAACTTATGAGCTCCCTGGGTAGAGGATCATGGGATACATTCCCAGCCGAGAAGAAGAATCAAGGGCCGATTTGAGATCATCCTTCTAATCTGAGACAACGGAATTGAGCCCCTGGAATCTGGATCACAGACTCATCAATCACAACCTCTGGAATCTGAGATCACAATCCTTCTGGAATCTGAGATCACAATCCTTCTGGAATCTGAGATCACAGTCCTTCTGGAATCTGAGATCACAATCCTTCTGGAATCTGAGATCACAGTCCTTCTGGAATCTGAGATCACAGTCCTTCTGGAATCTGAGATCACAATCCTTCTGGAATCTGAGATCACAATCCTTCTGGAATCTGAGATCACAATCCTTCTGGAATCTGAGATCACAGTCCTTCAGGACAGGAACACAAAACCTGAACAGTACTGCGAAAGGACTGTTTCTGGAGAACAGAAATGTTGACAGTTTGTGCTCCTCACACTTCCTCAAGCAAGGTTAAACCAGGTCATTAAAAACAGAATATCTCCTACAAGGACACGTTTTTAAATTCAAGATCAATGTTGCCCAATGGCCATTCAGTGGGATATGATCCCTGTTACTTTCAGCCACACTAAAAGACAGCACATATTCAAGACTGAAGATGACGTGCAGTAATTAGTATCTGAAAATATATTTTTGCAAGACATGAAATTCACAGCTAGACATTCTAACTGAATCAGTTCAGGTGAAGCGCCTTGCACAAAGGCAGCCTTCCAGTTCAAGCCAGCAACCCCCAGGTTACATGCACAGTTCCCTAATCATGACATCACCCCGCCAAGCCCCTACCAAATAATGAGGGTGATGACAAAAGATTTGAAATAAAACCCTATTTAGCTTTGTTAGACCATTAAATAAAAGATATACTAGGTTTAATAAAATATACAATGCATATATTCAGACAGTCATTTGCATTAGGGCTATGAAGACAGTCCTGTCTTCCTCTCTGTGAATAACGTTAATCAGACACTTGGGAACACGGCTATGTCTTGGTTGGCTGATTAAGCCACTCGCTCTCAAACTTTCAAAGCCGTTGGCCCTCTTAAAAAAGAAATACATTTTCTGTCACCCAGTCCTTATTAAAATGTGGCCTGATGCATTCAAATATGGGATTAAATGTTGTTCTTTTAACATGTGGACAGACAACTGCATGCACAGTGTAACAAGTGTACGGTTAAGTTTAGCTCATTTGAGCGAACGACAAATAGTAAATTCTCGCTGACCACCTGAACCGCTCATCACGACGCACCCTGTAGTCTGCGGTTTGCACACGATGGTGTGAAGGGGCACCATCGACACATTCCGCCATCTAGTGGTTAAAAAAAATTACACCGTCCATGCAGTTCTTGTAAGCATCCCCAGAGAGCATCATCATACTACACAAACTGTATTTTAGTTCCGTTACTGCTGGACACTGAAGCGTGGATTAATTTAAGCATTGAAATTTTAATTAGTCAACATCTGAAAACAATGAAAATGAAATGGTAATCGGTATTTTCTGATTTCATATCTTGAAAAGGGAAAATAAATAAAAAATAAAAATAAGAAAGTCTGACTAAATCGCCGAAAGAAAATTCTGTAATGTAAAAGATTGCCTCAGGGTTCCCAGCCGTAATCCCCCATCAAAGGCTGTCAAACTGCCGCGGAAGGCAAGGTGAGCAAAGCCGTTCTACTGACACAGGATTACAGGTATTTAAAATAAAACAAGGCAGGCTGTTTGGATTTATAGACATCTCATTAAAGTACGGTGGTGCGTTTTCCCTCAGGCGCTTGAAATTCTATATTGGGGGTTAAGAATGGTACATCATCGAAATTGCACACGTTATAAGATTCGTTCACTGAAGTGTGGATCGTAAGAGCACTTCATACAAACGGGACCAACAAATGGAATGACTCTTAATACCCTCAGGGCTACCTCAGTTTTAAGGACCTACTACTACTGGGTGTTTCAATTTGACTCCAGCCGTAGGTCTACATTTAATACATTTCATGGAAACTACAGACTGACAGATAATACGTTCGTACATTTGAATACACTTAAAACCTAAATTCGCTTGCGCCCGATGGACACGACATTGCGCCGGAGTTTGAGAGCGTAGCCTACATCCAAATCGTTAATTCTACAACAGGACATAATACGGCACAACACCGTCCGACAGGAAGAGAGCCAAAGTCTGTGGCGTGCAGGGTATGCATCAGAGATTCAGGCACAGAGCATACACCAAACGAAATGCAAATTTGCCACACCGTACACGGGGTAAGAGACCCATCACCCACCCCACCCCCCATCTCTCTATTGAACATTCCCCTCCCTGGTTTGCCAGCTAGTTTTGTCGACAGCGACCCTAAACAGCCGTGACCGACACATATATATAAATGAAACTTTGGTTCCGGACTCCCGGCTCAGCATTTTATAAGTTTTCCCCAGTCCTGGGCGTAGACTCTCAAGCAGCCCCAGGTGTGAGCGATTAGAACAAAACAGATGCCAATAATTTAATGTCATTACTTACAGGCGGCAGCACCCGCTGCCACCTGAATATTAGCTACAGTATTCATGTGGATAAACAGGGCTAAGCTTCAGTTGCGCGCCCACTTGAAAGAGAGACGGTTCAAAACCTGGTTTGATTATCTCTTTAAGTAATTGCTGTTTATACTGGCATACCGACAGCAGTCCACCTGCTTGCTAACAAGCATCAGTTTTAATGCAGATGCTCCACATCATGTGCTATGGAGGGCCAAGAAGAGGCAGGATTTCAATTCCAACCAATCACTACACCAGCTGATTTCACTAATTAGTTCCCTCCCGTCTGGTTGCAGGTGTGCTAATCAGTGAAATCAGTGGGGGTAGTGATTGGCTGGAATGAACACCTGCATACTCTGCCCTCCAAGGCACGCGATTGGGCACCACTGCACTAATCATTACATCAGGGGCGACCAATTTTATCCGTAGTGCTCGGCAAGAACAAAAACCTGCGCCCACACCGGCCCTTTTCGGATAAGATTGGACACCCCCGCATTAAATCGTGTGCCTGTGATGACTGAATGATTGGCGTCCAGGATAAGCCCATCCAGATGATATTGTGGTCAGTGCCAGCTTTGAGCCTGTGCCCATCAGCATCCAGGAGAAAAGACTGATGAGAGCAACTGGTCACATGACACTCTGTTACGCTGAACACCACGGCAGATTATTAACACAACACACCGTGCAGCATGACAGATGATAGTGCTTGTTAAACAACTACTGACATCTGACCATGGAAATGGCCCATTTATAGACAAGCCCCCTTGTAGTAAGAGTAAGTCCCACGCTTTCAAATAATCTTGTTTTGTTTTTGTTGATTTTATCATTGTATCTAATCCCCCTGACATTTATTTATTCACCCTCCAGCTGCGGGGTTTTGTGCTCACCTGTTTGTGTGCACGGTTTTGCTAAGCCTCCGTTATGGAAAAGATGTCTGATGTGCGATTTCACTGTCTGACATTTAGCTGAAAGAGGCTTTGCATTAGTGTTAAGGTTAAGTCTATGGATTTAGATTTATTTTTCAGCTAAAGATTTATCTTTCATGATAAATGTTTTTGAGCGCATTTCCTTGTATTCATTTCTTCATGCTGATGAAATTTAGAAGCATCTGCAGAAATAAATCAGATCTCACATTTTCACAACAGTGCATTTCTTCACTTCACACCAGTCACTGCAGGCGTAATGGCTTACTAGCTACATGTTCGCTATAATTAGATAGCGAATGCTTCTTGCTCAAATTATTCTGCTGAAATACTCCTTTAAATATTTAAGGATGTCCCAATAAAAAATCCAATCCAATCTAAAAAAAAATTTGGGTGGGACAAATACACACTCAACCGATACGTGAAGAAAGTTTATTTTTGTATATAATACGGCATTTGGTTATCTTTTCAGTTCTGCGGAGATGTACTTGTGTGACATATCAAAAGTTGAGTAACCACAGAGGATATCACATTGCATTTTATTTAGTTAAAAATATCACACTCTAATTACAAATGTCAATTAAGAACCATAAAATCGTAGCCAAAATATTGACATTTATGCCAAGTATGTATGCAGTATGCAAATCTGTAATACTCTGAAGTATTAATTTGTCAAGATTGAAGATATATCTTCCAAGATATATTCATATAAAACATCTAATGATTTCATACTGCTGTGTTGAATTATTGTGAAATGACTAAGTAATAGAAACAAAAACAAAACCAAAGGCCTCCTTGTCTGCAAACAGAATATCTTACAAACAAAATACACATATACTATAGCTTAATTTCGTTGTATAACTGCAAAAAATGGACAATGCGTTCATGAGATCGTGTCCGTTTCTTTAGAATTCAAAATCTGCTAATACTAAAAATAATACTTGTGAAAGAAGTTAGACCAGGGAGTCAAACTCATATCCCCGAGGGCCACAGTGTCTGATGATTTTTGGTTTCCCTTCAATCAGTGGCCAAATTAGGCCTCAGATAGAAGTGTCTGGACTCTTCAGAGATCAATAAGCACTGAATTGCAGAAACACACCAAAACCAGGAGACAGTTAGGCCCTCCAGGACTGGAGTAATGTTTCTGAATTAGACTGATCAAGGTGTTTTTATCCCCTGAATCTGAAATGCTTCTCAGCTCGGTTATTAAAGTTAATATATCCTGAATTCCTTCATTACACACAAACAACTGAGTACCACACAGCAGTACCACAAAGGGATTATGTGAGCCAGTTTGTTAACATATTGCTTTCTTTTAAAAAAAAAAAAAACATGAGTTTGTTAGTCCTTTTAAGAAACCAGATATAGCAAAAAAATCAATCTTACTGGTTATGTAAAGAAGAAAAACAAAACATAAGTGCAACTACGTAGTTTTCTTTCTCGCAGAAGTGAAGGGCAAAGGGGGTCTCCACATACAGCATTAGGCATGAAACATAACTCCCGTCCTTCAGTTCAAGGTTAAAAAGAGGAGCAGGTCACAGTTTTGTCATTGGTATGTGCAGGTTGTTCCAGGGTCCCATCCACAGCTCCTCGTCCTCAGACTGTGTGTGCTCGCCGTGCGACTCAGACGGCTCTTTCGCCCCCTCCTCGCTGTTCAGGGCGGTCTCCTGCTCGTCCCCCCCGCCCCCGCCCCCGCCGCCGCCGCCCCCCCTCTCGCTCCTGGCCTTCACGCTGGGCTTCGGCACCGCGTTCTCCGGGCCCGTGGTGCTGGATGCCAAGGAGCTGCTGGAGGGCCTGGCGTTGAGGTTGAGGTTGAGATTGAGGTTGAGGTTCTCGTCGGCGACGGTGGCGGCGGCGGCGGCGGCGGAGGAGGAGGAGGAGATTGCCCCGGCGACGTGGCCCCCCAGGGGGAGCCGTTCTTCCTGAGTCACCGCCAGTTTGTCCAGCTTTTTGAAATGTTTACCCAGCCTGGCGGGGGAGCACACCTTCAGGTTGTTGGAGAGGCCGGGCCTCCGGGTCCTGATGATGGAGCCATTCTGAGCGAGGTAGACGGTCCCGTTCACGTTGCTGTGACCGCTCAGGTTGGACAGGCGGTTTCTCTGGGACTCGGGGGCGCTGTCCTCCCCCGTGGAGCTGGTCTCGTGCTCCCGGTCCACCACAAGTTTGATCCTCTTGTTCCGTCCGTACTGGAGACATAGAGGACAGAGTGGATGGTTACACGACAGCTTTAATAGGAGGACAGAAGAGGTGTGGGTCAATTCCACATTGATTCAGCCAATTCAGGAAAGCTAATGAAATCCAATTAATTAATTAAAAAAAAATCCTCATGGATCATTTTAGACATTTTTGAATTTCGGGAATTTAATTTCGATGACTGAAATGAAACTGACACCACCCTGATGACAACTGACCCATACACAACCAAGGAGCCATCTAAATGTCCTTTACTTTGTCCTTGTCTGATTAGAACAACATTTTCTTTGGAATTTTCAGCGACCGCCACAACAAAATGTTTGGTAAGAGAGGAATTGTGTAATGCTTAACGATGTTTCTTACTTTAAAGGATAAGGACAAAGTGCTTTGCATTTAGACTGATTCTGGCTGTTTCAGTGAAAAACAGTTTCAGAATACATTAAAATCAAAGAAGAGCGACAACACCGTGTACACAGCAAAGGGGGAACAACACAAATCAAGAGTTGCAGAGATGTACAGGAAAAAGCTGAAGAAGAACTTGGGGAAAAAAAGTTATTTTTCGCCTTTGGAAGTTTGAAAGACGGACTTTTAAACAATCACTTCAAACTGATTCCGAGCGTTTGAAAGCACATCAAGAAGGAGCTCTTCAAAAGAGAAAGAGGTTGTGCCCAGGCCAGGAGAACGGCAAGCTTCTCACTCAAGCAAACATCCCAACCCAGCTTACTTGACTGGCCTGCACGTCATCTAAAAAGAGGTGCCGTCTCCCCCGATGTCCGACTCATCTTCGTCATCCTCATCCTCAGCGTTGCTCCCAGTCGCGGAGCCACTGTGAGCGGCGGACGCCTCGCTGTGGCCGCTGTCCTCCGAGGCCAGACTTCGGGAAGACCTGCCGCTCCGAATGGACGTTTTTCCGGACGTTATTCCGTCCTCGTCGACTTCAGTTATCGGAGAAAGTCCGTGAAACTCGTCGGAGCTCTCGGCTGCGCTGCTGCTGCTCGCGTCCGTGCCGTACGGCGTTCCCGCGTGCGAGCCGTACGGCGTTCCCGCGTGCGAGCCGTACGGCATTCCCGCGTGCGAGCCAACGTCGCTCCCTCTGCTCTTCACGGTCGAGACGCTGGACCTCCTGGACATCGCCGCTTCGCTGGCCTCCTCCTCCTCCTCGGACCGCTTCGACTCTCCGCCGTCCGACACCTCCTCCTCGCTCTCCTCGTCGATCGTGTCTTCGGATCCTCCGGAAAGGATGGACTTCCGGGACCTGCGGCTCCCGCCCGTGGACCCGGAGCTCGGGGCGCTCCTCTCGCTTCCCGACCGCGAGCTTCCGCCCGACGTCCGGCGGCTGGAGGCGCCGCTGCGCACCGACCCGCCGTCTTCCGACCCGCTGGCCTCCGCCGAGCTCCCGCTTCGCCCCGCGCTGACGCCCCCCTCGCTGCCTGACGTCTCTTTGGCGGATTGCTCCGAGGACCCCCGGCTGGCCCCGCTCAGCGACGACCTTGCCGAGGAGCGGACGGACGACCTCTGGGAGCCGGACTCGGAGGCTGAGCCGCTGGCGTCACTGCCCCGCCCGCTTCCCGTCGTCTCGCCGCTGGACTTGTCCGAGGATGTCTTGCTGGTGGCGGTCCCTGATGACTTCATGGAAGAACGGGCGGAAGAGGACACCTGGGAACCGGAGCCCGTCACCCCGGACGCTGTGCTTTTCTCCTCATCGTCTTCATCATCTTCCTCTTCAGAATCTTTCTCTGTTCCAGACTCTTCCTCTGTGGCTGATTCTTTCTCTGTGCCCGATTCCTTCTCTGTTGCTGATCCCTTCTCTGTATCTGATTCCTTCTCTGTATCTGATTCCTTCTCTGTATCTGATTCCTTCTCTGTATCTGATTCCTTCTCTGTATCTGATCCCTTCTCTGTACCTGATTCCTTCTCAGTTTCGGACTCGTCTTCTGTACCCGATTCCTTCTCTGTTTTGGACTCCTCGTCTTCGGTACCAGACTCCTTCTCCGTCCCAGACTCCTTTTCAGTTCCCGACTCCTTTTCCGTAGCCGATTCTTTTTCCGAAACCGACTCTTTCTCCGAGCCGGACTCATCTTCGTCTTCGTCTTCGTCTTTCTCGGACTTGGACTTGCTCTCCTCCTCAGAGTCCTCGCCGGGCTCCTCCTGCTCTTCGTCCGAGTCCACCGTGCTCTCGTTGGCGTCGTCCCGGTCCAGGTCCACCTTCAGGTAGTCCTTGTCCTCGCCGGAGGCCGAGGCGGACTCGTCGCCGGAGCGGTCCTTCCCCCCGGCCTCCGAGCCGCTGGCCTCCGGCTCGCTCTCGCCCGTCACGCTGATGGAGACCTTGGACTTCCTGTCCTCCCGCTCCGAATCGCTGGCGGCCCGCGACGAGGCCTCGTCCTTCTCGCTCTCGGCGGCCGAGCT
This sequence comes from Anguilla rostrata, assembly GCF_018555375.3. NCBI lineage: Eukaryota > Metazoa > Chordata > Actinopteri > Anguilliformes > Anguillidae > Anguilla > Anguilla rostrata. The sequence continues at coordinate 2,380,185 of NC_057950.1, read as the reverse complement.
CCGGCTGACGCTGCTCTGGGACCGCCGGCGCTCCCGCAGCCTCTTGGAGATATCGATGCGCTTCAGCACCTTGCCCAGCCGCTTCCTGGCCGACGGCTTCTCCGAGACCACGCCCTCCGGCGGGGAGGGCCCCCCGGCCAGGCTGTCCTGGCTGTCGACGCGCCTGGCGGACGTCAGCTTGGCGTAGTCCTTGTCCTTCTTGACCTTGAACATGGCGGGGAATATTTTGGCCTTCTTCCACGGGGAAGCGGACGCGGGTGCGTCGGTGGTTTGGTCGGCGCCTTTGGACGGCACCAGCAGCTTGCTGAGCTTCATCACCGACCTCAGCCTCTTCGCGGCCTTCGAGCCGCCGGTCTCTGCGGGGGCGGCGGCGGCGGCCTCTTCTGGCTCCGCCTCTATCTCCTCCTCAGGGGGCAGGTCCCTAAACCCCACCCTCTTGGGCGGGCCCCTCCCTCGCATCGGTCGTCGGCCCCGCCCTCTGCTGCGCACCTGTCACCGTGACAACACTCCAAGCAGTGAGCATTTTTCTTTTGCCTTCATTTCAACTTTTCTCTGCAGTCCTGATTTGAATTTTGAAATTTCAAGTTAAATCAGTTAAAATGAATGGCTTTTTTCTTCATTACAAGGGAATAACAGAGCATGTCTTAATACTTGCTTAAACAAATTCCTGAGATGAAGAAAAAAAAGGTTGAATTTTGTGGCTCAAAGCATCACATATGAATTATTCATAAAAACAGCAAGGGCTTTTTGAAGAAATTTTGACTTTCCTCATATGCACAAATGAATCATCTGTACCATAATGTATTACATCTGTACTTGTTGTGAATATTTAATAACTTTAAAATAACACACACACACACACGCACACACTCTCCCCTAGTACATAATGGTCATTTTAGCAGGCTATTAACCCAAGAATGAAACGATGTTGGGGAGAATTTACCTCGGAGCCGTGCGGACTATAATAATACCCATCATCCTCCATGATTACCTCTCCGTATTCATCGTACATGGGAGAGATCAGCTTCCTGCGGCTCCCATATTGAGGCAGGTCATACCTAGAAGGGGAGGACAGGCAGAATACAGGTAGAATACAAGCACACTGAAAAAAAGTTGCATTTAAATAATTCTTTTGAATGTTCAAACACAATTTAAGGGCTGAAGTTGGGTATTTTAACACTTAAAAAAACACGGTATGCTTTCCTCTGTTGCTTCCCCTTAGCTTCTGATAAATGTGTCGCTGATCCTGTGGAGCGGAATATGTGATGCAAGCAGTTCCCGGCTTCGGGCTGCTCTGTGAAGATGCAGTGAGGTGTGTGGTGATGAAGTGTACAGGAACGTAAGATTTACAGGAATGTAGGACTTCTAATTTCCCAGCAGTCTTATTAAGCAAAAATACTTCCTGAACTTTGCAGCATTCTGAATCTCGTCTACTTAAAGCTCAGACCCTCGCCAGAAAAACTTTGTTCCAAGTTTTAAAGTTAATTTTTTTTGCTCCCAGGAAAAATCAGTTAATTGTTTTTTAAATATTAACTGTATTGGCAACACACGCCTGATCTTTTTGGACGACTGAACACATTGATGAACAAATGGAAACCCCAGAGCAGGAAAAGTATGAAAAAAATCGAATCAACAAAAGAATGAAGGAATATTGATCGGACCTTCATCGCAACTTGAGAGGATGTTCCATCTTTTTGCTAACACAAACCTCTGCCAACACAACCCTCTGCTAACACAACTAACACGACCCTCTGCCAACACAACCCTCTGCTAACAGAATCCTCTGCTAACACAACTAACACAACCCTCTGCCAACAAAACTAACACAACCCTCTGCTAAAACAACTAACACAACCCTCTGCCAACACAACCCTCTGCCAACAGAATCCTCTGCTAACACAACTAACACAACCCTCTGCCAACAAAACTAACACAACCCTCTGCTAAAACAACTAACACAACCCTCTGCTAACACAACCCTCCCCCTCATCGTTCTGCACAGTGACACAAGCCCGGGTTAAGTCCATTTTAAATGTTATAGATATTAGACTTGGCACACAAGGTCACTGCGATCCAGTGCGCCCTCTACAGGTGAGCTTGAGCTGGATATCCAGAATAATGGTTTGGCTCTTTTTGAGTTTGCATACATGAAATCACACGGTAGCCAAGGAGCCTAAGGAGACTACATTTTGTGTAACAATTGTCCTGGGTATGCTGGTTTTTAGTATGCGACTGTAGATGACACTTACGTAGTGTCACTTGCTTAAGGAATCTGAACGAGAACATTTAAAATGGTCACCTGCTGTCCATAAAATCAATTTCATTCTGATTAACAGAAAGCACAACGGCATTTTTACTAAGGAACGATGTTTAGAAGGTCCGTGGTTATCTGAGACCTGCACAAGGTGAACCGTATCAACAGAATATTTCTCAATTTTGTACAAATGTTACGCCAAGTTTCCATCCGCTCCTTTGATGTGTATAAGACGAATCCAAGAGTAAACTGTAATTATACCACATCTGTTCTCCTAAGTGTCCTCTTTAATAGCCGGCCATATGGCACTTCTCATTGTGTAAACTTAAAAGTTTGGTGAAGACGTGTATTATTAATGACAAGAAACCTTAACTGTGTTTATAATGAATTATAAAAAAATCTGCACATTTAGCAAAACTTGAAGGATAATGCTCTGGGCTGATGCACAGGCTTCACTATTGTGCAAATGATGCAATTAAAGCACATCTCAGTAATGATGCTGGCAAACTGTCATTTTAAATGGCTTTGTTTACACTTCGGGTGAACATATAAAAGCGGATTTCTTAGATAAAAGAATAAATGAGAGGGGGTTTAAAGGGCTAGATCAGTTTTTATGTACAACAAAGGATACTTTAAATATTTACAGAAGTTTCTGAAGGGTCACTTAGGGTACATATTGATATTAAGTATCTAAAAGATCCTTCGTTGCACACAAAAAAAACTGTCTGGGCCAAATCCATCCATTAAATCTGAAATAATATTGAAAAACCCCTGAGAGTGGACTATCCCATCAAAGTGATCTGAGAAACACTCACCCCTGATCATAATTATAGTAGTCCTGAGTGTAATACTCTTGTCCAGGGTCGATGCCAGACTCCATAGACAGCTCCTGGAGATGAAGCACAGCTCGTTACATCAACATACAGCCACCGGCAAGCAAGGCCGAGTCACCCAAGCGTTCGGGACTACAGCCCAAAACTTTGAGAGAGACAGGGGGGGAGAAATCTGTGTACCTCTGGTCTCAGGAGGGAGGGCCTCAGCAACTGCTGGTGTTGCTACAGGTTTTCGGAAAAGAGGAACAGAGAGAAGTTGGAAACAGAAGAGGAAAAAGAGTCGACAGCTTCACTGAGCCGGAGATGGATGACCGGAGATGACAGAAGAGGTCAAAGATTAAGGATGGATTTTTCAAAAGGGAGGTACAGTAAAAAAGACCTGCAGTGTGGCGGCCCATAGCCCATAGCCCACAGCCCCCAGCCCCACACCCCACAGCCCCACAGCCTCACACCCCACACTGCCCACACCCCACAGCCCCCAGCCCCACAGCCCAAAGCCCCACAGCCTCACACCCCACACTGCCCACACCCCACACTGCCCACACCCCACAGCCCCACAGCCCAAAGCCTGGCCTCATGTACACAACTGCACCTCCAAACCACACTTCCAAACCTTTCACCCACACAAGCTGAAACGCCACATTTTAACTGTTTGCAGGAATTAAATATCTGCACTCTGCATCACTTCCATAATGACTGAATGAGTGAAAATTGTAGTCACTTATCTAGTAAAAAAAAAAAAAATTCTGCTATTTTTCACACCGTAGACATGAATGTACATGCATGTGTACAGAAATCTGAAGAAATCCTTACCTCCTGCCTCCCATATCCCCGCCTGTGACAAGAAAGGGGAAGTAAAGAGTAAATGAGCAGTGTAATGATATCATTTTTACTAACAGAAAATAATATTTAATGATATTTAAAATTTAATAATAAAAAAAACAAAAATATCTATGATGTCCAAGTTTCACCTTACTTACGTGCGACTGTTTCATCCTGCCATTCCACTCCATGTAAGACTGTTTTTATAGTGTGTCTGCACATTACCTTTGAAGGCATTCGCGATCAATATAAAACGCATTAACTTCTGTCATAATACCGCCATTTTTACCCTTCGCTCAGCAAGCTAACGCACAAAGAGGAGGAAACACGGAAGGAAAGCAAATTACAAGGCCACCGTAAACTTCTGAAACAAACTTTTTAAAATGAGATCTTTCTGATATATTGACTCTCTCTCTCTCCGCCATTGTAAGTGAATTTGAACCTGCTGGAAAGGGGTAGAATGGAATGATGAAAGCTCAAAGAATCAGTCAATGCCTCTGCCTTCGAGCGAAGCACGCCCAATCGGCCAAATGCACGCTCAGTCGCTCCTGCATTCCCCGCCTCATCCCAGAGAAATACACCGCCTCTCTTTTCATTTAGGCGATGATGGAACACAGCGAATTAAACCGGCATAATCGCAGCACGTCTTTTTTTCCCTATTTCGCCCGGCAGATGCCCGTATCCAATGCGCGGTGACTTATAAATCACGTATTTAGATTTTCATTTTTTTTCAGTTGGATACAGAATGAAGGAGAGACGGGCACAAGACGGGGCGAAGACGCGTGACACTAAACGACTGATGATCGAACATCTCCGCCGTCGTCCTCCAGCCGTAAGTTTGGGGGACCCCTGCGGTGGGTCGCCATCCAGCCGTAAGTTTGGGGGACCCCTGCGGTGGGTCGTCCAGTGTTCCTCTCGCCACCTGCCGAACGAGGTGACGTAGCAGGAGGGCGAGTGCGTTAAACTGGGGTATCGTGATGACGACAGACGGATTTGTTCAGGGGCTGGGATATATCACTGACACCACACTCTTAACAGGTCCCACGAGGTGTTAAATGGAGGCGGGAGGCGGCCCACATCTGCACACTAATCTAATCACCGCAAAGTGGATCGTGTGGCGGGTTCAGCGCACCGCAGGACAGGATTATCTCGTCTCCGAGAACCGCAGATAATCACGTCAGCGCGACGCCGTGCGACTTTGACACGGCGAAAAAAACATCCCAGTACAAACCACAGGTTGCCTGCGAAGAGGCCTGCTGCTCGACAGGAAATGTCCAAAAATGAACACAAAAGGGGAAGAACACAACTGCCGCTCTGGGCCTGTGCGCTCAGACACATCTGGCGCTGTTGCTCGGTAACCGACACCGTCTGAAGTACCTCCTGACGCCCGGCTCCTCTGATCCGCCCGTTCAGCAACACGCCCTCCTGCGAGACTTCCTCTGTTTGCACGACAGGACTTCCTGTCATGTCCCGGGTCAAAGCGAGTCGTTGGCTCCTTTCTGATCAGACTCAGATCTGCGCGGTAGCAGCTGAGCGCGTTCCCGTTCCCCGGTGAAAAAGGTAACAGGGAAGCACTAGTCAAGACGCATCGCACGGCATCACATTAAATATTTTCACCGTGGCTTGTCCTAACCTCAGATTTGCTCATTTTTCATTATGTAGGCCGTTGCGTTTAGTAAAAAAATAAATAAATAAATAAACAACTTCAAAAGGTTTAAACCTGTGTTCATGTACCCAGATGCCAAATAGTACGCAAAGTAAATTTATAACTGGTTAAGTTTCTGAGTGACAAAAAAGGGGATGCTCTCTTTACTGGTGTTAAAATAGGTACTACTCAAACAGGTGTGGCACAGGAGAGGGTGAGATGCTGAGAGTTTGGAATGTGGGAGGGCTCAATAGTCCCTTAAGTGAGCAAAGTTTTAATGATAAAACTTTCCAAAACAAACAAAACATTTCTGTGAACATGTATAGTGATTCTGGGGGCGACGCTGAGACATCTGAGACTTGGGAATTGTTTCCCTTTAACACTGTTTTTTGTGTTTGCAGTTCGTTTCGAGATGGAAAGCCAGGCAGCATTATATGGCGACCAACCAACTGCCACCTAACATTGGTTAAAATCTGCCAAAGATACAGGATGCACAATTAGCTGCACATAGTTTTTTTGTTTACTAGTTTGAATACAGCATGCTTCCACTCCGATGCCTGGGGGTGGGGGTGTACCAAGCTATATTACTGCTAAGGCAACTATTCCTCTCTCTCTCTCTCTCTCTCTCTCACTCTCTCTCACTCTCTCTCTCTCTCTCGAAATCGGCACTTTTGACCGCGTCACCGCTCCAGATCTTCCCCACTCGACACGGCCGGCGTCACACAATAACCCGTTCTCTATCTTCAGACTCCCTGTTTGGGACCGTAGAAGCGTCAGACTCCCTGTTTGGGACCGGAGAGGCGTCAGACTCCCTGTTCGGGACCGGAGAGGCGTCAGACTCCCTGTTCGGGACAGGAGAGGCGTCAGACTCCCTGCTCGGGACGGAGAGGCGTCAGACTCCCTGTTCGGGACGGAGAGGCGTCAGACTCCCTGCTCGGGACGGAGAGGCGTCAGACTCCCTGTTTGGGACGGAGAGGCGCCAGACTCCCTGTTCGGAAGGCCTCGGCTTGTTAGAGCTCAAACTCGGGGATGGGAAAGGGGGCGGAGACTGACGGGGAGTACAGGAAGGAGAGGACAGAGAAGCGTGCGGTGTGCACAAAATACCTTTATAGAAAAATCCATCTGAGCACCGTTGTGACATCATGTGCATTTGGTGACTGAACCGAATAACACCTTGACAACATTACTTTATGACGGTGAGTTTGAAATCACCTGTGTATCAGCAATGGTCCCATCATGAATTTGGCATGTTTGCATCTCTGTTTTGTCAAGATTGGTTTAGATTATTTCTAGTCTGCTTTGTTCTAAGTGGGCAGGGGGAAAATCTGCAAAGGTTCCTTCTTTTAAATCTTAAATTGTCTCTATCACAATGTTTAAACAATTAAACCTTATAAATGAACAAAAAACACAGATCAAATAGTGTAAACATTCCAAAATATGTGACGATTAAAAACAATCATGGTGCAAAAAGTAACCTGAGAAAAGATGAGATGAAAAGAAAAGAAAAACAGATGGATGTAGAGCAGAGGGAGCAGAGGAAGAGAGGAAACGAGTCAGTGGGCGGGAGCCTGAGAAGGAAGTCGCTTCCCCGCTTCCTCCAAAGTGCAGTGCATGCTGGGATTTGGGTGGGCAGGCTGCGTGGAAGGCCGAGGTGGGGGGGCGTCGTCCTCAGCAGACGCGTGTGGCTTCTGGACGCCCGGGGGCGGGGTCTTGTTTCTGTCTATCTGGCCGTACATGTTGGCGACGGACCTCTCGATGTCCGAGAGGTTCTGGAGGTTCCGGAGGACCCCCTTCGGTTCTGTCCTCGGGGCCTCCGGCCGGGGGGAGGGGGGGCACGGGGCGCAAAGAGACCGGCCGGAGGGACACGTCCGGGGGCAGCGGCGGCAGGACGAATGGGGAGGCGGGGGCCAGGTGGCTGTTTAGGGAGGAGGAGGGAGAGGGAGGGGCAGGGGAGGGGCCAGCAGAAACTGCGGCGATGGCAGAGGTGGGGGTGGCGGGAGGGGAGGCGGGGCTTCTGGAGCGGGAGTTGGAGAGGGAAAGAGAGAGCGTGGGGGAGGGGCCAGAAGAAACTGCGGCGATGGCAGAGGCGGGAGGAGGGGTGGGAGGGGGGCGGAGTTTTTGGAGCGGGAGTGGGAGAGGGAGAGAGAGAGGGCGGAGGAGGGGCCTGCAGAGACTGCGGCGATGGCAGAGGTGGCGGTGGTGGGAGTGGGGGCGGGGTTTCTGGAGCGGGGAGGTCTGGCAGGATCTCCACCCTGACTTGGCCGGGCTCCACGGTGACGTAGCTGCAGATGCTGGAGCTGAACTTGCGCAGCACCGGCGGGGTGGGCCGGGGGGCGGGGGGCGGGGTGGGGTTGCTCAGGGCGACCATGGCGATGCTGGGGGGGACGTCCCCGCACCCCGGCGAGCTCCTGGGGCTGCTCGGGCTCCCTAGGGCCAGCAGCAGGTGTTCGGGGAGGTCCCAAGCGCCCCCCGTGTCCCCCGTGGAACTTCGGGAGAGGAGGGAGTTCCTGGAGTCCCGGCCCGAGCGGGGCGTACTGTCCTGCAGGGCCTGCTGCTCAAACTGCCGGGCCTGCTCTCGGACCGTCAGCCTGGGCTCCGCGCTCCAGCTGCCCTGCCCGCGGGCGTGGTCCAGCTCGTCCTTACTGTCCCTAAGCTCCGCCTTCAGCAGCCGCAGCTCCCAATCAGCCGGCTCCGGGGCGGGCCGCCTCCTCAGCGCCTCGCAGACCCACCCGCGCTGGAGCGGGACGGGCAGGCTCCAGAGCCGCCCCGCCCTGCCGCCGCCCCCCTCACGCCTCGCGCTCGGCAGCGGGGGCGAGTGGAACCGCGTCAGGCTCCTCCCCCTCCGGGACGTCCCGGGGGTGTCCCCGCCCTGGTACAGGGGGTTCCTGGTGGTGCACGGATTTTCGTCCGAGGGGAAGGCCTGGTTGCCGCAGGACGCCCCGTTGGCTGCAGGGAGCGTGCGGACGGAGAGGGACCGCGACGCGAACGCGCTCGCCAACCGCTGCCCGTCGCCGTCCGCCAACGCCAGCGACTTTCCCCTGCTCCGTTTCAAACGGCAAAGAAGAAAAAGACTTGAAAGAAAAGTAATGATGACAAGGAAGAGCAGAGAGATGGAAAGGAGGTGTGATCTGTGAGGATAGACTGCTCTACATTACCACACACAGGCGTGATCTGTGAGGAAACACTGCTCTACAGTACCACACAAAGGTATGTTCTGTGATCAAACACTGCTCTATATTACCACACCAGATGCTGGCTCCCATAGGCATTTCCTAAATGCTTAAGATTTCTTCCAAAACATGTATGAATAAAATAGACACATTTTTATTTTCGCAGAATGAAAAGTTTGTGTGGTTTTTTGTTGGCAGCTGTAAAATGAATATCTCCTATGAATCTTCAAAAAATCAATCGCACCGTATGAATGGGATGGGAATTGTCGAATTTGTTAGAAACACTTGTTTATATTTTTTCAATAAAGAAAAAGCAAGGTCACATTCAAGCCACTGATTTCGAAGAGAGCAGCAGGAATTTCTCAAGGCGTCAACGCAAAGCAGTGTTTGGAGGTAAGTTCATGTTTTTGCGAGGTTCCTTCTAGACTACTGACAGGTACTAGCAAAGCTGACACAGAACGACTAAACATATGGCCACTGTTTCCTGTAAAACATGCTTTTCACGTAAAACACGTTGCCTGGTGTGTACTGGAGGAGGAATTTCCTTCCGGGGGCTAACATGCTAAACAGCTAGCAGCTACAGGGAACGCACCGAGCCCACATAATTCAAGGAAGACATTTCTTACACAAGTGAAGGCAACTGTTTTCTGACCTAGCAGTGCAACATCTTACCTTACCCAGCTTACCTATCACATCTGAAACAAACACAAGATTTGGCAAACATCAATAAGACCCCAGAACAACCAGAATATTTAACAATATTAAAATAACTAAAGAGTAAATGCTGCTGGTGTCAGGAAGAGTCAAATGAAAACTACAGAACTACAGTTTAACTGGTAACAAAGGCTGCTGGGAGTCATAAATACCCCTAAACATCAGCGCAGGGCGTCACCATCGTCAGCCCTGAGCATGATGGGGCCAGGGGCAATACAGTGGCGTGAGAAAGTATTTTTCCCCTTCCTGATTTCCTCTGCTATTGCATGATATTTGTCACACTGAATGTTAGAGAACGTTTCAGATCTTTAGACAAAATGTCATATTAGATAAAGGGAAATTGGGTAAATACAAAACACACTTAAGTTACCAAACACCCATATCACACGTGTGATAAAAGTAATCGCCCCCTTAATCAATCAACCAATTAATCAAATTGAATTGATAATCAGATTGAGCAGATTGAACAAAGCCAGGCTTGATTGCAGCTAATCCTGTTGAACTTTGAACCTTACCATCAGAGCGAAGTAGTCACCACAAAGTTTCTACAAGCACACTATGCCACGATCAAAGGAAATTCCAGAAGTTATATTTCCAAAAAAGTTGTGGAAATGCATCTGTCAGGAAAGGGTTACAAAATCATTTCTAAGGCTCTGAGACTCCACCAACCCACAGAGAGAGGCATTATGTCCTAACAGAGAACACGTGGAACAGTGGTGAATCTTCACAGGAGTGGTCAGCCTGCCAACATTACTCCAAGGGCACAGCGACAACTCATCCAGGAAGTCACAAAGGATCCCAGAAGAACATCCAAAGAACTACAGGCACCTCTAGCCTAAGCTAAAGTCAGTGTTCATGACTCCGTAATAAGAAAGAGACTGGGCAAGAATGGGACTCTGGCAAGAGTAGCAAGACAGAAACCACTACTAACCAAGAGAAGCATCCATACTGTCTCACATTTGTACGAAAGCACCTTGATGATCACTAAGCCTTTTGGGATAATGTTCTATGGACAGACGAGTCAAAAGTGGAGCTTCTTGGATGATATGGGTCAGAATATATCTGCTGTAAAGCAAATACAGAAGTTCACAGTAAGAACATTATAACAGCAGTCAAACATGCTGGTGGTACTGTGATGGTGTGGGGATGCTTCATAGCCTTGGAACCTGCACGACTTGCTATAATTGAAGGAACCATGAATTTTGCTCTGCACCAGAACATTCTTAGGGAGAATGTCCAGTCATTTGTCTGTGAGTCGAAGCTGAGGCATAGTTGGTTTATGCAGCAAAACAATTATCCAAAGCACAAAAGCAAGGACACATCTGAATGGCTAAAAAGTTTTGGAGTGACCTTGTGAAAGTCCTGACTTAAACCCAAGCGAGATGCTGTGGCAGGACGGGGAAACGAGCAGTTCATGCTCGAAAACCTACCAATTTGTCTGAGTTAAAGTATTTTTGCAGAAGAGTGGGCTAAAATTACTCCACAGCGATGTGAAAGACTGATCAAATTATAGGACGTGTTTGGTTGCTGCTAAAGGTGGTGAAGCCAGTTATTAAGTTTAAGGAGGCAATTGCTTTTTCACATGGGTGATATGGGTGTTTGATAACAATTTTTCGTGACATAAATGAAATTATAAATAAAAGAAAATGCGTCTTTTGTTTACTCTGGTTCGCTTTGTCTAATATTTCATTTTGTCTAAAGTTGCAGAAACCATTCAGTGTCACAAATATGCAATAACAGAGGAAATCGGGAAGAGGGCAAACACTTTTCGCTGCACTGTGGATGTTTTGTCCTTGAGAACACTTTAATGAATATTTATAGACTGCACCACAGAGCTAAGAACTGACCAGCATGATAGCATGTAGAATATGAGGGAATATTCCGATAGAAACCCCCTCCCGCTCCCCACCGACGCCCCCGGATTGAAGCGGAAACCAAAAACTTTAAAGTTTGTAAAATCGCCCTGAGCCGAAGTATGCAGAATGGAGCTGATAGAGGTTCTGAGGCGGATTTATTCGGCCTGGCGTCTCTTTAAAGACCTCAGCTCTCGGCTGTGGGGCGGCAGAGTCGCGCGGAACACCTCCTTTAATCTCCTCGCTGCATCTGTGCGGGGCAGGGTAATGGACGGGCCGCTATCTCCAGGCTTCATGTTTCCCTTTAGAACTTTGTTGACCCGCGTTCCTTTTAGCGATGACATCATTCACACGGCAGGCACTGCTTCAAACCTCCCCCCCCCACCCCACCCCCACTCCCCCCACCCCCCCCTGATGCTGACAGTCCCCGCGGTGTCACCGCTCTCGCCATTAGGCACAGATTTAGGCATCATTTTCCCGCCTTTTTTTTTACCGGCTTTTTTCACCGTGACGACGGCAGAACCGCGCAGCCTCTCCAGGGCACCTGTACCCAGCGGCAGAAACTGTACCTGCCCCGCGATCCCTGCCACCTGTACCCAGCGGCAGGAACTGCAACTGCCCCGCGATCCCTGCCACCCGTACCCAGCGGCAGAAACGCTGCCCGCTGAAAGCTTTCGCCCGGCGACGGCTAGTGGGCACGGGGACACCACGACGGCTTCGGTTTTAATCACACCGTTACACAGTCCGGCTCCCGCAGCTGGCCTTCGCCGAGCGACCTCAAGTAAACCATCCCCACAGATAATGGACGACCGCTTTCTATTAACTCCCAACTTTATCTGAGACATTTTCATTGCATATATTAGCCGATGTTTTATTCAAATATTAAATCTGAATATGTAATTGGCTCTCTCTCTAGGAGGAACAGAACTGCTGAGGCATAGAATTACGATAAAAAAGTAATAAGCAAACTGGCTAATGGCAGCCGGCGCAATGCTAAATCTTCGCACAGACCACGCAAATGCACAGTGCCATTAGCATTACTTCACCACGGGTGGCAAATTCTGGTTTATGGCTAAGTAGCTCGCACCACGGCGCACTGCATGTGCCAGGGTTTTAATTGGTTGTACTCCGCGGTGCCGTCAGTTTGACCTAGATGTGTCCCGACGATGACTGTGGAACTGTGGGATTGTTCCTGTATTTCGCTTGGTCACACAGTAAAGGTTCAATTATGAAACCATTCGATGCTCCTTTACTTTCTTTTTTTGGATGGACCTTCGTATTCATTTTAAGTTATATCACTTGATTTGAAATGACATTTTTTGGTTTTGGTACTCTCCGGAATGTCAAGCTGGGAATCGCACAGTCCCTCAGCCCACAAGATCAAGTGTGTCAGAGTAGGCACTAAGAATCCACTAAAAAGCCTTCTATACGATCTCGGGACTTTTCCTTTCTTTTTAAAGGGTCTCAGAACCGTACAGTAGCAATTAGAAAGTCTGCTGTCACAACGGTCTGCTGTATGTATCGGTACGGAGAAATACAGGAACCCAGCGTCTCGATTTATCGCTGACGGAGTCGATGCTTTTAATGGCCATGTCTCTCCATCTTCCGTTATGGAGAGCTCCTAGTGACACAGAGCAAACGGCGAGCGCTGATTCGCCCTTCAGAAAAAGGGCGGGAAAGTCATCGAGTAGCACCTGACTTCGTATCTGAGCGGCGGTTGGCGGAAGGGTGTATGGTCGGGATGGCAGGCAGACTCACATGTGTTGACGGTGTAACTGCGGTCACGTGATGGGTAAAGGACTCATGTGTTGAAGGCGGTAACGTGGCTACGTGATGCGTAAGGACTCACATGGTGTTGAACGGACGTGTAACCCACGTGATGGGTAAAGGACTCACATGGTGTTGACGACGTGTAGGCTCACGTGATTGGGCGAAAGGCAGACTCACATGGTGTTGAACGGACATGTAACGGCGGCTCACGTGATTGGGTAAAAGGACTCACATGGTGTTGAACGGACGTGTAACGGCTCACGTGATTGGGTGAAAGGACTCACATGGTGTTGTCGCCCAGCTCCTCGTACAGGTTGCTGGGGGCGGCCCCGGCGGATTTGCCCGTCGGCAGCGCCATCTGGATCCTGGCGGTTTTGGCGCACTCCGCCTGTCGCCTTTACGGGCGGGAAAAAAACAGGCGGGAAGAAAGTCGTTTAGCGCAGACAGTAACCCAGATGTCTGAACAACAACGCTATCGTATTTCACTGGTTTCACACGGATCAATTATGATCAAATGGCATGTATTTATTGTGTTTTTCTCAAACACTGGCACGTTGCATTTTGCTTTTAAACGTTGTTAAAATAAATTCTTCCCCTTGTATAATGTAAATTTTAAAAAAAAAAACAAAGACACTGAATCATAAATATATCACAATCATTAATAAGTTCTTAGTACTTACTCTTTGAACCTGGTGGTAATCCATGCAAAATGCAAAGATAAAAAGAGAAAAACAGGTCAATAAGACACAAATTAGTGCATATTTAATTCATGTTTTTAATTAAACACAACAAAAATGATTTTCTAAAGATTCTGCTCGACAAATATGTATGTTTGAAGTTATTTTTCTAAATAACATTTCTGTAGGTGTATCAGCGTGCACAATTCATATGAATTTCCTTTCAGCTTATTCACACAACAGTAAACGCTTGGTTTGCTATCAAATGTATTCTATTTCACTACAGATAAAATGGGAGAAGTCTCAGTTGCAATTTCTGGTAAAGAGAAAACAGATCAGCTAGGGCTGTCCTTCGGCCAAATGTACAAATAAAAGAGGAACGCTTCTCCCTTTTATTTCTTCTTGGCATCATTCATGTAGAGAAAATTAAATTAAAATAAGCTCCATTGTCTAATGGAATTAACCTGAGGCGACTTATATTCCCAAACACTGAGAATGCTTCCTAGTGCAATAAAGTGCTCATAAAGTCAACCATCGTCAACACTGACAGGGTTGTCAAAATGTGTTATTAATCATACAGTGTTGTATTTGTTGAACTTTGTTTGAGTTTTGCATTTCATACAGACTTTTTTTGCCCAACAGATGTCCCTATCCAGGATAATACAGCTATACTTTTTGATACATGCACAGTGCCATTTAAATGCTTCAGGTTCCCAGTCTATGGTTTCCCTAGGCTTAAGGCTAGAGCCAGAGTAACCCCGACAGGAATTCAAACCGCGACATTAATGCGCACACCTTAATTAATGTCCCCCACTCGACTGGAACGGTTATCCGTGGGCCGCAAACACTTTAAATGAATAACCGAATAAATAAACAGAGAGACAGATAAAGGGTCAGATAGAGGAGTGCGGGATAAACAGATAGCAGCTAATAAACGAGTCCCCGCGTAATTCCCGCTTAAATCCCGTTCCCCAGGCAGCCACAAACCTCCTTTGCCCCCCCATCACCCCCCACCCCCACCCCCCCCCCACCCCCACCCACTTAGCTACGGCGTCTGCAGCTCTGCCCCAGCTACGGCGTCTGCAGCTCTGCCAGTCTCCTCAGTACAGCACAGAGACGTGCTAAAAGGGCGCTATTCTCGCGCCCCATCGCCTGCCAGGCTTGGGCTGCCACCTTTACCAGCAGCAACGGTTCTGTGCCACCCTATGACAGCTGATTATCTCATCTGGGGCGGGGCGAACCCCCCACCCCCCCCCCACCCCGCGCGAAACCCCATTTGTCACACCCTGTGTGAATTAATCACCGTTAACGCAGGGCCAATTAGAAGATTAGCCCTGGCTCCTCGAAAAGGTCTCTGTGGCAAATCACGGCCAGAGAGAGAGACCTCGCCACACGCTGGCGCCTGGCACACGTCCCTCTGTCACTCTCCCTCTCTCCTTCCCTCCATGTCTCTCTCTTTCTCTCTTTTCCCTCTCTCGCTCTCTGCCTCTCATCTGCCTCCTGCTCTCTCCCTCTCATCTGCCCCCCCTCCCTCTCTCTCACTGCCCCCTCTTATTCTTTCTCACCCTCTCTTCCTCTCTCTCTCCACCCCCCCCACCTCTCTCCCCTTCTCTCTCGCCAGCCCCTCTCTCTTTCTCTCACCCTCTCTCCCTCGGCTCTCCCTCGGTTACACCCCCCCACCCCCCGTCACTCACTGTTTGTAGGTAACCATGACGATGAGGATGGCGGGGATGCAGAGGAGGATGATGATGATGGCCAGCGCGAGCAGCGCCCCCTCTGTGTAGCCCACCGCCTGCGCGGCCTTCTTCACGCTCGCCACGATGTCGGGGGAGCGGATCTCCAGGATGCGCCCCCCCTCCCCCAGGTGCGGCTGGAACTCCTTGTTAATGTCCAGCAGCTTCCCGTCCAGGAACCTGGGGGGGGGGGGTGTTTGTTTGTTAACCGTTACTGTGTGTTGTACTCAATGCTGGTGTAAATCACAGTTAACGAAGGGATTTATTTAAAAGTGAGTTTTTAAAGTGGCTAAACATGTTGATCGCATTGAACTCAATCATGTTTACATTCTCTGGAA
This sequence comes from Anguilla rostrata, assembly GCF_018555375.3. Classification (NCBI taxonomy): domain Eukaryota; kingdom Metazoa; phylum Chordata; class Actinopteri; order Anguilliformes; family Anguillidae; genus Anguilla; species Anguilla rostrata. The sequence goes on along the minus strand of NC_057950.1, from coordinate 2,364,376 downwards.
AAAAACTGGAGAAAACACAGCATTAAACATGAGGCACAATTAAGACAGATACTTGAAATAACCTGCCTTTGGATTATTCAGATATTTGGAGCACAGTTTAAAATAGAAACCATTTATGGATCTTAGGTTTTGCTGAAGCAGATCAAGTAGCCTTTTCTAGAGCGGTCCCCTGTTCATACAGTAAGGGGCCCAGAGAGGAACTAAACCTGCAACCTGCACATTATGGGGCCAGTTCCAAAACCATTATACTACAACCCCCCCCCACCCCCACCACCACCCCCCACTCCTCCAATTTATCACCAGTTCATTATCACGCCTTCAGAGCCCCACTAGGTCTCACCTAGAGGGGCCTTTTTCACTGCCTAGCGTGAGAGAATGTGTGTTAATTGGCTCGGTTAGGGTACCCGTGTGTGACTCGTGGAATAAACCGTGTTTTTATCGCTCCGGGTCACCCGAGGGGAACGCGGCGTTACCCGACCCGCCGAAAGTGCCTGGTCACACCTGGCCCGGGCGGGACGGGCACCGCGCGCGCTCCTCAGTACCGAAAGTGCCTGGTCACACCTGGCCCGGGCGGGACGGGCACCGCGCGCGCTCCTCAGTATGCAGACCGCGGCCCCCAGCTCTCCCGCTATTGTACCGCAAACAGCGCTTTTTCTGAAGCGGGACGCTATCAGTTCGCCGCTACAATAGCGTTCTCCTCCAGAGCGGCCGTTACGGATAAGACTATTGTTTAAAAAAAAAAAAAAGGCTGTGAAGTCAAATCCCGATAAATTAGAAACGTTCTTTAGAGCCGCGGCGTTGTGGTCTGGTGGGGTGGGGGCGGTGGGGGGAGATTAAGGCTTCGGTCACAAAAAAAAGCGTTCAATAGAGGGGATTATGGTTCACCCCCCCTCCACACGAGACAGGACCCCCGCTTCTAAACAGAAGAAAAGGAGGGGGGGGCATTTTTTCTCTAATGAGCCCTTGGGGAGGGACGCTTTTGGGCAGGTCGGCGGAGGACGCGCTCACTTGAAGAGCTCCTGTCGGGATATGGCCCGGTTGGTCAGGGGGTCGATGGCGTACACCATCAGGTCCGACTTGGTGTAGTCCTCCAGCTCGAACCCGTCTCCGTGGCGACGGGCCCCGATGGACTCCACCACCACTTTGGCCCCCGGGATCTGGTCCTGGACGTACCGCTCCAGGATCCTGCGTTCGCCAAGCACACACCGGCCGCCAAAAATTAACCTTCAGGTGTTTCCAGAGAACAGAAGAGTACCTGGTGATGAGGAGAGGTCAGTCAGCCCATCGAGGCTTGCTGCTGTCTGAAAAACCAGACAGTATCACGACTGGGTGGATAAAAAAACATAAGGGCTTGTTCATCCAACAGAAAGGTTGTCAATTTATGATTCATTTATTAAATGCATGCTGAATTAAATTGAATGTGTTAAATACATTTTTATTACTACTTTTAGTAGTGTTAGAATCGTTAATATTATGTAAATGTATTTGATTCAGTATACTTTTAATTCAGTCCTTAAAATGTTTAAAAAAAAAAAAAAAGGGAGAAAAAAAATCCCAGGGAAGCATTTTTCTACAAGGTTTGTTCCAAGAGCCAAATCAGATTATCTCACCAAGATAACAGGTTCATTTCAGGAATAGCAATGCGGCATTACTCTTTACTTTCAATAAAGGAAACTTTTTCATCAAGACTCTAACAGATTAAACTAATCGGCTGTTCCATTTCTCCACACTTGGCTAAGTGTGCTTGGGTACTTACTTGGGTAACCCATTGTGATGTGGCATATATTAGCATATAGTGTGCAAGTATGTATTAAGTGCCCAAGTGTGTGGGTTTAAAAAAAAATAAACAATTGGGACACACTTTGTGTTCCATGGTCACCATTTCAAATAAATTTACAGTAGTCACATCACAATTAATAGCTTGTAATAGCTGAGCAGAGGTTGATGTGGGCTTGCCAACCACAGACAAATTAGCTGAGCTTGCTAATGTTATATTCACACTAACAATACCATCATGATTCTACGCTATGAATAAAATATAAAGTTACAACATTTGCATCTTTGCAAACATCTTTCTTACCTTGATATTTCTTTGGTGGAACTTCCTCCAGTAAACACACCTTCACATCACCGGCATTGTAGGTCTGCGTACTTGGCCAAATACTACTCCTTAGTACATGAACGGGCACGCCAAATGCGTGCAAGTGTGCGTATCGGGACAGCATAAAACTGTTTTTTGGGTCTTAGTACATTCAGTTTAATTTGAAGAACCTTCATGAAGCATGCATAACACCTTCATGAACATGATATTACTACTTTATAAAGCATTCTTGGACAAGTGCAGTTGTTTTGTAACACCCGACGATGGGTTACATTTTGCATGCTTGATAAAGATATGAACTGTCACACTGGAAAATGTGTTCTACTACTGTGTCATAGAACAAAAGATTTTCTTAGTAAGTAGTTACACCATGCTAAAGAACATGTTATATGCTTTATACAATGTGGGCAGAGCTGAGTGCATCGAACAGCCTCCAGTAGACCAGCATGCCGCAAATTAAACTGTTCACTGCGGTTACAACAGCCTATAAAAAGGCGTGACAGATGTCCTCTCTCTCTCATTCTCATTCTCCTCTCCCTCTCATTCTTCTATCTCTTTTCTCTCTCTCTCATTCTTTCTATCGTCTCATTCTCTCTCTCCCCCCCCACAAATTCAAATGCTTTTTTGGCATGACATATTTAAAAAAAACACATATTGCCAAAGTGTAGTGATAACAACAATATGTCATCCTAAGCATATAAAAAAACAAGCAGCAACAGCAATAACAGCATAAATGACAGCAACATAACATTTATTAACTATGAAGTACTTTCACACTTTAACACACACTCTCTTTCTCTCTCTCTCTCTCTCCTCATAAAACCTGTGACTCCTCACCCAATCAGCTGCTCCTTGTTCTCTTCCACCACGGTGGGGGGGACGTTGGACACCACCACCTGCATGTCCAGCTGATTCACCACCGAGATCTGAGAGAGAGAGGGAGAGAGAGAGAGAGAAAGGGAGAGGGAGTGAGAGAGAGAGAGAGGGAGTGAGAGAAAGAGAGAGAGAGGGAGTGAGAGACAGAGAGAGAGAGAGAGAGAGAGAGAGAGACATCCTGTCAGAACCGTACCACAGACCCCCTTTCCACTCAGTCCATTCTCAAAATGTACTGACGTTCAGTTCTCCAATCGAAAGGTCCTAGGAAGAACGTCGAGGGCATTCAATTCGTCAATTAAATTCCAATTCATTTTCTGAGCCGACGGCAACGAAATGAAATGGAATTGAATTGACAACGCAACGCGATGTTTTTCTCCCGCTAAGAGTCCCAAAGGCTCTCAAAGCCAAGGAAAGAACCGCCGGCGTTTCCTGAAGCCGTTTGCCGAGTTAATGGCGTCTAATTTCAGCGGCTCAATGAGGACCCTGGGATGCCTCCTGGACGTGCTTTGGCAGCCAAGACCCCCGCGCTGGCCCCGTGAAATTAAATTCCCCCTCGAAATGAACAGCTAATTAACCGATGTACAGTTTCACAGACTCAGCCTCTGGCCCTGACCTCTTACTTAATCTGGATCCTGTTTCTTTGAACCAAATAGGATGCAATTTACTGCGAGCACCTGCCTCAAAAGATTGGTCTGAATGTTGTAAATCTGACCACAGACGATGTTGTTTTAACTTGCATATGCGTACAAGTGCGAACACACACGTACGAACACACATGCACGCACACGTACACACACACACACACACACACCATGTGCCAGCTTTTATCTGAAGGTCAGTTCTTTTAGAATTGAACAGATCACCAGACAATCCCTTCAACAGTTTCTGATATTCTGCTGAGGTAAGAACAACTGCAAATGTCATCGAGCACAAAAACACCAATACTATCAAATTCATCAAAGCATCCACAAAGGAAACAACAAATGCGATCGCATAATTGCCCCGTTGCCATTTAATTCTTTCAATAGTGCAGTGACTGCTTTTGTGGTATTTACAGATATTCTCTACATCTCTCGATCAGATACGCAAGCGCACACAAAATTGGAAGGTATGGATCTCAGGCTGGGAAACGGAGGTGGGCGATGGACTGCAGAAGAGGAAGAGGAGGAGGAAGAGGAAGGAGAGGTTTCCCTCGTGTTTGGGAACACGGCGACTCACCACGACGTCCGCCCTGCTGGTCAGGCCCGCCCCGTAGTTGTCCGTGGCGACGACTTCGAATTTGAAATAGGAGCGGCGCATGTTCCTGTACACGATGGCGGTCTTGATGATCCCGGTGTACTGCTCGATGACAAACCCGTCCCTATCGTCAGGGGAGGGGGGGATGATGAGTCTGTACTGCATCGCACTGTAATTCCCCGTGTCCCTGTCTGTGGCCTGCACGCAGGAGGGAAAGAGAACAACGAGTAACCATCAGACAAAATACACACACACACACACACACACACACACACACAAGCACGCACAATTCAATCCCTCTGCGTGAAGAATGTCTTGAGCTGTAATAATCTGGCTCTGCCAGCAGGGGGAGACTTTGAGCTTTGGCTGGTAATGCTGCGGTGCGAAAGTCTCTCCAGTCAGCTTCACACATCCAGCCTCTTCTTCTGCAGTGACATTGATTTATACGGGCTCACAGGTCTGGGAGACGGGGAGCAGTGAGGCTAGCAGACAGCAGTGAGTCCTGCGCTCCCTTCGCCATTAACTCAAATGAGATATTTTAACACAGGCCCAGGGATGATTACCGTTCAATATATCTCCCTATAAATCAGGCCCCACGCAGCACACGCTCAGTGCGCTAGCAAGTCGCAATGCCTTTCTCAAGTGGGTCAGTAGGGGGCGATCTTCCACTCCGGCTCAACCCAAGCAGAATGGGAACACTGTGCTGTAGGAGGTGCCGTACTCCAGTCCTGGCACCACTGAGGTCATTAAACATCACATGGTACTTTTAGCAAAGTGAACTTGTTCTCCGTACCAGGCTACCGAATCATCCCCTACATCTCACTGGCTACACAATCCATTACATTTTCAGGATCCATCATCGTTGAAAAGAGAACTTTTCAGTTGGAAGAGAGTTCTAAGTTGACTTACCTTATTCAATAAAGGTAAATAAAACAATAATTCAATATAATCCATGACACACAGATATGTTTATGTGGGGTAGGGGGTGGTCCAAAAGTGGGTTAAGTGGTACCTTACATTTCACAATGATCCATTTCACATCTGTCTGTTTAACAGAAATGGGAAAATCTGAACATAAAACAATATTTTTTTAATAAGCATCTCAAATAATCAACATAAGTTCCAACCTTGCTTGAACAGCAGTCGTTAACATTCTGCACTCATCGTTTTCCCTTAATAAGAACCTAAGCGCCACATCCAAGTCACAACACTGGGTCACGGTTTGAATTAAATCTTCTTTATTTCTTACAAACTATTTACAGAGGGATTTGCAGGTAGATTAGCCCAATCTGTGGGGCAATGAGCTGCTTCGGTTTGAATCCATGTAAAGGTGCCCCCCCCCCCCCCTTCAAGACTGTGCGGCGAATCTGCCCCTCTCTTCTGCAACAAATCACAAAGACCTCAGTGTTTAAGAGGGGGGACAAAGATGCTCAACATCGCCCCAGAGTTCAAACCCGGCTTGATAATGCCAAGCCCTCCCACCTCAGCTCGGAGGATTGTCAGCGGAGAGCGCGGCAGGGGAGCGATCGCGATTGGCTTGACCCGGACAGGAAGCTGCCAGCGCGAGGCGCCGAGGCCGTCATGGTAACGACGAACCCGGAAAATGTCAGGTGACCCGCGGGCCGCCAGAGAATCCTTCAGGCTGTCAGATACAATCAGAAATAATGAAATAATTCTCCAGCCGCAATGGCGTTGATAGCCGAATACTCTCGTACCCTACCCAGAAAACAGCGATGCACGTATCTTTGGGGGTACAGAACAGACACAGTTGCACAGAAGTTCTGGTCACAGATGAGCGATACGAGGCAATGCAGGCTTGCCTAAGAGACCCCCCCCCCCCCCCCCACCCCTGCCTGCGAGCGAAAGGCACCGATTGGGCCGTGCAATGTCGCTGCCTCAGCGAACCGCGGATGAGAATCTTCCCCGGAAGACGCAGTAACGCTCGCACACGCGCCTCCAAGGAGAACGGTGGAGTAAAAAGCTCCACGCTCCGTCTGCAGAGCCGCAGGTGCCATGCCAACCCACCTGGGGCTGGGAAACGGGTGAAATGTGCTGATTCTCTGGTTGCGCTGGTCCAAACGCGCGTGCGGCTAATTTGAGGAGTTACAAACGCACGGCTGGCTAAAGCCTGGGAGGACAGAGAGTGAAATGTGCTCATGAGTCATTTAGGCGTGATTTATCAAGGCTGGTACCAAATGGCGCTTCTCGAATTGCACCCGTTTATGTTAACGCCTGGAGACAGCAGGTGAAAACTTCCTTAAAGCACATCGACATTGTGCCTGCTAATCGTGCTAATCGTGCTAGGAAACGCTGCTGATGGCTGAGATCGTGGCTCTGATGGGAAAGTTCAGTACACATGACAGTTTCAACACCCTGTGATGAGTGCTTCATAAAAAATAAAAGTGATTGATTGATCAACTGATTGATTGATCAATTGATTGACTGGTTGGTCTGCTGAGAGGCGCTTCCAGTGCCGCCAACAAAATAGGCATGGCAGGCTGGTGGGTGTGGCCACCATCCCGGGTGGTGATTGGACGAGAAAGAAGATAAATAAGCAGCTGATATGGCTGACGGGGTCCAGTGGCCATTTCGTTCCTTGTTTCCCAGGGTGAGTAATCAAAGAAAAAAGAAAAGAAAAAACCAATTAAAAAAAAAAGCCAAGAGAGACTGATGACAGAAGCCTCTCCTTCTCAAAGCTCAGCAGTCTGTGCTTCAGTAAAGGGCCTGGTGGACTCAACACACACACACACACGTACACACACACACACACACACACGCACACACACACACCTGGGCTAATTAAAGCTCAGGTAGCTCAAGCTCAGCACAGCCGAGACTCATCCTCAGCTGTGCATCCGTCCAAGAGAGGCAGACCGTGGCTTACCCGAAGGCCACCCGGGGTTTGTGCCGGAACACAGCCGACCTGCCTGCCTGACAGCTGCCAAAAGAGGAGGAATCAGCTGCCCCCCACTCACCCCCCCCCCCCCAGCCCCCTGTCCTCCTAAAGACTCACAGGAGGGAGTTGTGCTGAACTGACTTGTGGAGCCCAAACGAGAGGAAGCATCTCCTTACAGGCCTGTAGCACAGCACACTCAGCGGGCATGCAGGCTAATCAATGCAGGTCAATCGGCACATTTGGTTAGCTTAAACAAGCGAGACACGCAGAACGTCCACAGTGAGCACACTGCTTAAGCTGATCTGGTAAACAGGAACTCAGGAGCTTTCAGGCTCAGGAACAGATGACTGGACGTTCTGGAACGGCCAACTTTAGACGTTAACTTCCACGCGCGATCCAAAGAAGCATCTTGAAATCTAAATGTAAAGCTCTGCAACGTTCTGTGTTCCATCTTTCACGATTTCAACCCTGGGAACTTTGATGTAGGGTTCCGGTTACAGTCTCATTATTTAAAACAAATACTTGTCCTTGAAAATAACACAGTGCTGTTAGTACTTGAAACCCATATTTCACCCAGGTCTGGTCCATAAGTTAGCGACAGTATGGAGCGAGAAGCAGGAGAGCACTTTCATGCCAGCAGGAACAGTAAAGGAGATTCAGTAACCGGCCTGCTGGCTAAACTCAGGTCATTTGGCCTGAGGCAGGAAGAAAGTTGCTCTTGCTACGATAATGTTACCATTAAAATGCAAGACACCACCAGCTAGGCTACTACTTATTTACTTTAACCTCTGAATAAGCTAAACAGTGTCTGCTATGGGGGAGGGTGAATTGGTGGATTCAAAGCTGTGCCCCACACTTTGTATATACGTTTCTGATGTTATATAGAGTAACTCACACCTCATCTTGTGTGTGTGCGTGCATGTGTTGGTGTGATTGTGTGTGTGTGCGTGTGTGTGTGTGTTGGTGTGAGTGTGTGTGGGTGTGTGTGTGTGTTGGTGTGTGTAAGTGTGTGCATGCGTGTGTGTGTGTATGGGCGAATGTGTGCACACTCACACTTCACAGGTTATGTCGTGCTAATGCTCATGTGTGCTACCATGTCTGACAGATGTGACCTTTGTAGATGACATCACAGCTCTTTGTCAAACAGCCTAGCGCTTGCCATCAGTGACAAGGAGCAGACCAGCTCTGTGGCATCAAAGGGTTGGTGAGAAACACAATCTCTTCCACCGCCTCCTCTCTCTCCTCCAACGCCTCCTCTCTCTCCTCCCTGGCTTACAGAATCTCTCCCAACACCTCCTCTCTCCTCCAATGCCTCCTCTCTCTCCTCCACAGATTACAGAATCTCTCCCACCGCCTCCTCTCTCTCCTCCCTGGCTTACAGAATCTCTCCCAACACCTCCAACACCTCCTCTCTCCTCCAACACCTCCTCTCTCTCCCCCCTGGCTTGCAACATCTCTTCCTCAACAGCTCCTCTCTGTCCTCCACAGCTTACAGAATCTCTCCCAACACCTCCTCTCTCCTCCAACGCCTCCTCTCTCTCCTCCCTGGCTCACGGAATCTCTTTCAATGCCTCCTCTCTCCTCCACAGCTTACAAAATCTCTGCCCACACCTCCTTTCTCTCCTCCCTGGTTTACAGAATCTCTCCCAACACCTCCTCTCTCGCCTCCCTGGCTTACAGCAGTATGGATCTCTTTTAGAACTGGAAGGCATAACCCACTTTTGAAACCCTTTTAAAAACACACATTTCCAAGACCTTCACTCTGTAAAATACCAACAGGTCAGCGGGGCCTTCAAAAATAAATACGAACCCGAAATCTCCAGAGAACCTACACAACCCCCCACCTCCCCCACACCCCCAACTCAAAACACAACCTTGATAACAGCGTCCAATACCAATGCAGTTCAGAAAAATAATTTCTCAGAGAACTTTTTCAGTGAAATAGGAAGTACTGAGGCACTGGAGCCACTGGATTAACATTTGATCTGAACTAGGGCCTTCTGGAATACGGGAATCTAGGCCAGTCTCTGGAATACTGGGAATCTAGGGCCAGTCTCTGGAATACTGGGAATCTAGGGCCAGCCTCTGGAATACTGGGAATCTAGGGCCAGCCTCTGGAATACTGGGAATCTAGGGCCAGCCTCTGGAATATTGGGAATCTAGGGCCAGCCTCTGGCATACTGGGAATCTAGGGTCAGTCTCTGGAATACTGGGAATCTAGGGCCAGCCTCTGGAATACTGGGAATCTAGGGCCAATCTCTGGAATACTGGGAATCTAGGGCCAGCCTCTGGAATACTAGAAATCTTGGGCCAAACACCAGGGGCTCAGGAGAACAGATGCTGCCAAATACAATCGAACTTTTATGTCAAATATAACCCACAGTATGTCATGTTTTAACTGATTTCATCACCTACGCACCCCCAACACACACCCACATGCACACACGCACGCAAGGACGCATGCCACACACATTCACACAAAAACACATGCACACATATGCACACACACATGTTCTCATATCTAAGGCACCCTTTCATTCCTTCCCCATATCCATATCTTTACATCTCTCTTCCACACATTTCCATAATATTTTCATATTTTCTATGCCTTTGTTATCCTGCAGTTTCAATCAACATCTGTAAGTCTGTATATTGCTTTTTCTGCAGTTCAAATCCTTTAATTCATTTCACACAAGTCAATATCTACAATATCTACATTCAATATGCTGTCACCCTAGGAAGAGCTAACCCACCTCCTCCCTCCTATACCACAGCATTTTAAAAAGACAATAAACCTCCTCAGGCTGAAGAGAGAACCAGTCCAGCCCAATATCAGCCCAGTTACAGGGCAAAAAAGTCCACCATCAATAGAAAATGGCCAACAACAAAGATACAGGAAAAATTCAAAAACACCAAAGATGCAGGAAAAAGGCCCAACAGCCGAGTTACAGGACAAAAACAGCAGATGAAAGAAGAGCTACAGAAAAAATGCTCAACATCAGCAGCGCCACTGTGCCCTGGATGGTACCTGTCTGGTGCCAGACAGCTACAGGGGACACCTGGAAGAGCATCCACGAAAGTGACTGAAACTCATTATAACTTTCATTCAAACAGAACGACATTTTGGATCAAACACATCTCATCCGAGACCACTTTCACAGTCAGACATGACAGCGCATCTCTTGAAGATGACTGGAACGGAATCGGGATCTTCAGATCAGTCGGAGACGAGGGAAACGTACCTCTGCCTCCTCCGCACGGCTACATGTGAGTCTAAAGAACGCGTCTCCGTTAAAGCAGGGTCTTTGGTCTGCCTGCAACACGCCGTAGGAAATCTTTCATTTAACAGACTAACCTTGTGCAAAGACCAGTTGAGTGGTTAGGGCCCAAAATACCTTGACTGACAAAAAAAACTTCTGCCCAGGTTGAGCCTGATCTAATCTTCAAAATCACTAATGCCAAATTCAGCCAATGCAAATTCAGCCCCCGTCGGCAAACCTGTCCGACGTGTTAAATCCCTCTCTGCCCTTCGCCCGACGCTCTGCACGTGTTTGTGTAAGTCTCTCTGGATAAGAGTGCCTGTGAAATGCCTGAACAGAAAGGCAGGCCCCGCGTAAGTTTCTCTGGATAAGGGTGTCTGTGAAATGCCTGAACAGAAATGTAGGACCTGCTTAAGTCTCTCTGGATGAGTGTCTGTGAAATGCCTGAACACAAACGCAGGCCCCGCGTAAGTTTCTCTGGATAAGGGTGTCGTGAAATGCCTGAACAGAAACGCAGGACCCGTGTAAGTCTCTCTGGATAAGGGTGTCTGTGAAATGCCTGAACAGAAATACAGGACCTGCGTAAGTCTCTCTGGATAAGAGTGTCTGTGAAACTCCTGAGCACAAACGCAGGACCCGCGCAAGTTTCTCTGGATAAGGGTGTCTGTGAAATGCCTGAATAGAAACGCAGGACCTGCGTAAGTCTCTCTGGATAAGAGTGCCTGTGAAACTCCTGAGCACAAACGCAGGACCCGCGTAAGTTTCTCTGGATAAGGGTGTCTGTGAAATGCCTGAACAGAAACGCAGGACCTGCGTAAGTCTCTCTGGATAAGAGTGTCTGTGAAACTCCTGAGCACAAACGCAGGACCCGCACAAGTTTCTCTGGATAAGGGTGTCTGTGAAATGCCTGAACAGAAACGCAGGACCTGCGTAAGTCTCTCTGGATAAGAGTGCCTGTGAAACTCCTGAGCACAAACGCAGGACCCGCGTAAGTTTCTCTGGATAAGGGTGTCTGTGAAACGCCTGAACACAAATGCAGGACCCCTTCCTGTACACTGCCCGGGCCCAGCGGTGCGGGTCTCGCTTACATGGACCCGGAGCACGGAGGAAAAGGTCTTGGCGTCCTCTGCCACCCCGCCCAGGTACAGCTGCCGGGTGAAAACGGGAGGATGGTCGTTCTCATCCTGGACGGCGATGAACACCTTAGCCGTGTTTGCTGCAAACAAAACAACACAAAACAAAACAAAACAAAACAAATCAAAACAAAACAAATCAAAACAAAACAAAACAAAACAAAAAACAAAAAATAAATAAAAAGAAAATATAATTAGTATCACAGTTAAATATATTACAACAGAACACATGTAACAAGAAAAATGAATTTTAAAAATTGTTCACAAAGCACTGCGTAACAGGAAATACTCTCATCTCCTTGTTAGTGCCTGTATGTTGCAGGAAATGCTGAATACATCCCTGCACATGAGCGTGAATACATTACAGCACATGAGCGTGAGCGCTGTCAAGAGCCATTTTTCATTTTTCCAGAGTTCATCTTAAAATGATAAGTCATGGGGTCTGGGCCTCAGACTGCGCACAGGGAGTGCAGCGAACACAATGTGATTTATCACAGCGCAGAAATGCTTCAGCCTGCCTCGGGGGGGATGAGGGGGCGAGGGGGGGGGGACCCCAGAGACCCTCCTCCTCTTCCTCCTCCTCCTTCTGTCTCTGCGCTTCCTGGAGCGGGCGTGGGGCTCGTGTGTGAAGCGCTATGAACTACAGGAGTGAGCCAGCACTTTACCGCACGCCTCCGTTACTGGCGTGGAAGAACCCGGCTCGGAAGAGAGCGCCTCCACACTGCTGGAACGATAAGAAGCGGGGGTGGTGCCTACGTGCTGGAGTAACGGCAGGGGAGACCCCCGCCTGTACCCCTAAACGAGGAGAGGCCCCGCCGCTGGCTGTGCCGTCACCTCCTCCTCCAATCAGATGAGTCTGTCAACCTACTGTACCAATCAGAATCTGTTTCTGACCTGCCCCTTGCTGTGTCACTAGCTTTCCTGCACGTGGAATAACCCCACGTTGGCCTTTTGTTTTGTGTCCGAAAGCGTTCTGCTAAAATGGAGCCTGGCGCTTTTCGCTGCTGTCAGGTGTAGAGCGTGTGTTTTCTTTCTGTTTGCACTCCACACACAAAGTGCTAAAGCTCGTCTTCACCTCCGTGTTTTCACACATTCGCTCACGAGAACATTGTGAGTTTTTCACACACACACACACACACACACACACACACACAAAAGACAGAGCACTGTGCAACACAGATCATTTCCAATTAAATATATTTGTGTAAATGTGTAAAATGGTATCTATAACTCTGTTATTATGAACCAGGATGAATTTTATCAGATTATATCTACCACATTAAGTTAGAAAAATAATGGATTACTAAATGCAGAACGTTCTGGTCAGATTGTTGACATCACTTGTAAAGTGTGAGAATGAGGAATGGTGAGTGACATTTTGAAAAGACTTCCAGTGAAACGGACACGCCCCCGTATCCCTGACGACGGGCGGACTGGCGGAAGGGCTTACTTTTGGACGGCACGCGGAGGTTGGACAGCACTATCGCCATGGAGTCGGCCTGCACCCGCAGCACGTACTCGGTGATGTTCTCGTAGTCCAGGCGCCTGGCGGTGGCGATGACCCCCGTGGCGTTGTTCACCGCGAAGTGCCCTGGGATGGGGGGGACAGCGGAAATGCGAGCGCGATGGCGGCAGCCGTCAGTTCGGCCGCGAGAATAACCGCCAGAGCCAACAGCGTCGCTGCTGAGGACCCCCCATCTGGGGTGGGGGGGGGGGGGTGACCATAAATACATCAGCCCTCTCCCGTGTATGACTGGTCTTCTCCGTCCTTTCGGCAAGCGGAAATCAATAGTGCTTTTCTGGCTCGAGCTTTCAGCCCGAGAAGAGGCTTGCTTTACCTGTCAAGCCGCTGTTACCTAGCGACAGACTTTCCCCTGCTCTTTCATGCCACGTATAAACAGCATCTACAATAACAATAATGAAACAGGATGCAAATATAACAAGAGAAAAATAGCACCACTGGCCCCCCGGCATGAATGAGTTCACCACAGTTACCCATTCCCTGCGTAAGTGTTTCATTTTTCCATACACAGAAAAAAAAACGGACACACGCGTCGAGGCAGAAATACCCTTTTGATGGGACTTAAAAAAAAAAAAAAAAAACGAAGAGTGGTTTGTGCTTAATGGCGGACCCCCCGCGGAAAGACCAGCGAGAGAGCGACCCCTCAAGAACACGAGGGCGCCTGCCTTGGCTCAGCGGAAGGACGGAGAGGCAGAGAAGGAGAAACGGGTAATGGCGGGTCAGAGAGCCGCATCTAATGGACGACACCGGGGTTCCGAGCTCCTCTCGCAAGGGCAGGGGCCTGTCCGCCAGTTTACCGGCAGCTTCTCCCAGGCTGCCCTCATTTGCATATCACTGAGTAGTTTCGCATATCGCTGTGCAGTTTAGCATATCACTGAGTAGTTTCCCATATCGCTGTGCAGTTTTGCATATCACTGTGCAGTTTAGCATATCGCTGTAGTTTAGCATATTGTTGTGCAGTTTTGCATACCACTGTGTAGTTTAGCATATTGCTGTGCAGTTTTGCATATCACTGTGTAGTTTAGCATATCACTGTGCAGTTTTGCATATCACTGTGTAGTTTAGCATATCACTGTGCAGTTTTGCATATCACTGTGTAGTTTAGCATATCGCTGCGCAGTTTTGCATATCACTGTGTAGTTTAGCATATCGCTGCGCAGTTTTGCATATCGGCGTAAAGTTCTACATAACGCTGTGTAGTTTTGTGTATTGGCGTGTAGATTTACATATCGCTGTGTCGTTAAGCATATCTCTGTGTAGTTTTGCATATTGTTGTGCAGATTTACATACCGCTGTGTAGTTTTGCATATTGTTGTGGAGATTTACATACCGCTGTGTAGTTTTGCATATTGTTGTGCACATTTACATATTGCCGTGTAGTTTTAAAAGACTGTTGGTAAAACGGCTCGACCAGATGTGGCGGGAGAAGCCGGGATGGCGACCAAGAGGCCGAGATGGCGACCGAGAGGCCGAGATGGGATTTGGTCGGATGGCGGATTTAGAGAACAGGCCCCACGGTCACACTGTTGCTAAGGGGACGGCTTGCTAACCGCGTGTCGACTGAACGTTACCGAGAAAACAGTGACTGCATTTTCTGAAAAAAAGAGAAAGCGTCTCTGATTATGTAAGTTAATTCAGCTAAGCTAATTACACAGTCAAGCAAAATGATGATTAGTCCTGGTCACAGTTGACATTTTAGCTGTAACCTTTTGAAATGAAGCATCATGCATCCCCCAGTCCTAATCTCCCACCCCCCCCCCCCCCCCACCCCAAAAAAAAAAAAAAGGAGACACTGACATGCAAAGGCAGAACTAAGATGTATGCAAACTGCTGTAATGTATGTAAAATGTATGTAATACAGTAATTCGTTGATAAAATAATACAAATGCTAGTTTATGGATTCTTAACGGTGAATATAAAATAATTTTCGGAAGAATTTTTTTCAGGCAGAGAGTAGGCAGTGTGTGGAATAGCCTGCCAGGTCACGTAGTAGTGGCAGAAACTCTGGGTATTTTCAAGACAAGGTTTGATACAGTGTTAGATACTATCTAGTCTGTAGGTAATGAGAGGACTAATTTAGTCAGGAAAATAACGAACATTGTTGGGCTGTTCTCCTCATTATGTTATATTATGCTATGTTACGCTATGCTATGCTACGTTATGCTATGCTACGCTATGTTATGCTATGCTATGCTACGCTATGTTATGTCATGTTATGTTACGTTATGCTATGCTATGCTATGCTACGCTATGTTATGTTATGCTACGTTATGCTATGCTATGCTATTATGTTAAACCAGGTGAGGAAATCGCTGCACGGACTTGGCGATAATGAGCAGCGGAGCGTCCGGCGCTCACCTTCGTCGTTCCCGCCCACGATGGAGTAGAAGATGGTCTGGTTCACGGCGGCCGCCAGGATGACCCCCACCACCTTTCCCACGGGGGCGTTCTCGCTGACGGGGGGAAACCTGGAGACACGGGAGGAGAGAAAGGCTCGCTCAGTCGCTATCCCGCCAGCGCAGCGCGTCTGCGGTCAGAGCGCCGTACACAGAGGGCCCCAGCGACGCTAAGCTCGCATGTAGCGATCTCCAGGTGGTGCCCCTGATGGGCTTAATTGTGAAGCCTTTCACTGAACAAG